>NC_140487.1:67948645-68384819 GCF_964271855.1 Acomys minous
TGTATTGTGGCTTACGCCACGATAATATCATGGCACCTAAATAAAGGGCACTTGATAAAGCCTATGAAGGTAATCTCAGGCCTTTTTTTTTTATTAAGGAGTCTACTGTATTCCAGTTCAGCCGAACCAGAATTTACATTCAAATATTCTAGCTATCTTCTGTTTGGTCCCAAGTGATTATAAGGCTAGATAAAATGGGTTTCCTGCCCTTTAGGAAGGCATACCAGAAGTACGCTAAAAGAGCACACGTGTGCACAAGAGCTGCCCTGAGGTGGGATAAGACAGTCATCATCCAGACCAGGGCTCCAGAGAAAGGGGAGGGGGCAGAGCTCACCTTGGTTCATGCTGCGCATCTGTGGCAGTCACCTCATGCAAGACCCTACCAAGGCCTGGATGCCCTCTGTCTGCCCGCTGAGTCCTTTCCTAGCCAGCCTTCCATCATTGTGGGCTAGCACAGTGGTACATGGACTTAGCCATGGGCACACGTCCTCCATGCAGGCACCTACTTCTCTTCCTCCGATTGCCACACCTTTAAGGAACGCTCTCAGAAAAGCCCCACTGCATGGATGTCTGGACCTTGAGGTATTGTGTGATGCATCTATGTGAGATAAGCTTATACTCACAGCCCAGTTGAGAGCCCCAGTCGGCACCACGGCACGGAAGGACTGTCTTCATCAGTCGTTCTGCGTTGCCCTGAGGGCCCAGCACATTACTGTGCACATGGTAACACTTAGTTAAAAAAAAAAACACTTAGAAAAAAAAAACCATCCATGATCTCCACAAGCCCTCCAAGGCTTGTGGAGCTGTGTTTTTTAGCACGTTGTTGTTTTTGCTTCTAGTCTTTCCTCATACTTACTGTATTTCCTCTATTGTCGTTCTGCAGTTAGCTACGGTTTTTGTATCATGTTCCAAGCACAGCCTGGTAAGCATATTATTTTAAAACGTGTCTAATACAAATCCTAAGGCACGGGCTAGAGAGATGGCTCAGAGGTTAAGAGCACTGGCTGCTCTTCCGAAGGTCCTGAGTTCAATTCCCAGCAACCACATGGTGGTTCACAGCCACCTATAATGGGATAGGATGCCCTCATCTGGCCTGCAGGTATACATGCAGGCAGAATATTGTGTAAATAATAAATAAGATAAAATAAAATAAACACATTTTTGAAGTTCCCGAATGCCCCAGTATATAGGGAATCCTTTGTTTAACTGGCCGTTCTCTGTTGGAAATGTATCTCGCTCCTGATATTTCTTAATTTAAATTTGTTTTGTTGTTGTTTTTGGAGACAGGGTTTCTCTGTGTAGCCTTGGCTATCCTGAAACTCACTCTGTAGACCAGGCTGGTCTTAAACTCACAGAGATCTCTCTGCCTCTGCCTCTCTAGTGCTGGGGTTTAAGGTGTGTACACCATATCCAGACTTTTTATAAGCTTTTGGAAAATGGGTTTTAAGCTGGGTGATGGTGGCGCATGCCTTTAATCCCAGCACTCAGAAGGCAGAGGCAGGCAGATCACTGTGAGTTCGAGGCCAGCCTGGTCTACAAAGTGAGTCCAGACAGCCAAGACTACACAGAGAGACCCTGTATTGGGGGGAAAAGGGGGGCGGATTATCCATCATTCCAGTGGTCCCTTACTTAAAATCAGCAGTCTTTTCACACCAATAATATTCCATTAAGCCAGGTGTGATTTGCCTACCCCATAATCCTAGCACTTGAGATGGAGACAAAAGAATCTTTGTGAGTTTGAAGCCAGCCTGGACTACATACTGAGACCCTGTCTCAAAAAAGCAAGAGCCTGGAGAGATGGCTCAGTGGTTAAGAGGACTTACTCCTCTAGAGCCTTTTCGTCCAGGTCTTAACACCCACACCAGGTGGCTCACAGCTGCCTGAGACTCCAGCCCCATGGGATGCAATGCCCTCTGGCCCCCAAGGCCATCTGTGGTCCACACCGCTCACACAGGTGCACACACATACACATGAAAGTAAATAAATAAATAATGAGGATGAAAGCAAAACAAAAACCCAACTATAAAATGAAAACAGATTCCTGTTGATACTCAAAATAAGCACACTCTTGTTCATTTCTTTTGTTTGTTTTTATTTGTTTTGACATAGAGTCAGGCCATCCTTGAATTCACTATGTAGCTAAGTGGTTGAGATTACATTTTTTGTTTGTTTGTTTGTTTGTTTTTTGTTTTTCGAGACTGAGTCTCTTTGTGTAGCTTTGGCTGTCCTAGACTCTCTTTGTAGACTAGGCTGGCCTCGAACTCACAGCAATTCGCCTGCCTCTGCCTCCCGATTGCTGGAATCAAAGGCATGCACCACCACGCCCAGCTGAGATTACATGTTTATACGATGAGACCCAGTCTTCGTGACATTAAATCTTGTTCTTGGTTGATTGGTTGGCTTGGTTCTTTGTTTTGTTTTGTTTTTGGTGGTTTTTGACACAGGGTTCTTCTGTCCAGTCTTTGCTGTCCTCCTGGACTCTCTTTGTAGACCAGGCTGGCCTTGAACTCACAGAGATCCACCTGCTTCTGCCTCCCAGAGTGCTGGGATTACAGACATGTGCCACTGTACCCAGCTAAAATATTTATTTCATGTGCATTGTGGTTTGCATGTGTGTCTGTGTGAGAGTGCCAGATCCCTTGGAACTGGAGTTACAGACAGTTGTGAGCTGCCATGTGGGTGCTGGGGGTTGAACCCTGGTCCATCTGGAAGAGCAGACAGTGCTCTTAACCCCTGAGTCATCTCTCCAGCCCCTAAGTAAACTAAGTCAGACTTCAATTCATCCTCATCCTTCCTGTCTGTACTGCCTGGCATTTCACCCTGAGTGCTGGAGGCCGAGAGACCAGTTGGCGTGATCATTTTCCACCCCGCTCTAAACCCGTCACTTAGCATCACAGGGCTTGCTTCCTTCTGTTTGAAATGAGAGGGTGGCCCTCATGGTGTCCAGGCTTCCTTTCAGTTCCATGCTCACTGGTCCTGTGGAGCCAGGCGGTTTCACTGTACTGCGTGACGGTGAGTGAGTATTCTCACAGTAGTAGAGGTCAGGAGAGCTGACGCGCAGCGCTGCCTCTCAGGTCCGCAAGCCTCCTTTGGAAGTGACGTTTCCTTACTGACCAGGAGCATGTATGCTAGGATGTTAATTCTCTGAAGCACGAGATCGTCTGTCTCCTGGGTGCCCTCTCAGACTACGCTCAGATTGTCTCAGGGGAAACGGCCACAGACAGGCTTCAGACCCTCTGCTGTCCTTCTCTCTGCAGTTAGAAAAGTCATTCAAGTTCATGAGAGAGGCTGAGGACCAGCTGAAAGCCATCCCCCAGTTCTGCTTCCCTGATGCCAAGGACTGGGCTCCTGTCCAGGAGTTTACCAGGTAAGAGTTTCTGGCACTCACTGGGCATCCGGAGTTGCAGAGTTGCATGGGCTTGTGAGGAGGTCATAGATAACCCAGCCTGGAACTCAGGAGTTAAGCGATCCTGATGGGCGCCAGCCGAGAGATTTCCCCTGTGGGTTTTTAAAACTTCCCTGAGACAAAAGGTTCCTCCTAAGTGGGCGTCTATGAAGCCTCCATTCGGTCTGGAGGTCTGTGTGTTTCATAAACCTCCCGGATATAATCTTAATCTGGGAAAAGTTAGGGAAGCAGGCTGTCGTCCGGCCTCGCCCACGCAGGGCTCGGAAAGCATTCCAATGGCCTCTCCAGCCGGTGCTCGGGTTGGGATCTGCTCCTGGTTCTGCTTTTAGAGCCTGGTGTTAGCCATCAGCGTTCGCCCAGGTCATTAGGCTCAAAATTTGAGTGCTTGAGGGAGGCCGAGGCCTGTGGAGTTGCCCTGTAGTCTGAGAGGCAAGCCTCAGGGTAGCCGTGTAAGAATGCTGCTGTGAGAGAACCACACCGCTGCCAGTCCTGAGAAAGGTCCAGGCCTGTTCTCCCCTCAGCTGCTCCCTCCTGAGTCACACCCTCACCTTCCAGTCGCGGAGAGGACCAGCCGTCCATCTTTAGCCTCTGCAGTCACAGGGGCGCTAACAGCTGTGTCTACCCTAGGATGCCTCAGGTGACACAATTATGGGACAGCTCAGGGTAGAAACCCCTCACTTCTTCTCAGGACATTGTCACTCTGCCTTCTTGACATTGATTTGGGCAGCCAGCATGGGGTTCTGAGCAGCCTCTCCAGCCCTCCCGTCCTTGCGGCCACTTCGCTGCTCCGCTGGAGTGGTGTGCCTTTTGGTTTGTCATGTTTTGTAACCTGTTTGTGTTTCCACAACCACAGTGAAACATTCTCGTTTGTCTTAACTGGAGAAGACGGGAGCAGACGGTTCGGTTACTGCCGAAGACTGCTGGTGAGTACCCTTTGCCTTTCGCTCAGCCAGGGATGCCCAGAGAGCCAGCCCCTCGAGACTCGGATGTCACCTGTGCTGCTGGAGAAGGGAGCAGGTGGTGGCGGGTTAACCAAGGGAGTTACGACCACAGATAAGAAGGCCCGGCACAGTGGTGCACGCCTTTAATTCCAGCACTTAGGGAGGCAGAGGCAGGTGGATCTTTGTGAGTTCAAGGCCAGCCTGGTCTACAAAGTGAGTCCAGGACAGCCAAGGCCACACAGAGAAACCCTGTTTAAAAAAAAAAAAAAAAGAATTTCCCTTTTGCAGCATTTACCTTTAAAGTCAGAACCTGGGCCTGCAGAACCAGCCTGGGGCCTTAGAGAACTTGTTGTTTTTGCAAAGAACCTGGATTTGGTTCCCAGAATGCACTTGGTGGCTCACAGCCATCCACAACTCCAACTCCAGAGTATTCAACTCCCTATTGGAAAGAGAAAGCTCTGCAAGGTGTCCTCTGATGCAGCATGTGTGCGAGGCATGCATATATACATACATACATACATACATACATACATACATACATACGTAAATCAATGAATGAATGTAATGAGGTTTTTTTTTAGGTTTATTTATTTGTTTATTATGTATACAGTGTTTTGCCCGCATGTACACCTGCATGCCATAAGAGGGCACCAGATCTCATTATAGATGGTTGTGAGCCACCATGTGGTTGCTGGGAATTGCACTCAGGACCTTTGGAAGAGGAGCCAGTGCTCTTAACCTCTGAGCCACCTCTGCAGCCCTAATGGGTGTTTTTAAAAATGAAAATGTATAGAGTATTCCAACAGACTCATGAATGGTAAAATGGGGTGATACTGAGTGCTCGCCTTGCTGATATATGATAGCCCCAGGGTATTGGGGTTCCTTCCTTCCCTGCCACTGACACTCAGATGTCCTCTTCTTTCTCTCCTGAAAAGCCGGGAGGCAAAGGGAAGAGGCTTCCTGAAGTTTATTGCATTGTGAGCCGCCTGGGATGCTTCAACCTCTTTTCAAAGGTGAGAACTTGCCCAGAGAGTGGGTGGGAGAGCAAAGGTGGGACCAGAAGCAACTCTCATCTCCTGCTGATTTTCATTGTGTTCTTTTGCTCACTGTTTCTTGCCTCTCTCCCCACTGGTTACTTATTTCTCTTTTCATTGGTTCAAAACATAAGTTGGTGAAGGGTGTGGCCATCGTGGCTCACTCCTGTAAGAACTGGTATCCTCAAGGAGAGACAGACAGGAAGGAAGGAGGGGTGGGTGGGTCAGACCTTATCATGCACAAAGCCCAGGAACAGAAAATGTACCCTGAGCCAGAGGACCAGCCCCTCAAGGACTCAGATGTCACCTGTGCTGCTGGAGAAGGAGCAGGGGGTGGCAGGTTAACCAGGAGGTTAAGACCACAAGTAAGGGGCCTGGAGAGATGGCTCAGAGGTTAAGAGCACTGACTGCTCTTCCAGAGATTCTGAGTTCAAGTCCCAGCAACCACATGGTGCCTCACAACCACCTATAAAGCGATCTGATGCTCTCTTCTGGCATGCAGGTAAAGAACTATATACAAATAAATAAGTAAATAAATAAATAAATCTTTAAAAAGGGGGTGGGGGGGGCGGGCGTGGTGGCACATGCCTGTAATCCCAGCACTCAGGGAGGCAGAGGCAGGCGGATCTCCAGTTTGAGGCCAGCCTGGTCTACAAAGCAAGCCCAGGACAGCCAAGGCTACACAGAGAAACCCTGACTCAGAAAAACAAAACAACAACAAAAAAAATTACATGGATTAGCTCAGTAAATCACATATCAAAGGAGCAAGAGACATATGGCTTCCCCTTTTAATAAGTAGTGTGACCTACAAAGTCAGGAGGTAAAAGGACACAGAGGATAAGAACTGCAGGCCTGCCCCCTGAGTGTTCGGGGAAGTGTTACATATTTGTATCAATTCCTTGACATTTCATACATGTACAGGTTCTGGTTTGTTTTGGTTTTTTGGGGTCTTTTCTTATCATGTTCATTGCCCCCCTCCCCCCAACTCCTCCCGAGACCCCCCCCCCCACCCTACTACCAGCTTCCTGTACTCTTGGGTGTTGTTTGCTTATTTATGGTAGCATCTCACTGTGTAGCCCTGGCTAATCTCAAACTCCCTGTGTAGACCAGGCTAGACTCAAAGTCACAGAGTTTTGTCTGCCTCTGCCTCCCAGTTGCTTTGATTAAAGGCATATGTCACAATACTGGCTCTGTTTGTTTGTTGTTGAATGTTTGCCATGTATGTCTACCATGTGCATGCAGTACCCATGGAGGCCAGAAGAGGGCGTCAGGTTCTTTGGACCTGGAGTTAAAGATAGTTGTGAGCCAGACCATGTGGGTGCTGAGAATCAAGCTCAAGTTTTCCAAGAGCAGTCAGTGTTCTTAACCACTGAGCCACCTCTCCAGCCCCATTGGTTTTTTAAGTAACTACTGTGTTGGGTTTGCCTCATCCATATGTATATGTGCTCATGAGTGTGGTGCTGAGCCATGTGCCCCTCCCCCACCTCTGCCACCCTTCAGGTCGTCACGTAGCCTGGAGGCCAGGTTACAGGTTAAAAATTCTCCCTCCTTATAAGGTCATGTCCAGCAAGCACCTAGAATTCCTCTTCCTGCAAATAAGACATTCCCAGTGCCCAGGCCCCAGCCAATGATGTACACTCATCCCAAAAACCTCTACCCACTCCCCAAAGGTTTAAACAAACTGTACCCCCCAATTAAACAAGCTGTCTCACTGACTCTCTCCTGAGAAGTTACCAGTAGCTCAGCATGAACTTTGACCCTGCACCGCACTCACCTGAGCAGCTAAGCTTCGCTCAACCCAGAAGCCATCACCTGTGTTGTTGTTGTTGTTTTGAGTTTGTTTTTTAGTTTTTTGTTCTTTTCTTTCTTTCTTTCTTTTTTTCTTTTCTTTTTTTTTTTTTTTTTTGAGACAGGGTTTCTCTATGTAGCCTTGGCTATCCTGGACTCACTTTGTAGACCAGGCTGGTCTCAAACTCACAGTGATCCACCTGCCTTTGCCTCCTGAGTGTTTGGATGAAAGTTGTGTGTCACCATGCAGCCCCCTAATTCTTGAGTCACTGTGGCAGGCCCACTGTTTAAGAACTGCTCACACTGGGGCCTCCTGACCTCAGAATAGCTGAGCCACTCTTCTTACTCCTGTAGATCTTGGATGAGGTGGAAAAGAGAAGAGGCATCTCCCCTGCTCTGGTGCAGCCCCTCATGAGGAGCGTCATGGAAGCCCCCTTCCCAGCTCTGGGCAAAACAGTCACCGTCAAGAACTTCCTGCCAGGCTCAGGGACTGAGGTAAGCTGTGAGACTCACCTCCTCCGCCAGGAGGTGGCCCGGCCAGCCGATCCCTGTGGCTGGAGAGGCTGTGTCTCAGCAGAGCATCCAGTTCAGTGGTGTCCACCCTCGACCTCTCCTCATCACCACACTCTCAGTCCAGTCAGCCTATCTGCCTAGCCCAGGCTTGGCTCCAGGAAGCAACACACAAGAGCCATGCTGTTCAGCATATAGCTTTCTGGAGATATGCACTGTTCATCCTTGGCTTCTTTTCGTGGCCCGTAGTCAGTCTTCAGTAGTACCTAGATCTAGTCACATTTTGGATCTCCATCACTTTATAACTTCAAGACTTGAAATGTTCTTCTCAGTGAAGACCATCTTGGGTACCACTTAGTATTGACCCTAGGCTTCAAAGCCTGCTATTTACTTGGACAGACCCTGGGACCTGATGAGGAAGTTGGTTTTATCTTTTTTTTTTTTTCAAGACAGGGTCTCTCTGTGTAGCCTTGGCTGTCCTGGACTTGCTTTGTAGACTAGGCTGGCCTCAAACTCAGAGCGATCCACCTGCCTCTGCCTCCGGAGTGCTGGGATGAAAGGCGTGTGCTGCCACTGCCCAGCGGTTTCATCTTTCTTTCTTTTTTTTTTTTTTTTTTTTTTTTTTTTTTGGTTTTTCGAGACAGGGTTTCTTTGTGTAGCCTTGGCTGTCCTGGACTCACTTTGTAGACCAGGCTGGCCTCGAACTCACAGCGATCCACCTGCCTCTGCCTCCCGAGTGCTGGGATTAAAGGCGCGCACCACCACGCCCGGCCTTCATCTTTCTTTTTATACCATATAACCCTGTCGACAGCAGAACACTGGTCTCTCTCTTTTGACCTTGACTCTCTGCTGTAAACCAGTTGCTTCTAGGCTCAGAGGAGTTGAGGGGGCATCAGGGACATACCAGATCAACCCAGTTTGCCAGCACTGACCAGTTGTTGGGACCATAAAACCACACATTACAAGTGTAGTAGCCTGGCCGTGGGGTTGTAGCTGGAGGTTAGGAGTGAGGGAGCCCGGGGAGAGAAGTCAGTGGGTGCTGTGAGAGAAGGAAAAGCTGCTCTCCGCTCACGGCGCTGTGCTGAAGTCTGCTCTTTACAGAGGAACTTAGAAATTCACACAGGTAACTTGGGATGAAGCCAGGATCCCATCAGGAAGTAAGGGATAAGACGGTAAGCACAGCGAGCTTTAAAACCAGGAAAATGAGTGACTGGAAGTGTGAGGCACAGTGGTGCACACAAGTGATCCCAGCCCCTGGAAGGTAGAGGCCGGAGGATCGAGAGTTCAAGGCCATGGGGCTAGAGAGATGGCTCAGTGGTTTAAGTGCACTGGCTCCTCTTCCAGAGGATCAGGGTTCAAGTCCCAGCAGCCACATGGTGGCTCACAACCATCTGTAACTCTAGTACCAGAGGATCTGATGGCCTTTGTGGGTACTGCGGGCACACGGTGCACATACATGGAGCCAAAAGACCCATACACATAGACGATTTACATATTTTATATATAAATATACTATTAATATTATATATAACTATACTATATAAATATGTATGTATATTTTCTTTTTAAATTTTTTTTAAACACCAGCTGCTCAAGCCAATGACTTAAGTTTGATCTCTGGAGTCCATGATGGGAAGGGGAGAACTGACTCCTGAAAGTTGTTCTCTGACCATACATGTACGTGCCTTGGCACATGTGTACCTACACGCATACACACGTTACATACAGACATGATAGTGAGTGAGTGATGAATTAATTAATTAATTAATTAATTCGAGGCCAGCCTGAGCTACGTAGAAAAATCTGAAGCCAGCCTGGGCTATATGTATAGGCCTGGGATTTTCTTCCAGCCGAAACAGGCCTTCAGAAGACAGAATTTATACTCTGAGGCTAAGTCAGCGTAAAGCATCCAGGGGCCACCCAGATACCCTCTCCCAGGAGGAGCCTCCGAACACGGCCGAGGGCCTTGGACCCCGCCACCCGTTTCCCTCGCCTCCTTTGTCCAAACTCTCCCCAGCTGAGTACAAGGGGCTGGCTTCTCTGACGTCCTTCCTTCCCCACTCGCTTTTGTTTTCCTTCTTTTCCTTTTCCTTTCCCGGGCTAGTGGGTCCCCTCTGCCAAGGCCCCCCCAGGGCCCCCAGGGAGGCCTGCTGCGTAGCCACCTTCATAGCTGCCACTGTTCCCTGGCAGGTGATTGAGCTGTGCCGCCCGCTGGACTCCCGGCTGGAGCACGTGGACTTTGAGTCTCTGTTCTCCTCCCTCAGCGTCCGACACTTGGTCAGTGTTTTTGCCTCCCTGCTTCTGGAAAGGAGGGTCATCTTCATCGCAGACAAACTCAGGTACCAAGCTCTGCCTCATCCGGTAATGTGTGTCTTAGACTCCCAAGGGTGTAGAGATTGGCTTTCTGGGAACCAAAGGTGACCTGGAGGCCTGTGAGGCTCACTCTGGCGTAAAGCGAGGCAGGGCTGCATGCAGCACGTGCTTTTCCGTGTGCTTCACTGTGAACCAGGCACTCCCTTGTATGTGAAGGAAACTGGGGTGAGAGATATGTGGACCTGCCCTCCAGAATTCCCATTCTCTTGGGACCAGGAAGTAAGCAGACCACACAGCACTGGTGTTGGGAGGGCTTGTTAGAGGCAGTGAGCTCAGGGTGACAAGGCACTCATCTCCAGGGCGGGACAGACTGACCTAGCGCTAAGATGAAGAGCGTGTTGCAGGCAGAAGGAGCCGTCCGTATGAAGGCCAGGAGTCAGGGGAGACTGAACATGGCGCCTTCAGAGCCAGTGAGGCAGCTCCCTGATTGGAGTGAAGGACGAGGTTGGTCAGACAGAGGGCAAGCTTAGGGAAAGACCATAAGACTAGACTTCCCCAAGAAACCCTTTCCTGTTTGTTAGTAAACTAAACCACACAAATCTCACACACACACACACACACACACACACACACACACACACACACACACACACACACCCCACCTGCCCCGTAGGATGCCATCCACACATCCCAGTGAATATATTCTCTGATTCAAACAAGCCACATCACAAATCAATGAAGATCCAGAAGGAAATAAGAATTTGGATTGATCCTGAACTTGTAGCAAAGGCAACATCCCTTGCATGTTTCCTCATCTTGGGCCTTTAATTCCAGCGCTCTGGAGGCAGAGGCACGCAGACCTCTGTGAGTTCAGGGCACGTGGGCCACTTAGGAAGACCTTATCTCAAAAACAAAACAAATAAAAAAAACCACTGCCAGGCTCAGCAGATAAAGGAGCCTGCTGCCAGACCAGACAACCTGACTTCAGTGTCCAGGACCCGTGTGGTACAAGGAGAGAGAGCCAAGTCCTGCAAAGTTGTTCTCTGAGTTCCCTGCACATGCGCACACACGCATGCACGCACACAGGCAGGTATGCACACTCGTGCAATAAATGTGTGCAAACAAAAATTACTCCCCCCCCCCAAAAAATACTGACCTGGGGTTTGTTAGGCCCCACAGGAACATGTGTGATGGCTGCCATTCTAGAAAAGACTCCCAGGAAGGGGGCCACCAACTAGCCAAAATAGTGGAGACCACCTGAGAAGCCCGCTGGGAAAAAGACATGCCAGAAACTGACAAGAAAAGCAGGAGAACTGTCTGTGGTTTGGAGAGGAAATGCGACTCTGAGCTTCAGAGAACAAAAGGGGGGGAGGGATGGAGAAAGGGGACAGGAGAATGAGAAAGAAGGACAGCATGTCTGACATGGAATCATCATCAGTGGGGGCAGGGCTCGGCATCCCGCCCTGTCCTCCACTGCAGCCATCTGCTACCTCTATGGTGCTCCTCTTTGGAGCGTGGCCAATTGGCTATTCCCTGTCTGCCCCCTCCTCACCCGTCTGAGCTCTCTATTCACTTTTAAATGTCACCGTTATTGTGTTCCCGGTACACTTCAGGCAGCTCAGGAAGCAGGCCCTGTCTTCAGCCTGCAGCTGGTGCTAGGGGCAGCTCTCCAAGCTCCTGGGCACTGGGGAATTCAGACAGAGAGTTCTCAATGTTGGGGCCCTGGAAGCTAGGGATGAGTAATAACCCTTTAGTGGCCAGGATCAGGTTTCATCGGCTCTGTGGGAACTATCTTCATCTTCTGGAAGGCCCTTTCCCCTCTGCCTCAGAGCCCCCATTCCCTTAGATTCTCAAGACTTGAGTTTGGGGGCGGGGCAAAAGATGGGTTTGAGAAAAGCCTTGGCAAGAAGTAGAGACTGGCTAAAGAAACCCAGCACCTGCCACCACTGCAGTTTGGGACCTCCTCAGGGTGAAGGTGTTAGACCAGGGGAGGCCAGGCTGGAGAATTGCCTGAGATCATGCGTGCACAGGAGCTGAGCAGGCCAGCCAAGCAGCAGCTGTGGCTTTTCTGGTTGGTCCGACTCCACTGAGAGAGAAGATAGGAACAGACACGGAGAAATTGTCCAGAGGCTGCCAGCATGGACTTGGGGTTTTAGAAAACCTGAGCAAAGGCGCTACCAAAGTATCTGGAAAAGGGTGCAACCCACCTGCCTCGCCCCTGGACAGATTTCTGAGTGGGCAGAGTGGACACTAGCCGGCCCCTTTGAACAGATGCCCATGTGCCTGATGGGCTCTACTCTGGGGCCTCAGCTTGTTCTCTTGGGGGGGGGGGGGAACTTCGGTGGTTTTTGCCTCTCTTGGAGATGTGAAATCTGTGAGCAGCATCTAGAGGGAAGAAGCTCCCAAATCACCTTCACTGTCTCCTGCAGGCAGTTCTCAGAAGGGTACATATTGCCCGGTGTGTTTCTTTCGCAGCAGGCGAGAAGGCAGCATATGGCTAATTTTTTTTTTAATTTAGTATACAGTGTGCATTAGGTCACATTATAGATGGTTGTGAGCCACCATGTGGTTGCTGGGAGTTGAACTCAGGACCTCTGGAAGAACAGTCGGTGCTCTTACCTTCTGAGCCATCTATCTCTCCAGCCCCATATGGCTAATTTTTATGGCCTCTTTAGGGCCGGAGCCTGGCATTATAGTAATCAGTGTACATATATGCCTGTATATATAAACTGCCTAAAGTGTATTTATATTATTTATTTTTGAGATACTGCTTCTTGGATCCTAGGCTGGCCTTGAACACTGCATTGCTGAGGGTAACCTTGAACCTCTGACCCTTCTGCCTCTCCCGCTCAGCTGCTAGAATTACAAGCATGCCCGGTTTGTGTGGAATGGAACCTAGGACAACTAGCAAGCTAAGCAAGTAACTCTATCAACCGAACTACATCTCATTATAATTGCATTTTAGGCCCTATACAACTCCCATACGTGTACATCCCTCTCAAATCACACTGGGAGGTTTTCCCAGAGCAGGAAGGACCCTGAACACTCAGCCCATAGTCCTGGGGCGCCCCATGTGTAGGGATAGGGGTTGACTGAGCCCTGGAGACTAAGCTTTTGGCCTTCAGTGTCTTGTTTTCCTTGCAGACAGACACTTTCTCTGTTAAATGTGACTCAATGTGTTCTCTCTCTTGCCCAGGAAATTAATTATCCATATTACACTAGTCTCCTACAGATTTAAATGGCTAATATAAATAGTGACTTACAGAGCTCCGAGACAGGAAGAGAAGAAAACCTAACTGGAGTGACAGACACAGGACTAGGGGTGTTAGCTCAGTTGGCAGAGCAGTTGCCTAGCATGCCCAAAGCCCTGGGTTCAGTCCCCGGCACCATGAACTGGCTGTGGCTGCACATACCTGCCATTACTGATTTAGGAGGTGTTGGCCAGAGAACTGGAAGTTGAAGTTCCTTGCTCCCTAAGGCTAACCTGGGCTATATGAGAGAGAGCCTATCTGAGCAAAGAGGCAGGAAAGATGGCCCAGTGGTTGGGAGCACTGGCTCTTTCCGAGGAAGACTCCTAGCACTCACTTGGTGGCTCACAACCATCTGTCACTCCAGTAATCAGGGACCACCCCTCTCTTCTGGCTTCTCCAAGCACTGCATGTGTGTGCTTGCATGCACATGCCTTCTGGATTCCACAGGCATTAGGCACACACATGATGCAGTTTTTAAAAAAAAAGAAAGAATGGGCTGGAGAGATCCTGAGGTCCTGAGTTCAAGTCCTAGTAACCACACGGTGGCTCACACCATCTGTAATGGAATCTGATTCCCTCTTCTAGTGTGTGTGTGAAGACGGAGTAATTCATATACATAAAATAAGTAAATAAATCTTTTTTAAAAAAGCGTGCAGAAGGACCATGGACTGTGCAAAGTGATGTTGGTGAGGGCACTAGATCAGCTGGCCTTTTAAGACAAGATCAAAGAGAAGACATACAACAAACAGAAGGTTGATTTTGCCCATCAGGACCAGTTTGACACACTGAGTGATGCTGACCTCCACAGCCTGGGTGCCAACATAGTGGCCCTCGCTGCTAAGGCGCAGAGCTTACAGCAGAGCTGCCGCTCCATGGATGCTGGCCTGAAGGGATCAACAAGTGCGCTGACCACTCCTGAGATGCAGAACGAGATCCAGGAGTTGAAAAGGGAATGTGCTTGCTACACAGGGCGACTGAAGAACAAACACAAAGCAGCTACCAACCGTGTCACTCCAGAAGGGAAAGAGAAAGTGTTCCAGAGAGAGGCAGAAAGAGTGGAGGAGGAGGAGGAGGAAGGAGGAGGAGGAGGAGGAGGAGGAGGAGGAGGAGGAGGAGAGAAGAAAGGCCGGGCGCACGCCTTTAATCCCAGCACTTGGGAGGCAGAGGCAGACAGATCTCTGTGACTTCCAGGACAGCCAGAGCTGTCTCAAAACAAACAAACAAACAAACAAACAGATACAGGGACTGAGGACTAAGTATGGAGCCTTCCCCCCTGCCCACTTCCATGCCACATAGGGGCTGGGTCAGGACCCTGAAAGGCACATAGCTCACTTAGGACACTTGAAGCCAGGCATAGGAGAGCTGCCTAACAGTGGAGAAGGGATAGAGGGGGCGAGAAGCTGCAGTGCACTGGTGGGCAGGCGACAAGACAGACTCGGGTCCCTGTGTATCCAGAGAAATGCAGATCCCCTGTGAGTGTGGCGAGCACGCCACCTCTAATCCTACTATGAGGAGGCTTAGGTAGAATGGTTTTGAGTTTCAGGCTAGTCTCGTCAACATAGTGAGAGCCTGTCTCAAAAAATATAAGATTCCTTTCTAGCCGGATGTGGTGGCACACACCTTTAATCCCAGCACTCAGAGAGGCAGAGGCAGGCGGATCGCTGTGAGTTCGAAGCCAGCCTGGTCTACAAAGCGAGTCCAGGACAGCCAAGGCTACACAGAGAAACCCTGTCTCGAAAAACAAAACAAACAAGATTCCTTTCTGTTCATATGTGGCTAGGAAAGCTAAGTGGTTTTCTCTAGAACCTTCCTTCTCTTGGTGGTCTTCCAACAGGGGCCCCTGTGACTAGGTGTGACTACGAGTCCTCCGGGTTCCTCTGTGGGCTGTAACCTCCAAGCCTCCTGCCACTGTGTTCCGTGAGATTCTCTGATTCACAGGCCTGGTCAAGGGATCTGTTGGTTTCTGTTTGGTTTGTGGGGTAGTAGCCACAGGGAAATGAAAGTTCTCAGTCTAGGCCTTTAACAAGCAACAGTCTGGGGAGCAGGCTGGCTGTGAGTTCCTTGAACTGGAAGATTCTGAGAAGAAAATCGTTAGCGTAAGTCCCAGCTGCTGCTTTCATCTGAGACGCTCCTCTGCTGAGCACACATGGACCCCACTCCTGTTCAGCTGAGAGTTAAAGGGAGCCTCTGAAACCTTGTTCCTTCTGTGCCCCAGACTCAGCGAGGCCTCAGAGCAGAGCATGAGGACGAGATAGATCACAGCCCCAGGGAGTGGCCCTGTGACATCTATGGTGGGTCATAGCTGCCCTCAGCGCTCTGCCCCCCCCCACAGTGCATTTAGTTATCTTTGCTGCAGAGTCTGAGCACCCCAAGACTGAGAACCCCAAGAGAAACATGCTGTGAGCCGGTGGCAAAACGCTGAGTTACAGAATGGTTTTAAGTTGAGCCAAAAACCTATCAGATTTAAAATAACAGTTTTGCTCTGTTTCATCTTCAGGGTGGACACTGACAGATGGAAAGCAAAGAATGCTGTTATGATGGCTTGCTTATCTCTATAACAACCCAGATAAATATTTCCCTATACCCCGTCTTCATTTTCTTTGTGATGAACATTTTGTTTCTAATTTACTAATATCAGCTCTAAAACGCTTCAGCTAAACCTGCAAACCAGGGCTGTACATAAGCAAGTTTGTATAAAAGTTTTAGATGGCAAAGTATTTCATATTCAATGTTCTATCTTTTTTAAAGAGTTATTTGCTTATTTATTTATTATGTATACAGTGCTCTGTGTGCATGTACACCTGCAGGCCAGAAAAGGGCATCAGATCACATTATAGATGGTTGTGAGCCACCATGTGGGTGCTGGGAATTGAACTCAGGACCTCTGGAAGAGCAGTCAGTGCTCTTAACCACTGAGCCATCTCTCCAGCCCAGTGTTCTATCTTTTTATAGCACAGGAAATCATCTACTAGCTACTGATGAGTAAGGATGAAGTGACCAAATCTGGACAAATTGTGTTTGAGCCTTGGGTCTCACACACACGGGAAACTATGCCAATAAGTCCACGTGTGGCTATATGTACTCATTCTTTTGTTTGTTCCTCTTGGTTTGTTTGTTTTTTACTCGGTTTCCATAGGCTTCGGTGAGGTCCTGTATGTTTTCTAGAGCCAGCTACACTCAGCCACATTCGCCGTTTCAAAAGATAACTTTGTCCAAGACTTGTCTGCAAGTCTCGGTGGTAGTCTAGACAGGTGGGCAGTCCAAAACACTGCGCTTTGAGGGCCCAGCAGATCCTCAGAGTAGCTGGCAAGAGTCTAAGATGAATAACATTCAATTTCGCAAAGTTCTATGGGAAGAAGGCACTTTAATAGCATGCTGGTGCATTATAAAGTCACGGGCTGGAGTTTCACAGCTCTTCGGTTCCCAGCACGGGAAGACAGTGAGTAAGCACCACTTGGCAGAACTCTGGGATAGCGTGCACCAACCCTTGGGTCCCGGTCTCAGCACCTCATAAAGTCAGGCCTGGGGGTCTACCATAACCCAGTACTCAGGAGATGAAAGCAGGAAGATGAGAAGAAAGGTCAGAATCATCCTCGGTACAAAGTTCAAGGCTAGCCGGGATACACGAGACCCCGTCTCCAAAGGAGGAAGGCGCGTTCTGACTGAGCATGAGCTCGCTTGGCTTTGCAGAAACAGCTTCTGGAGCACAATTCAGAGGCTAGCAAAGCCATACATAAAATGTGCTGCCCTCTAACCCATCACTGACTGTCCTTGGCTAGGACATGTTCCATCTCTTTCCTTGGAGTCAGTGCCTGCCCAGTTCATGCTTCCATCAGTAGCTCAGATTTTCACAGATTACCAGGGTTATAGCGTAGTTCCTCAGCCGGGCAACCCCTGAGGGTGGTGCACTCCTTTAACCTCTGCAGAGGCAAGCGGATCTCTAAGTTCGAGGCCAGCCTGGTCTACAAAGGGAGTCCAAGACAGCCAGGGATACACAGACATCCCTGCCTTGGGAGGAAGAAAAAAACAATCCTAGTTCCTCGGAGTGAGCTGGCACCATTTTTCTTTGATCAGAAATGCTAGCCTAAGGAGAGAGCTCCCATTTCTAGTCCCTGCTTGTGCCATCTTGTACAGATTCAGAGTCTGAGGTGCTAAAAACCAAGGGGCACACTGGGGCTCATCTAGGCTAGCTCGCATCTTTCCGGGGGGCGGGGGGGGGGCAGCCTGTGTTCCTTAAACTCAGCAACGCGTTACTTGAGAGTTAAAGGCGCAGTCAAGGAAACATGGCAGCCCTGCTTGTTGACACACACAGACTCCCTGGGACGACCTGAGTTTTGCCCTTCACTCCTCTTCCTGGAAGTGCCTGGCATGGCTGTGGATGCCAGCGGTGCCGACTGAATCACCACCCGAGCTCTTCCTGGGTGTCTAACTCAGGAACCCAAGCACCCAGGCCTGAAACATTTCTTCCAGATGTTAACCCTCACAAACACATGCTGAACTTTCGGAACACATTCCAGAAGAACACTTCAGCCCTTAGGAGGCACCTCCCCGGCATTAAACATCCTGTGGCCTGACCCCTCTCACCTGTGGCCATCACTGAGCCCTCAGGCCCAGCCACCTTCCCACTGGGGCCTTCTCTTCCCCCCCCCCCCACTCCTGCACAATTGGTCACAGCTGTGGGAGCTTGGCGGTTCCTCCACCCCCACAGTAATGGGAGCCAGCTGTGAGATAGTCCTCCTTGGCCGTCCTTCACTGCTGCAGCAGCCAGTGCTCAGTGAGGTGCTCTGAGGGCCCTGCCGCAGGCTTACTCCACGAGTCCCCCCCCCCTTAGCCTCTGTTTTCCCCTTTCCTTTACTGCACCCACCCTCTGCCCCACCCCACGCATGCAAAATTCCACCAGCACTTCCTGTAGAAACTGGGGAAAACATACAAGCTGTGCTCCGAGGCCTTCATTTCTTCTCTGCCACTTCGGGAAAGAACAGTTAGCACAGCGGTGTTTTCAGAATCCAACCTTTCCTTTTTCCATGTTGCCCAGACCAGAATTGTTGGAGGGAGGAACTGGGCTGGAGCAAAGCGTCTCCAGGAGCTGCCTGCCTGTCCCCTGTGCTCCCTCCGCCCTGTCCCGCTAACAAGGTACTAAGGATAGCCAGGTGTGGGGGTGTTTGGTTCTCAGCTGTGATAAAGGATCTACCCATCAGGCAGACAAAACCCTGAATGGTCCTTTCAAGAAATGGTTGTGTCCAGGCGATAGTGGCACACGCCTTTCATCCCAGCACTTGGGAGGCAGAGGCAGAGGCAGGAGGATCTCTGTGAGTTTGAGGCCAGCCTGATCTACAGAGAGTTCCAGGACAGCTAGAGCTATTACACAGAGAAACCCTGTCTTGGAAAAACCAAAAAAAAAACGGGCTGGAAAGATGGCTCAGCGGTTGAGAGCACTGTCTGCTCTTCTACAGATCCTGAGTTCAATTCCCAGCAACCATCTATGGTGTGATCTGATGCCCTCTTCTGGCACACAGGTGTACATGCAGATAGAGCGCTCATGCATAAAATAAATAAATAAAATCTTTTAAAAAGAAAAAGAAACCACAAAACAAAACAAAAACCAAGAAATCACTGTGAGTGGCGGCCCCTACCTACGTGGCCAGCAGGTTACCCAGGTGCGTGCTTTTGAGTTGTCTCTGCAGAACTGGTATGGGGCTGGGATGTAGCATTCTCGAGGCCCTGGGTTCATCCAGTCCCTGGTGCTGTGAGGAAAAGAGAAAGTTGGATACAGCTGGTCTTTAGCTCATCGTTCTGATTCGGAGTCAGTGTGATCTTTTCTTCCCCTAGCCCTCCTTCAGCCGTGAACATGGCTTCAGCATGGATTGGTGGGGTTTCCTAACCTTGGTCCAACTGTCTCCTCACCGTCCCTTCCTCCCTGGTCAGCAGTCAGTGTAGCCTAAGTCTCTGGTGGCCGCTGAGGGTCTCTCAAGGTGTCACAAAGCAGCAGGGAGTGGCTTTCTCCTGAGGGTGAAACTTCAGGAGAGGAGAGGGAACCAGGCACAGTGGTGCATGCCTGTAATCCCAGCACTCGGGGAGGCAGAGACAGGCGGCTCTCTGTGAGTTCAAGGCCAGCCTTGTGAAGAAGAGGAGGAAGAGGAGTGGGTGGAGAAAAGGACAGTTTAGTTTGTCTTTTTTTCTGATTTGGGGGAAAGGTCAAAGTGGGTTGCTTTTTTTATGACAAAGCCTGAGAAAGCACACAAGCTGCCTTCCCCTGTGCCTCTGTCTCTGAGCTCCTTCCATCCCTACCTTTTTCCCTCTCTTCCTGCCCCACCCCCACCCCCACCCCATGAATCTTCCCTGGGCCCCCATATGCTTGCCTTACTTGAGCTCATGGTCCCTCATTGCCCTAGAGTTTATCTTAGGACTTGGTGTGTCTAGCTACAAAATCCAAAAGCAGGTAGACCCAAAAGCAAGTATGCTGGTCCATGCCTGTCATCCTAGAACTCTGGGAACTGACGGGGGGGGGGGGGCTTGGGGGGAGAGGGGATCTGAAGTGTATGGTCAGCCTAAACTACAAAGCAGGAGACCCTGTTCCTAAGATGAACGTGAATGCTGTCACCAGGAGTGCTGCCAGGCCTAAACCTGTCCTTGAGGCAAAAGTGCTTAAAAGGCTGGCTGCAGGGCTGGAGAGATGACTCAGGGGTTAAGAGCCATTTTCACTCTTACAGGTACCCAGGTTCAGTTCCCAGCACCCCATGGTGCCTTACACCTGTCCGTAACTCCAGTTCCAGGGGATCTGACTCCTTTCCGGTCCGTGAGGGCACCAGATACACATACGATGCACAGACATAGGTGCAAGCAAAACACACATAAACAGAAGTAAAATTTAAATTTAGCACCTTCTCCTTGTCTGTTCCCCTGGTTTGATTCACTGAGGTTAGTTCCGCAATTTAACTCTTGCGAATAGGGCTCAGTAGACATCAGAGTACAGAGATCTTTGAAATGTTAGCTTGGAGGCCTTTGGGTAACTTGCACAGGAGTGGAAGTTGAAGGAATGGCAGAGCTGTTGTTAGCTTTTTGAGAAACCTCCTACTGATTTCTGTAGTATGTAACCTTTCTACCAACAGTGTAAAACACTTCCCTTTGTCCATATTCTTACAGCATTTGTTATTTGGGTTTGGTTTTGGTGTTTTGTTTTGTTTTGTTTTGTTTTTAAATGAATTTTGAGACTGGGTCTCATTATGTGGCTCTGGCTGTCCTGGAACTCACTCTGTAGACTAGACTGGCCTCCACCTCAGAAATCCTCCTGCCTCTACCTCCCAAGTGCTGGGATTAAAGGCGAGAGCACCATCACATGGTTTGTTTTGTTTTGGGTGGCAGGGTCTCCCCATGTGTTCCTGGCCATCTTGGAATTCACTGTGTAGACCAGGCTGTCTTGAAAGACACACAGAGGGGCCGGGTGGTGGTGGCGCACCTGTTCTACAAAAGCGAGTCCAGGACAGTCAAGGCTACACAGAAAACCCTGTCTCGAAAAACATAATAAAATAATAATAATAATAATAATAATAATAATAATAATAATAATAATAATAATAAAGACATAGAGACCTACTCTCTTCTGAGTGCTGAGAGTAAACATGTGTGTTAAAGTGATGAGATTTTTATGTGTGTATTAAAGTGTATGTGCACATGTGGTTGTCAGAGGAAACTCTCAGGAGCCTCTTGTGTCCCCTCACTGTGGGCTCTGGAAACCAAACATGGCACCAGTGCTTTCACCATTTTTTCTTACGACTACCGTTCTGGGGGTGCGATTGGGGGGCCCCCAGTGTGCTTTTGATTTTCACTTCTCTTATGTCTAGTGAAGTCAAACACTTCTTCTGGTAGGGGTGTTGGCTGTTGGTGATCTTTAGAGGGCTGTTTATTCTTACCAGTGCCCCTTTGGGATGAGTCGCAGCCCTTCTCACTAGCCGCTGCTATTGAAGCCGCACCCTCACCCACACTGAACTGGCCTCTTCTCTCCGTCTGTTCCCCCTGCAGCACGTTGTCCAAGTGCTGCCACGCGATGGTGGCCCTCATCTACCCTTTCAGCTGGCAGCACACCTACATCCCGGTGTTACCGCCTGCCATGATTGACATAGTGTGCTCGCCCACGCCCTTCCTCATCGGCCTGCTCTCCAGCTCACTGCCGCTGCTCAGGGAGCTGCCGCTGGAAGAGGTGAGCCCGCGAGCGCTGCACCCCACTTCCTCAGGCCACACAAAGAGGAAGGGAGTGCTGGGCGGGAGTGGGGAGATGCCAGGCCTTGCTCTGTGGCAAGTCGTTCCCAGAGTCTCCCCTTGGTGACTGTAAGCACCATTTTCCCCTTTAAGTGAAATGGCCTGTGTAAGCCGTCATTTAGAAGCCCTGACATCAGGCATAGCTGGCTGCCCCCTCCTCCTGGCTCCCTACACTGAGCGGAGAAAGCAGTAACCAGAATGTGTGCTTGACCTGATGACCTAAGAGGTACCTGTTGAAAGGAGATCAGTGACTCTTGGTAGAGTACCTGTCTATCATGTACAGACCTCTAGGTCCAAGTTCAAGAACATCATCATAATATACTTATAGTAATAGTAATAGTAATAATAATAACAACAACAACAACAACAACAACAACTAGATTTAAAGGGAAGAAAAAATATAACTACAAAGCTGGGTATGACACTCCTGCACCCCAGCATGCACCAGGTCAACCTGGGCTCCGTAACAAGACACCACAAAATTAACCACTGCATTGTTGTCGTAACACCCAGGCTTTATAGTTTAGTGTGCAAGTCCAGGACGTTCTATGTGACACCTCTGCAATTATTCAGCCCCCTTTCAATAGCTCCTGACCTGACCTGTAAACAGGGGACCCCAGCAGTCAGTGTGGGGGAGCAGGAACCAGAATTTAGGGTCTGCGTAAGGGTCTACCCTCAGAGGCAGCACAGAAGCGTGTCCTTAAGGACAAGGAGGCTCACTCACCCTGTTCTGGTCCTACGCCTCAACCCACACTGAGGAGAGAGGTGCTCCCACCCAAAAACTATAAGAAAGGCACCCAGCCCGTGGCCTGACAGTGTCCTCCAGACCCCAGCCCTCTTCAGTCTCTTACCTCTCTGGAGCACTGGCGGCTTCAGTGGACATCTCAGGGGTAAAGGGCAGATTGCCCATCGGGGAGAAGAACGGGTCAAATAGAGTTGCAGAAAGTCGGGGCCCCTGGCATCTTCTGTCCCACCTCAGTAACCCCACAGACAGACAGACAGAAATAACAGAGCAGGCCTGCCTAAGTACAACAGGGCTGGGAATCCAGCTGCCAACACACCCCTGTGTCCTAGCCTTCAGTACCGGCTCAGGACACCACTCAGTCGCTGTCAGAACTTACACGCGCACGCACACACACATTCACCCCGTCTGCAGCCAACTGCCCCCAGTGCTGAGGAAGAAGAGAACACCGCATCCATCTATATCCCAGAAACCCTGGCGACAAAGCTCATCCCTTTTCTTCTGTCCTGTAGGTTCTTGTGGTTGATCTCATCAATGATCGGTTCCTCAGACAGGTGAGTAGAAAGCCGGCTCAGCCTGCTGCTCCTGTGCCTTTGCGTCTTGGGGGGGAGGGGGGCGCCCTCCCCTGAGTCCAGCTCCAGAAAGGCTCTATAGTAAGCCTGGCCCTGCTATCGGGACCACCTCAGGACAAGGCTAGCCAAGGACAAGGCTGCAAAGAACACTGCTTTAGCAAAGATTGGTTTTCACCTGTAGAGGCACAGAGAGGTTTCAAGCCAGTAACAGTCAGGGCCCGGGCTGGAGAGACAGCGGCTTAGCCGTGAGGAGTTTGTACTGCTCGTATGAATTGGCAAAGAACTCAAGTCCACTCCCAGCGCCTACGTCAGGCAGCTCACAACTGCCTGTAACTGCAGCTTCAGGGGGAAACAGCTCTGACCTCCTCAGGCACTGCACTCACATGCAAACACACAGGATTTTAAAAAATTCAGTCAGTTTTTCGAAAGGGGCAGGAGAACTGACTGAGCCGGTAAGGGCACCTGCTGTTCTAGCAGAGGGCCAGGGTTCAGTTTGCAACAACACATTCGTACACATAAAATGAAAATAAATCATTTTTAATTTTAAAAAACTGTCAGGACACATCTGGGCATGCTGATACCTCCCCGCAATCCTTCTTACACTTGGGGGATGGAAGCAAAATTATTTTTGCTGGGCTTTTCTTTTCTTTTTTATTTATTTTTAGCTCAACTCTGCCACTAGAAAAATCATTCCTTAGCTTGTTTCTTTTCTTTCTTTTTTTTTATTGTTATATTTCTTTTAACATATACATTTATATTATTACACATACATAAAATAAACTACATACAGCAGGAAGAACCAGGAAACAATCTGGAATTATAGAACTGTTAACATTCATAGTGATTTGCCTATTCATATTTGGCAAACTTGAGCCTGACTCTGTTTTTATCTAAGGTGTGTGGTGGTGCACACCTTTGGTGCCAGCGCTCGGGAGGCAGAGGCAGAGGGGGATCTCTCTCTGAGTTTAAGGCCAGCCTGGTCTACAGAGTGAGCCCCAGGCCAGCCAGGGCTGCTCAGTGAGACCTTGTCACCAAAATTAAGCAAAGTTTAAACTATTAGCCAAGCTGTCTGCCCAGGGATGCGGCTGGCACATGGCTTAGCCAGGTCCAGCTGTGCCCACCCGCGTCTCCTGCCTTACAGATGGAAGACGAGGACTCCATCCTGCCCCGGAAGCTGCAAGTAGCCCTGGAACATATTCTGGAACAGAGGAATGCCCTGGCCTGTGACCAGGATGGAGGCCTGATGGACTGTCTGCATGGTAAATGCCAGGACCGGAGGCCAAGTGACAAAGTAGGGGCATGAGGAGAGAAAGTGGGGTCCGGCCCTTCGTTCGGATTTCATTCGGATAATTGTAGGACTTTTTGCCACTTTCCTCCATTTAGTTCCTAAAATACCTAAAATACTTCTAAGGCGGGGAAAAGATGGCTTTCAGTGCCCTTTCTCTTGGATGGTCACAGGTGGCTGTGGCAGAGAGTTAGGTGTCCCCTGTGATCACTGACTGGCCGCCCTGGGCTCCAGCCCACCAATTCCTCACTGTCACGGCCTTTTGTGCCTCTCGCTCAGGCCCTGAGTGCAGCCCCTTGAACGAGGTGGTGTCCGAAGCCTTCGTCCGCTTCTTCGTGGAGATCGTGGGCCACTACTCCTTGTTCCTGACGTCGGGCGAGGAGAGGAGCCTGCAGCGGGAGGCCTTCAGAAAAGCTGTCTCCTCTAAGAGCCTACGACGCTTCCTGGAGGTCTTCATGGAGACCCAGACTTTCCGTGGCTTCATCCAGGAGCGGGAACTCCGTAGGCAGGGTGCCAAAGGTTAGAACACCGACCGCACTGTGAGTGGAGTAGTCTTACTTGCTGGGGCAGTAAGAGGTGCCTAGGTTCTGAGCAGCTGAGGAGAGGGGTGGGGATTGGGGCGGGGCTGGTGGGGGCGGGGCTGGTGGGGGCGGAGTGGGAGGGCATTGTGGTCCCAGACGAGGATGCAGGCAAGATCAGTATTCTGATGGAAGCTAAACCCGGGGAGGGAAGGCACTTAACCTCTGCAGCGGGGCTATACTGAAGCCAGAAGGTTCCAGAGGAGCAGATGGCCCCAGGCCTGGGATTTCTCTGGTGCTAAGAACTCAGCTCGAAGCCCTGCACTCTCACAGCCATTTGCTTAGGGAAGACAGGAAAAGAGAAATTTGATTAGAGGGTGTGAGAGGGCGGCCTTCATGAAAAAAGGGCATCTAGCTAGGTTTACAGGAAAACGGGATCTTTCCACAGACAGCTACTATACAAGGTGGGGAACTATAAGGAAAAAACCCTGTGAAGCTCATGCTTGAGAGCACGTCGCTAGGCACAGCTGTGTCTCAGAAGCAAGACTTCGCTTTCCCGTGTTAGTGAGGAAGGGAGTTAGTTGGTGCAGAAGCCAAAGGCAAGGATCTAAAATGTCCCCGGTGTGTCTCCTCACCAGGCCTGTTTGAAATCCGAGCGCAGGAGTACTTGGAAACCTTGCCCATCGGAGAGCATAGTGGCGTCAATAAGTTCCTCAAGGGACTGGGTAAGGCCTTTGGGTCCCTGTCACCGGCCTCGGTTCTAAACTGTCTTCTTCTGGAATCTTAACTCCTCCAGTCCGCAGAGCCCGCAACTCTCAGTAATGCAGGACGCTGCCACTTAGACTGCCCGCCTCTCTTCCTCTGTCCTTGCGTTCCAGGGCTACCATGTTCCCCTGCCATGTTCCCCTGCCCTCCTCAGTCTTCTGGGAACCCAACAGAGGAAGCAGCCCAGGGGCCATGCAGGGAGAAATCTGGGCAAGGCTCCACCAAGGCTCAAAAAAAAAAGAAGAAGAAGAAGAAGGAAAATGAGAGCCCATGTTTGACAGTAGTTTATACCTGCACCCCAACATTTGGGAGGCAAAGGCAAGAGGCTCAGGAGTTCAGTGATCAGCCAGCCAGCAAGATGACTCAGCGGGGAAAGGCACTTGCCATACAAGCCAGCGGCCTTAGTCCAATACCCAGAGCCCACACAGAGGTGGGAGGAAGGAACTGACTCCACGGAGTTGTCCTTTGACCTCCACACGTGCCGCTTCCTCTCTCCCTCGCTCCGCTCTCCGCTGATAAAATGTTCTCACTTTCTTTTTTAGGCAATAAGATGAAATTTCTCCACAAGAAATAGCCCTCATCTTCTTGGCTCAAGGAAAAGTATTCTCCTAGAGTGCTGAGGCTGTGGGCTGAGAGCTGTCCACAGCGTCCGACTCGTTCCAGGACGGAAGCCTGTGAGCTGGACAAGCGGCAGATGCTCAGGACAGCCCTGGAGGGGACCTGCCAGCATGCTAATGGTTGTTACTGTGGTTGGTCCCGGGATATTTAAATCTTAGATATTAAAAGAGAAGAAGCCGGGCGGTGGTGGCACACACCTGTAATCCCAGTGCTGAGGAGGCAGAGGCAGGCGGATCGCTGTGAGTTCGAGGCCAGCCTAGTCTACAGAGCGAGTCCAGGACAGCCAAAGCTACACAGAGAAACCCTGTCTCGAAAAAAGAGAGAGAAACAGAAAAAGAAAGTTGTTTGGGTCTTCATTGTCTCTCCTGGGCCATCTCATCTTTTCTGGGTCAGCTGGTTGACATCTGTGGAGCCCGAAAGGAGGAGATAGGTAGAGTGGCCACCACTGAAGCGATCTTAAAGAAAGAGATGCAGCTGCCTGCACCACTGGTCTATGACGCCACCTGGTGGCAGAGACTGTGGACTTCACTATGCCTGGCTCTTTTTTTTTTTTTTTTCCTCTCTCTCTTTCTTAGAAGCCTGAACAGCCTGTGGCTTTTAGAGGGACACATAAAAAGAGAAAATCTTGTTAACTGGTAATAAAATGTCCTTAGGGTCCTGAAGTTTATATTTCCTGTGGTCCACCCATGACACCGCTATTTCCTCATAGCCTACATAGATAGGGAGAGGTTCTCTAATGAGACCAAGGAACCAGAGGAGGCCACAGTCAGCCGGCCTGTGGGGGCAGGGCAGGGGGGAGCCTGCAAGAGTCTTATGTGCTGCACAGGAAGGTGTTTGGGCTGGCCTTAGGGCTACCGCCCCATACTGCTGGGCCCTCAGTGAATGCCGCCAGTGACAGTGCATCTCCTCGGACCTGGAATGGGGTAGGATTAATAGTTGTGGGGGTAGGGGGGGCATTAGGATATGCCTGAGTAAGACTGAGTGAGCACGGGGAGCTCAGGAATTTATGCCACACAAGCGCCTTGGTTTAATTAACTTTACTGATAGCAATATTCTGTGTATTTTTATATCACCTCACCCCACCCCCCATGATCACTTTTAGTATTTTGGAATATACATTCTTTTCTAACTTATTTTCTATTATTCTGTTTTACTTAAGAACTCCAAGTGAATAAATAAATAAATATATATATCTTTATCAACATTCCTAGTGATTAACAATACTCTATTTTATGAATGTTTTGTATTTGACTTAAGCAAAAACTAAAATAAAATTGGGGAAATGTGCTAGGCTACTGTGCATTGCTGTTTTGCTTACATGTATGTCTGTGTGAGGGTGTCAGATCCCCTGGAACCGGAGTTACAGAAAATTGTGAGCTGCCATGTGGGTGCTAGGGATTGAACCCTGATCCTCTGGAAGAGCAGACAGTGCTCTTAACTGCTGAGCCATCTCTCTCTAGCCCCAAAATACACACACACACACCACACACACACACACACACACACACACACACACACACACACACACAGAATTGGAGCAAAAGAAAGAAGTGGCGTGGCAGCGACAGTTCACAGGCTGGGGCAGATGGGAGAGGAGATTGGCATTGTCTTGCTAGGTAGTGCAAGCTGAACCTGAACTTGCCAAAATCCTTCTGCCTGAACCCCCCCCCCCCCTCTACTGGGGTCATAGGCACGCACCACCACACCTGTCTGCGGAACGGATTCTAGAGGAATGATGCTTTTTGCTGAGAAAACACCGCTAGGATGCATGGTGTGGGAGATGATGTCACAGCCCCCTGCAAGTATCTACCGGTACTTGCACTCACATACTACTGGTACACATATACACACACATGAATAAGCAATAAGTTAAAATTATAACCAAAAGGAAGGTGGATCCCAGTAAGATCGCTCAGTGAGTAAAGTGCCTGTGCCTGAATTCAGTCCTCACAGTTCAGGCCCAGCGAGATAACTGACTCTTAAAAATTGTCCCCTGACTTCCGTAAACAGTACGTGTGTGTGTGTGTGTGTGTGTGTGTGTGTGTGTGTGCGCGTGCACTCTGGTGAAACAGATAACAAGAACTACCCATACATACACAAGTACATATGCACACATTTAAAACAACAGGGAAATAAGCCACAAAGCAGAAAGGAGCTGGGGAGCTGGTTCAGTGCTTGAGAGCAATTGCTGCCCTTGCAGAGGACTAGAGTTCAGCTACTGTTCCCTGTCAGGCTGTTCACAATTGCCTATAACTCCAGATCTAGGGCTTCGCTGTCCCTCCTGGTCTCCAAGGACGCCTGCGTGCACATGGGTGTGCATACACGCATGTGCGCACAAAACTTATGTAATGTTGGAAGAAAACATACAACCATTAAAATCAATAGAGGAATGACATTCCTTCTCAAAGCGAGGGGCCTCTTTGCTGCTGTAAACAGCTTTTTTCTTCCTCCAGGTACCTTGGCAGTATGCTAGGCAGGCCCTTGCTGATGCTGCAAAGGAGACCACAGGAGGAATTCCAGGGCCTTGGTGAGGGTGAAGTCAGTGGCTCAGGGATTGGTGCTCGCCCCTGCCCTCTGGTCTGTGTTTCCCTTGGCCTGAGGCCAGCACAGAATAACCCTGCACACTCCTGAAACCTTGGCATTCTCCACGCCTGTTTCCTTATTTGATTACAGTAAAAGTCACAGAACATACACTTAGCCATTTTTAAAAATAAGTAATCCCGGGGGGCATACAGGACATTCACCGCTGTGTGATTACAACCTCTCTTGCTTTTGCAAAAGTTTTCATTGCCCCAAGCCTGAGCGCATATCCATTCTGCGAGGTCCCTGTTGTGTAGACTAAGGTCGGTTGGTGGAGCCACTTCAGGCCTGACCAGAGGCAAGAACCCGGAAAAGGCAAAACACCTGTCAAGGCCAGTTGTGTTCCAAGGCTCTCTAGTGACCACACCTTAGTCACACCCAGGCCCTAAGTAGAGTTCAGCTGCAAACTTCTGGCTACAATTAGGGGACCTGGTGCCAGCCTCCCTGACAAGGATCAGCCCCTCGTCCCTTACCTGCCCACCCTTACTCTCCTCCTAAGCAACCCAGCACTCGTCTATGAGAACACCATTGAGTTCTACAGCCACGCGGGCTCTTCCCTCAGCCCCTGGGTGGAGTCTAGGCTAGATTGTTCTGAAGGGAGGAAAACAGATTCACTGCACATTCATGAACATACGCTTAGCCTAAGGCTCTGGCCAGCTGAGAACAGTTGTAAAAATACTTGAGCAAGGGTGGGCCCTTGCTCACCGGCTAGCTAAAAGCTCGGCAGAACTCAGCTGGACCGCCAGGTGAGGAAGGTGGCCTCTGCCCACCCAGTTCCTCAAGTTTCTCCTGGAGCCTTGGAGCCAGGAGCTCTGGATTAAGACTGCATTCCATCCCACCCAGATGGCATAGAAGCCGTGCATGCAAGGTGGGGTCAGCATCTATTCACAAGGACCCGCGGTAAGTTTCCTAGTGATGCAGAAAGTAGGACAAGAAGTTCAAGAGACTAGAAAAAAACAAGGCAGGTTTGCTGCTGTTGTTTGATTTTTTTCTGTGGGTTATTTCCTTTTGTTTCGAGATAGGCCTTCACAGTGCATCCTTAACTGACCTGGAACTCACTGTAAATCAGGCTGGCCTCTCACCTACAGAGCTCTGCCTGCCTCTGCCTCATGAGTGCTGGGATTACAGGTATGAGCCGTGCAGTTTTTAATAAACAGTTTTGCAGAAAGGGACGCCAGGGTAGAGAAAAGGCAAAAAGTGGCTGATTTGACAGAAGGCACTGTCTGTCTTAAATCCTTGAATGCAGAAAAATTCATATCCTCTTCTTCTACAGGCTGGGACATCCACACCCCAAACTCCCTGTCTCACTGGCGTAGGACACAAAACCTCATCCAATGAACAGTGAGACTGCCCCCAACTCCCAGCCCATCCTGGCCTCAGTCAGAGGACCACCTGTAATTACTACCTCTCAGAATTAGCTAAGGGAGGGAGGTGTCTCCTGCACCTCTGTAACCATGTTGCTCTCTAAACCTACCTCGTATTGGAAAGGAACCATAACACTGGACAGTGGTGGCACACACCTGTAATCTCAGCACTCAGGAGATAGAGGCAGGCAGGTCTCTGTGAGTTCAAGGCCAGCCAGGTCTACAGCGTGAGTTCCAGGACAGCCAAGGCTACTCAGAGAAACTCTTGTCTTGGAAACAAAAACAAAAACAAAAATGCTTGTTTGGTGCTCTTAGTGTACAAAGTTTATTCCTCACCATCTACAGGACACAATCCCAGGGAGCACAGGCCATAACTATTATGATTTTGTATCTTAGCCTGCATCCATTCAAATTGACCTGATGGAGGCTGAACATATGATGGCTGAAGACACAATCCTACTGGACTCCAAAGAGAAGAGATGACCAAGAAGAGACTTGATACCCTATGAGCATATACAGGGGGAGGAAATCCCCCTCAGTCACAGTCATAGGAGAAGGGAGTAAGGGGGAAATGGGAGGGAGGGAAGAATGGGAGGATACAAGGGATGGGATAACCATTGAGATGTAATAAGAATAAATTTTTTTTTTTTTTTTTTTGGTTTTGGTTTTTCAAGACTAGGTCTCTCTGCATAGCCTTGGCTGTCCTGGACTCACTCTGTAGACCAGGCTGGCCTCGAACTCACAGCGATCCACCAGCCTCTGCCTCCCAAGTGCTGGGATTAAAGGCATGTGCCACCACGCCCGGCTGAATAAATTAATTTTAAAAATAATTTTGGAAAAAAAAGAGAGATGAAAGCTTCCCCCCTCCTTAGTTTTATTTTTTTAGGATCCATTTTGTTTTGTTTATATGTGTGGGGTGTGTGTGTGTGTGTGTGTGTGTGTGTGGTAGGGTGCATAGGCCAGAAGTGGGGGGGGGGGTGTCAGAACCTTTGGAGCTGGAGCTACAGACCTGAGTTTCCCAGGGTAGGTGATAGAACCTGAGCTCCAGCCATCTCTCTAGCCCCTGGTAAGTAAAACCTTAAAGGAGGTGCTGGGGATGCTTGGCTTCACAACAAGTGTGGTCCCTCAGGAAATCACGTTAGCACATCCGCCATTAGCCCAGCAGCTTGCCCTGCAGATGCATGACGTGTAAAGGCTGGCCTGCACCTTCATTCACAGTGTGTTAAGGTGCGACTCTGTATGCTCCACTGTTAAGTGCTGAACCGGGAGTGAGTTAAATGCTAACTGATTTTGCTTATTGTCGTTGCTATTGAGGACTCTCCTGTCTCAATATTGTGTAAAAAAGAATCACTCTCCAAGCCGAGCGTGGTGGCACACACCTTTAATCCCAGCACTAGGGAGGCAGAGGCAGGTGGATCGCTGTGAGTTCAATTCCCAGAAACCACATGGTGGCTCACAACCATCTATAATGTGATCTGGCACCCTCTTCTGGCCTGCTGGTTCATGTGCATGCAGAATACTGTATAAATAATAAATAAACTTAGAAAGAAAAAAATAATCTGACTGTACATATTTTGATGGGACTGACTCTACACAGCTCTTCAGTATATTCAGAGACTTGGCTCATCATGGTTGTCTGTTCTACGTTGATCCTTATGTGTTTTCAAATATGGCAGGTTTTCCCCATAAGGTTGGGTTTTTTTGTGATGCATGATATTATTATTATTATTATTATTATTATTATTATTATTATTATTATTATTAATTCCTATTACATCCCAATTGTAATCCCCTCGCTCTTATCTTCCTGTTCCCACCCTCCCCACCTCTTCCACTCTATCGCCCTCCCCATGACCTCTGACAGGTGGGGTCCTCCTCTTCCTCCATCTGACCACAGCCTATCAGGTCTCATCTGGATAGCCTGCATCCCCTTCCTCTGTGTTCCCATAGGACCTCTCCCCTAAGGGGCAGTGATCAAATTATGGGTACCATAGTTCCTGTCAGAGGCAGTCCCCGGCTCTCCCTCTCTTTCCATGTGAAGAGTGAGCTGTCCATTGGCTACATCTGAACAGTGGGTCTAGGTTCTCAGCCTGCATTGTCCTAGGTTGGTGCATCAGTTTGTGCAGGTCCCCTGGGTCCAGATCTGCCAGCCTTAGTAGTCTCCTTGTGGGGCTCCTGATAGCCACCCTCCCCTCCCCAGCCCCCATAAGTTTTATACAGTTAAATATTTTCAAACCTCATAAGTAAGACCTATTTGTTTGTTAAAAAATAAAAAGGAGCCGGGTGTGGTGGCGCACGCCTTTAATTCCAGCACTCGGGAGGCAGAGGCAGGAGGATCTCTGTAAGTTTGAGACCAGCCTGGTCTATAAATTGAGTCCAGACAGCCAAGACTACACAGAGAAACCCTGTCTCAAAAATAAATGAATAAAAAATAAATAAATAAATAAATAAATAACCCACACATATACATACAGAGAAAAACAAACAAAAAACACCCAAGCTGAGTTCCAGGACAGCCAAGGCTACCTAGAGAAACCCTGTCTCAAAAAACCAAAAAAGAAAAAAGAAAGAAAGAAAAACCAAAACAACAACAAAACACCAAGCAACTAAAGTTAGAAGTAAGCCTAGTCTCAAAGATAAATATTTAAATGGGCCTGGGCTGAAGTTGCTAAAAGAGAAATCTGTTGGGCTACGATGGTGACAGCATAGAGCTATGTCTCTGTCCACCCCTTATAATTACCTGACACCAAAAGCCTTCTGACCTTGGCTTTTACTTGTATCCTGCTTATGATATATACAATTTTTGAAAAGTGTGTGTGTGTGTTATTTTTTGAGACAGCTTCTCTGTGTGGTCCTGTTGTCCTGGAACTCACTCTGTAGACCAGGCTGGCCTGGAACTTACAGAGATCTACCACCCAGCACTTAAAAACTGGCAGAAATGAAGATGTTCTTTGTTTGTTTGTTCGAGGTATTTTGGGTTGATTTGTTTTTGCTTGTTTGTTTGTTTGTTTTCTGTGTATCTCTAGCTGTCCTGGAACTTGCTTTGTAGATCAAGCTAGCCTCAAACTCAGAGATCCACCAGCCTCCAAGATCAGGCTAGCCTCAAACTCAGAGAGCCACCGGCCTCCTCCAAGCATGTGCCTCCACCAACAAGTGAAGATATTCTAAAGAGACACTTCCATCTCTCCATCTGACTGTCAGTAGAATTGAAAGGAAGGGCCCCAAAGAAATGGAAATTTCCCCCAGGAAGCTCATCCTGGGAGAAGGGAAAGGCAGCAGCAGGAGGGGGAACTTGTCTCAGGCCACCTCACAGGAAGAGCTGTGCCTGCAACCCGTTATACACTTAGCCCTTTACTTAAACCTTGACCTCACTCTAGGGAGGTTTCCTGAGTTTCACTCTGTTTGTTTGCTTTCACTCTTGTTTCTCTGTGTAACAGCTCTGACTTGGAAGGGTCGCAGGGAGCTGCATTGCACCTTTGTTCCAGAGACTCCTAGACTGGTCCACTGATTGGGACGTGTGTGGTGAACTGGGTATGTTACAGATCTGGAGAAACGTGTTTTTGTCTTGAGACCCCTAAAGCTGGTCAAGTCCCCTCTGTTAGCTAGCGTACAGCCGATTCGGCGGGCCTGCCGGGGAACCACACTGTGGGAGAAGGAAAAGGCACTGCCAGAAGGGGGCGCACATCTTCAGGGAGACATTACAACCTATGAGACTGATGGAGCAGCCTGCCTCCATCCTAGGCTTGACCGCCAGCACATAGTAAAGAGAAGCTAGCATCATGCCAGTTTATGATTAACTCTGTTTCTCAGGGATCGGGCCAGGCGCCACCTAGAACCTTAAACACAAACGGTTGGATCTGTACTGCCTGTTCACGGAAACAGGAGCCACGCCTTTCAAACGGTTGTTCTGATCACCCTGCAACCATGCCTTTGTTTCAGGAGTTAGTTATGTGCTACTTCCTGTAGAGGTCAGAGGGCAACTCACGGGATTCGCCCTCACACCACCACGCGGGCTGTGGGTATTGAATTTAGACCATCAGACCTCGTGGCAAGGGTGTTTAATCTCCCAGCCATCTTAGCAGCCCCTGTATTTTCGTTTCTGGGGTCAGGGTCAGGAGGCTTCTGGCGGTCCTAACATGCTAGGTTCAGGTACCTCTCAGCCACTGACCAAGTAAAGAAATTGAATGCTGAGAAGCAGAGAAGGGAGATGTAATCAATATGGCCACACAGGAGAGAGAAACAAAGATGCAGTGGGGATCCCCTAATCAATGTGGCCGCACAGGAAAGAGTAACAGTGACATTCAGCGACTAGCCCCACCCCCAAGGGGAACAGGTCATCAGTTAGGCTCTGGGAAAAGGCAGGAGGTACGCAGTCCCCATCAGGCGTGTTCCCACACACATTACCTCAGCTTGTCTTACTGAAAATGATCTGACAAGTTGTCAGATTTGGTGAAATTTCCTTCCTGGATTCACGTTCTCCTTCTGATTGGCTGGCTTTGGCCTTTCCTTCTCCCACCTACGATTACTGGAGCAATTGCTCTTTCTTGAGGTCAGTTGTGTCAATAGTCTGATGGCCAAAGGGAGAGCACAGTCTCTGCGTAGAAAACATCCGTTCTAGCCAGGCTGGCTACACTCTGCAATGACTGGAGCCTTACATTTTTTTTTTCAGTTATGTTTTATTATACGTATGGATGCTCTGCCTGCACGTATGTCTCTGCGCCACATGCAGAGAGAGGTCAGAAGGGGGCATTGGATTCCATGGGACTGGAATTACACAGATGGTTGTGAGCCAGCGAAGAGCCGGCCTGCCTCCATCTTAGGCCTTCAAAGCCGTCATACAGCAAAGGCAAACTAGGTTTACTCCTGTTTTTTTTTTTTTTATTAAACCTCTGTTTCTCCAAGATCGGGCTGTGCCCTACCTGTGACCTTAGCTACAAACGGTTCTGTACTGCCTGGGCCAGGAGTGGCAATCATGACTTTGCTTCAGAAAGTAGCTTATGGGGACCCTGCAACCCTGCCACTGTTTCCAAAGGTTGTGTGGCCACCGAGGCCTGCCTGGTTCTGACTCCCGGGCTGTGATTTCTTTGTCTTCACCACCTGTTTAGGTTCCGCTCCGTAGCCTGCCTGTGTTTACCCATTTGGAAACCCCTTACCCCTGAGTTCTATAAAAACCTGTCTTCCTCACGTCCAATGCTGACCTCTCAAACCTCACCCCAGGGGGAAGGGAGCCTCTCTGTACGTGAATAAGAAACATAACATGAACAAGCAAGCAAAACGGCTTGCTTTAGTTAATTATTTGGTTTAACTCATGTGGCCATGGCGACTTGGAGTGGTGACTTGGGGTAGTGTTCTTTCTTCTCCCAATTTTGGGATCAACACCACTCATAGGCGTTCTCCTATAGATCTTCTCTGCTGAATGAGCCAATTCAAGCCAAATTAAAGTATAAAGGCAGGTTTACTTGGAAGGATCCTGCTGGTTGAGGGGCTCTGGGATTGCTCCAGGAAAGGTAAGCACCCCCTTGTAAGAAGGGTAGACCAGCTCCAGACCATACAATAAGAGTCTGGGGAAAAAAATTAAATTTAATTAAAAAAAATAAATAAAGAGTCTGGAGCCGGGCGTCGTGGCACACGCCTTTAATCCCAGCACTCGGGAGGCAGAGGCAGGCAGATCATTGTGAGTTCAAGGCCAGCCTGGTCTACAAAGCAAGTCCAGGACAGCCAAGGCTACACAGAGAAACCCTGTCTCGAAAATAAAAAATAAAAAAAAAAAAAGAGTCTGGAAGCCAAACTAGAGAGATGGCTCTGAAGTTAAGAACATTGCCTATTCTTCCAAATGTCCTGAGTTCAATTCCCAGCAACCACATGGTGGCTCACAATCATCTATAATGAAATCTGGTACCCTTTTCTGGTGTGCAGGGGTACATGCAGGCAAAACACTGTATACTTAATAAATAAATAATTAAGCCAAGTGGTGATGGTGCATGCCTTTAATGCCAGCACTCGGGAGGCAGAGACAGGCAGATTGCTGTGAGTTCGAGGCCAGCCTCGTCTACAAAATGAGTCCAAGACAGCCAAGGCTGTACACACACACACACAGGGAGAGAGAGAGAGAGAGAGAGAGAGAGAGAGAGAGAAAGAGAGAGAGAGAGAAACAGAGATAGAGACAGAGAGACAGAGACAGAGAGACAGAGACAGAGATAGACAGAGTCAGTAAAACTAGTGATAAGGGATCCAGGCATTGGGTAGCGAGGCTCTGCCTGGCCTTCCCACCCTGGGGACTGGTCACTTTCTTTGCTTTACGAGCTTGTGCTTTTTAGGGCTTCTCACTCCCCCTCCTGCCCCATCCCTGCCCCAGCTGACCACTCCTGGAAAAGTTAAACTTGCCCCAGAGACTCACTCTAAAAATCTCTAACAGCACTTTTCTTCTTTTCTAACCGTAGGAAACCCAACATCACATCGGAGAGATTCCCCCAAATCTGCTCCCTCGGAGCTTTTCTTGAATCTAGAGAATCTCCCAAAAGATTAGACAACACTTAACAAAAAACATCCCCAAGCCTCAGAATGTTCTTTCCATCAGGGAGGGAAGACACTGAAAAACGAAGGCCTGGACTCAAATGAGAAGGAAGACCCAAAAACTTGTTCGGTAGCTGACCTAACTGCCTTAGAAAAAGCAATGCATTAAACAAAGCAATGGATTTAATTAAACCAAAGTTGCTTTCCAGTTCACACACCCCTCCCTCCCTCCTCCTCCCTCCCTCCTCCTCCCTCTCCCTCCCCCTTGCCAGCCTTCACAGACCTCAGAGAACAAAGAACTTGACTCCTTATGAATACAGAGAGTGAAGACCCAGGAAACAAGGGAACTTAGATTATCCCTTCCCCCTCCTCCCTTCCCCCTCCTCCCTTCCCCCTCCCCCCTCCCCTCCCCCCCCACCCCTCCCTCTGCCTGAGGCACCTCCACCACAGCCACAAACCATCTTTCCAGTCACAGACCCAGCCACCTCGAGTCCTCCCCACAACAGGAATGTTTCCTATTAATTTACGTTTAACGGGGCAATACCCACCAGCCTGGTACCCTCTTCAGACAGTAGAATTAGTAGAGCGATGCCAAGCTTTTTGAGAGGATGGAGCAACTCTATTTTACAAAATTTTACAAGGCTGGCAAGACTTGAAAGATTTGGGCCGACCTTCTTTTCCCAGCTCTCTGTTTATGCAATGGGAGGCCCTATTTAAAAGATGAATACAAATATATATATGCCGGGCATGGTGGTGCACGCCTTTAATCCCAGCACTCGGGAGGCAGAGGCAGGCGGATCGCTGTGAGTTCGAGGCCAGCCTGGTCTACAAAGTTAGTCCAGGACAGCCAAGGCTACACAGAGAAACCCTGTCTCGAAAAACCAAAATAAATAAATAAATAAATATATATATATATATATATATAATCAACAGGTAGGTTTACAACAAGGACAAATCCCCTACCCCCCTCAATTAATGAAGTGAAATTATGACCAACTGTTTGGCCAGGGTAATTTCTCCACAGGAATTCAATAGGCTTTACTCCCTGCTGGCTGCCTGGACCAAGTTCCCTCACCTACTTCAGGCCTAAGCTCACCTAACTCCCTTGTCCAGGGGAGCTGGAGAAGCCTCTCCACCTTCCCTCCTAAAACTGAGACCCTCTCACAATTTATACTAGAGACACAAGCCAGTGTAGACAAAAAGATAACAGACCCTGCTGCAAAAGCCATAATGCTCCTAAACAATCTCATCTGGGAAAGAATGAGCCCAGAGCACAGGCAAACATCCAAGGACTAAAACACGGACATTATGACAGATGGATCATACCCACGGTATTGGAATTGCCTCTTGTCAGGGCCTCCTCCCCGGCCAAAGCCTTTACAGCTACAACACAGCTTAATTCAAAATGTTTTCAATACGGAGAGACTAGACACTAGAAAAACCTCAGCTGCCTTCAAACCTCCTAATTTTTCTAAATGAAATCACATGGCAAGCCATCTCTTCTGCCATTCTGTGGTTGTCTTTAACACTAATGCTTCAGCTGGGTGTGGTGGCGCACGCTTTTAATCCCAGCACTCAGGAGGCCGAGGCAGGCAGATTGCTGTGAGTTCGAGGCCAGCCTGGTCTACAAAGTGAGTCTGGGACAGCCAAGGCTACACAGAGAAACCCTGTCTCGAAAAACCAAAAGCCAAGCCTGTGCTAACTCATAATAAAATTGTTTTGGGGCTGGAGAGATGGCTCAGTGGTTAAGACTGCTCTTCCTGAGGTCATGAGTTCAATTCCCAGCAATCACATGGTGGCTCATAACCATCTTTAATGTGATCTGATTCCCTCCTCTGGCCTGCAGATGCACATGTAGGCAGAACACTGTATACCTAATAATAAATAAATCTTTTTTAAAAATAGTTTTACAGGAAAAAACAAACAAGATCAAGAAGATCCTACTAGTTAACAATCTGCAAACTGACATAGTTCCTCCACGAAAACAGGATTAATTTAGGGATGTGATTTCTAACGCTTCCATGCCTTATGCAATCAATTTCAAAAAGGTTACCAACACATACAGAAAATCTTGCAGGGCAAGGTGGCACACACTTTTAATCCCAGCACTCAGGAGACAGAGGCAGGTGGATCACTGTGAGTTAGAGGCCAGCCTGGTCTACACAGCGAGTCCAGGACAGCCAACACTAAACAGAGAAACCCTGTCTAGAACCCTCCCCCGCTGCCCCTCCCGCCGCCCAAAAAAAAAAAAGAAAACAAAACAGGAGGAGATGTTGGAAGGACCCTGCTGTTTGAGGCTGCAAGTCCTCCCAACTGGCATAGCCACTCTGAGCTCAGCATTAGGTGCAGGACTCCCTCTCGCCAGCAGGGCCTCTGGCTCTCCCGCCTGACTCCATTTGGAGAGTGTCTTTAGATACTGATGCCCCTAAGCACATTTGATATATGGCCCTGACACAGCTCCCTGCTAGCTCTCCCCTCCCTGCACCTAGAGGATAATTAGATACTGTGTTTCCATTCATGTGATAGGAGCCTGCTGCCAAATGCAAAGCAAGCACCCTTTTTTAAATATATATATATATATTTTTTTAGTTTTAATCTATGTGCATTGGTGTGAAAGTGTCAGATCTTGGAGTTACAAACAGTTGTGAGCTGCCATGTGGGTGCTGGGAATTGAACCCGGGTCCTTTGGAAGAGCAGGCAATGCTCTTAACCACTGAGCCGTCTCTCCAGCCCAAAACAGGCATCCTTAAAGCGCCTGGTCCCAACCTATTATGAACATGTATCCTGGAAGCCCGCCCCGCCCTCACTTCCCAAGGGGTGTACAGCCTTTATTCTCCCTGGTTAAAGTTGAACTAGTTCTTGGAGTGTTTCTAGTGTTTCTCGGACTCTTTGATCTCCGGCGTGGTGCTTACGACCTTTCAAGCCCTGCGCCTCTTGGCTCGGTAGGCTAATGGCCATCAGGGAAGAGGAGAACCACAGGGTTCACCAGTTCCAAGGGACAGGGAGTCGCCCACGCAGACCACGAGACAGGGAAGGGGGGTTGGCGGGAGTAAAGAAAGAGCATGCGCAGAGAGAGAGAGAGAGAGAGAGAGAGAGAGAGGGAGGGAGGGAGGAGGAGGGAAATACGGGGAGGGAGGGTCCAAAATGTTTGGATTATATAGGGAAGAGCTTCTTGGGGAAGGGAAGGCAGCCCTGGGGTTGGAAAATTCAGGGCCTAGGGCAGAGGATGCCAGCCACCCCTAGTAACAGATAGGGGCTGAGCGATGCTGGGGGGAACCTGGAGGCCAGGTCCGCTTTGATGTGTTAAATAGGCACCTCAGCCTCTCTTCTGAATCCCAACAACCACCATGCTGGGATTTGAAGCTAGCGCTCCTAACTGCTGAACCATCTCTCCAGACCCCTAAATCTTGGTCTAAGTCTCTCCATATGTGTGTTTTTGCAGAGCAAATGGCAGCTTCTTCCTCTCTGCAATTTTTTTTCATGAGAAGTAGCTTTTGGGGTTTGGTTTAGTTTTGTTCTCCCCCTCCAACCCCCCAAGACAGGGTTTCTCTGTGTAGCCTTGGCTGTCCTAGACTTGCTTTGTTGACCAGGCTGGTCTCTAAATAGCGGAGATCCGCCTGCCTCTGCCTCCCGAGTGCTGGGATTACAGGTGTGCACCACCATGCCCGGCTATGAGACTTAGTTTTATAGACCAGGCTTGGAAATTAGATAGATCTCTGAGGTGTCGGGATGACAAATGCAGATTTGAGGCAATGGTGCTTGTATTCCTTCCTGCCTTCATGCAGCAGCGATGATTTGCCGGCCTCTCCCTGTGATCCTTCCTGTCCTGTTGGTCCCCCACACAGCTCAGGACTCCATCGTCCCTATAGAAGGACAGGTGCCAGCAGCAGCGGCTGCAGCAAAATCAGCTGTGGCCATCACTGTGAGAAGCCGCTCTGCAGAGCAGTCCCATCCCATCTGCCAAAGTCCAGGCTGGAGCATCAAGACTGTAGGACAGAGACTGGGGTCTTGGGGAGACATCTTGGTGTCCGGGGCTGCTTTGTACTGTGTGTTCAACTTGCCCCCTCATGACTTCCCTGCTAACTCAGGTAAAGAAGGCCTCTAACGCCAAGCTTGTGGGACACCCAAGTTAGGCCCAACTTGCTCTAGGCAGTTCCTGCCTCCTAACCTGGCCCTTCAGAACAGGAAGGCGTTCTCTAATGTGGAAGGGGCCGTGGGAAGGACCCATTATTCCTCCCTCCCTCCGGCTACTGCCCAATTAGTTCCCCTGAGAGAATGACTTCTGTTCCAGGGTGCACCCTCCAGACATAGATAATTGCCCCAGGGGCATAGTTGCGTGCCACAGGCCTGTTCGTGAGTCGGTCCCTCTTGATTCTAGAATTCAACTTGGCCAAAGAACAAAGGTTAAGGAGGCCGATGCTGAACCAGGGAGCGGCAGGTGGACTGAGGTGAGCCAGCCAGGGACATGGCTCAGTGGGTAAAATGCTTGCTGCACCAACATCAGGACCTGGCTTGGAATCTGACACCTACGAGAAAAGCTAGTTGTGACAATGCTTATGCTGAGGGGAGACAAGAGCTGCCTGGCCAGGAAGCCTCGCTGAAGATGGTGAGCTCCAGAGTCTGAAAGAAAAGAGAGAGGAGGAGAGGACGTCTGTTTTTCCCCCCAGTGGTGCAGCTACTGGTTAACTGACCATGATCTACACATGCTCATGCAAGGAGGCTTAATTAAATTCAGTGGGTTTTTCTATGTGTGTGTACATTTATATGTGTGTACATGCATATATGTACATAATATATATTGTATGTTTAGATATTTTATACATGTATGGTCATGAGTGTGTGTTCATGTGTGTGTGTGTGTGTGTGTGTTTAATGAGGGTTTATATGGCGCTAGAGAAATGTCCCAGTGGTTAAGAGCACTTACTGCTCTTACATAGGACATGAATTAGTTCCCAGCAACTATGTCAGGCAGTTCACAACTGCCTGTAGCTCCAGCCAGGGAGACCAGACTCCTCTAGACTCTGTGGACCCCTGGACTTACATGCACAGACATATATATACACATAATTTAAAAATAAATCTTAAAAATATATGCGAGAGGCTAGAAAGATGGCCCAACAATTAAGAGTACTTCTTGCTTTTCCAGAGAACTTCAATCTGATTTCTAGCACTGATATTAGATGGCTCACACCACAAGTTACTTCAGTTCCAGAAAGATCCATCACTCTCTCCTGACCTGCTCAAGCACCCTTAAACAAATCACACACACACACACACACACACACACACACACACACTCAGGCACATTGTTCTCCTCCAGATGCAAAGATCTCTGCCAGTTCAAGGTCAGCTTGTCCTAAATAGTGAGAAAAATGTCTAAAATAAAAAGCTAAAGCCCTTAATTAACCAACTAGTTAAATGAAATAAAAGACATGACGCTAAGCATGGTGGTACACAGCACTAATCTCAATGCTCTGGAAGCCCAGCCAACAAGATTATTTTTATATGAAATGAATAAACTAGGTGGGAAGAAAAGCAAAGTGTTGTCTGTGCCAAATATCTCAACTCCATCATTATGATAACTAATACATTGCTGGCCAGCGCCAAATCATCTTGGGCTATTTTTGGTTTGTTTATTGTTTTTGTCCCTTGAAAGTCATTAATTGCTCACCTTGTGCTAACCTAGTGTCTTTTTTGTTTTTCTTTTTGTATTTTTAAAAAGAATTATTTATTTATTTATTATGTATACAGTGTTTTGCCTGCATGTATGCTTGCATGCCAGAAGAGGGCGCCAGATCTCATTAAAGATTGCTGTGGGCCACCTTGTGGTTGCTGGGAATTGAACTCAAGACCTTTGAAAAAAGTAGACAGTGCTCTTAACCTCTGAACCATCTTTCCAGCCCTTGTTGTATTTTTTTTTTCTTTTTCTTTTCTTTCTTTTTTTTTCTTTTTTCTTTTTTTGGTTTTTCGAGACAGACTTTCTCTGTGTAGCCTTGGCTGTCCTAGACTCATTTTGTAGACCAGGCTGGTCTCAAACTCACAGAGATCCACCTGCCTCTGCCTCCCGAGTGCTGGAATTAAAGGCGTGCGCCACCACTGCCCACCTTCTTTCTTTCTTTCCTTCCTTCTTTCTTTCTTTCTTTTTTTTTTTTTTTGTTGTTGTTTTTTTTGTTTTTTCTTTTTCTCTTTCTTTTTCTTTTTGTATTTCAAGACACGGTATCTCCTCTCCCTAGACAAGGCTAGCCTTGAACTCAGAGATCTGTCTGCCTTCGACTCCCAAGTGCTAAGAGGCAGGCAGATCTCTAAGTTCAAGGCCAGCCTGCTCTACACAGTGAGAACTCGGCCAGGGCTGCATAATAAATAAACAGATAAATAAAACGAATAAATAAAAACCAAGGCAGGCATGATTTTCTATGCCTTCCATTTCAATCCTAGCACTTGTGGCAGGCAGATATCTATGACTCCAAGGGCCTGTCTCAAAAACTAAACAAAGCAAAACAGTGCTGTTACATTTATCTATTTGGGAGAGGAAGGGCACATACCAACCCGCAAGTGTCAGTTTTCTCCTTCAACTATGTGGGTCCTAGGAATTCAACTCAGGTTGCCTGGTTCCTCAGCAAGCACCTTTACTGGCTAAGCCAGTAAGATGTGTGCCCAGTCTGCCTTGGGGGTACTTTAGAATTAATAGAGGAAGATCAGTGTGGGCAGTGGGCAACAGGTGTCCATGACAAAGCGTTTCCCTCAAGGCCTCTCTGGATGATCAGTATCAGAGATGTTCTGCTTCTGAGGGCTGGCTGGAAGCAGAAGTCCTTACTGCATGGCAGGACAGGCTTGTTCCCATGAGAGGGCTGCTTTTGCCTCAGGGTGCGGCCCTGGAACACTGAGACAGACAATTGCTGTAGTGTGGGAGATGGGTCAGTTCTTCCGTTTCTGGAATCCAAGGTAACACTGAGTTTAGGGTTATGAGTCTGTGTGATCAGCCTTGAAGAGGGAGGACATGGAGGGCAGAGGTTTTCACACAGATGTTCCTGTGGGACAAACATGGCCACACAGGGTCAAGCAAGCACCTGGGCCCAAAGTACAGAAGTGTCAGTGGTGAGGGAACAGGGACACAGCTCTATGCTGTCACCCTCAGCAGCCTGGGGAGTCCCCTTAACTTATTAGGACCCTCAACTCAAGCCAAACCAGGATTCATGGCATACATGCAGAAAATAATTTAGGTTAAGAGAGTATGAGGCAGAGTTGGGGTTTTATTAAAAATTGAGAATTGCACCAATCGTGGTAACACATCCCTTTAATCTCAGCATTTGGGAGGCAAAGGCAGGCTTATTTTTTATATGTTTGAGGTCAGCCTGGTCTACGTAGGAAGTTCTTAGTGGAGAGACTCTGTTGAAAGAAAGAAAGGGGAAAAGAAAGAAAGATGCTCAAGAAAAGAACAAAAACAGCTGGGCGTGGTGGCACACACCTGTAATTCCAGCACTCAAGGAGGCTACACAGAGAAACCCTGTCATTAAAATCCAAAATAAAAAGAAAGAAAAGCAAAACAAAAATGAACAAAAACACGCTTAAGCGTGAGTCTAGGCTTCTCACAGAGGCACGAGGGAGGGCTAAGGAGCAAGCCTTTCAGGGAAGGAATGAGACATATTTAAGTGTGGGCCTGGGCTTCTCAACGGAGACTCCCAATCAAGTGTCTTAATGTCAGCCTTGTGCTCTGGTTTCATTTCTGTTGCTATGATAAGATAACTTAAAAAAGCAACAAGGCCTAGGTATACTGGCACAGCACTGTAATCCTATTCTCAGGGGGCAGAGGCAGATGGGTCTCTGTGAGTGACTTTCAGGTCAGCCAGAGCTACCAAGTAAGAATCTGTCTCTAAAACAGATTAAAAAAAACAACAACAACAACAACAGCCACAACAACAACAAAAAAGTACAACAAACAAAAGCCAAGGGACTAAGGGAAGAAAGGGATTCGCTTTGACTTATAATTTCAATTACAGTCCATTGTTGTGAGTAATCAAGACAAGAACTTCAGCTAGCTACATCATATCCATAACCAAGAGACAGAGAGAGAGAGAGAGAGAGAGAGAGAGAGAGAGAGAGAGAGAGAGAGAGATGTATGAACATATTCGTGCTCATTTTCTTGCTGTGCGCAGCTCAATTTCTCTACCTTAAACAGTTCAAGACCGTCAGCCTAGGGAATGGTGCTGCCCACAGTGGAATGCCTCTGCCCACAGTAACTTAAAGACAGTCCCCCCACAAATATGCCCATAGGCCAATCCAACATAAACAACCCTTCACTGAGACTGCTTCTAGGTGACTCTATGTTGTGTCAAATTGACAATTAAAGCTAAACATTACACTCTATATGCGTCATTTTGATGCCTCTCAAGTTGCATCTCTAAAAACGAAGCCTTGTGGGCATGGTGGCACACGTCTTTAATCCCAGCACTCGGGAGGCAGAGGCAGGCGGATCACTGTGAGTTCAAGGCCAGCCTGGTCTACAAAGTGAGTCCAAGACAACCAAGGATACACAGAGAAACCCTGTCTTGAAAAATAAAAATAAAATGAAGCCTCCCTCTTCTTCTTTTCATCTCTCCTTTTTGTTTGTTGTTTGTTTTTCTCAAGACAGGGTTTCTCTGTGTAGCTCTGGCTGTCCTAGAACTTGCTCTGTACACCAAGCTGCCCTCAAACTCTGCCTGTGTCTGCTTCCCAAGTACTGGGATTGGAGGAGTACACTACTACCAAACTGCTTCCTCTCTCCTTTCTTTTTTTTTTAAGATTTTATTTATTTATTGTAGATGATGCTCTATTTGCATGTGCACCTTTATGCCAGAAAAGGTCATTAGATCACATTACAGATGGTTATGAGCCACCTGGTGGTTGCCGGGAATTGAACTCAGGACCTCTGGAAGAGGAGACTGTGCTCTTAACCACTGAGCCATCTCTCCAGCCCCTCCTCTCTCCCTTTGATAAATGAGATTATAGAATAGAGCCTTGCTAGTGATTGTTGTCTCATAAAATAAAACCAGGAGCCACTAGTATTAGGTTGTTTCTGTTGAGATTCCTAGAGAGTTTTAAGTTTGTAGCCCGGCATTAAGCAGTTGTTAATTGTGCTGGAATTCTTGCTTTTCTGCTGGTGAAAGGCTTCAACCAAGTTCAGGGTGGGAGGTGGGAGGGGAGGGGACTCTCTTCACTTTTCATGCTCTCAATAATTTTCTGTCTTTTTATCCCCATCTCAGAGATAAACAAAAACTGAAGACAGAGAGAGATGCCAAAGAGGAAGTCTCCATGTCTGAATACCAGTTGCCTTTGGGGATATGCCTGCCACCTCAGCAAATAACTCCACAATACACACCAAAAGTTTTTTCACAGTTGTTAGAGACCCTGCTCCTTTGAAAAGCATCTTTTCAGCTGGGCGTGGTGGCGCACACCTGTAATCCCAGCACTCGGGAGGCAGAGGCAGGCAGATCTCTGTGAGTTCGAGGCCAGTCTGATCTACACACTGAGTCCAAGGGAGCCAAGGCTACACAGAGAAACCTTGCTTTAGGGGGAATAAAAAGAAAAAAGCTGGCTGGTGAGATAGCTCAGAGGTTAAGAGCATAGACTGCTCTTACAAAGGTCCTGAGTTCAATTCCCAGCCACCACATGGTGGCTCACAAACATCTGTAATGTGTCCGGTGCCCTCTTCTGCATACTTAATAAATAAATAAATATTTTTTAAAAAGAAAAAAGAAAAAGAAAGAAGAAAAAAAAAAGAATAGCATCTTTTCATTGCAGCAGCTGTTAGCATCCTACTGAGTCCCAGAACTGACCAACAGGGTGGCTTCCATGTGTCCAGCTCATGTGAATGCCGGCAGCATCTTTCAGACACACAGTAGAGTTTATTGCCACACTTGGGAGGGCAGATGGTGCCACTACACAAAAGACCAGGGTCACACCACAGCCCTAGCTTTTCAAAGGAGAATGAGAGGCAGGAACGTTTTGTTCCTTTTTTCCTATCTGTGTACCCATCCTCCCTCTTACGGGTTGTCTACATAAAGTATCAACTAACTCTAAGAAAATAGTTTATTCTAGCAAGGCAAAGTGATGCAGCTCTATAGAATTGCTGGCCATGGACCATGAAAGCTTGGCAGAATTGATGGCCAGACTCTCCGTATCACAGAGGCAACGGAGATGGCCGGGTCGCAAGCAACCAGGCCTGGCTATGACTAAACTTCAGCCGCCCATCCCTAATACCCTTTTTTCTACCAGCCAGGCCTCACTTCCTATTATTCTACAAATCGGGGACCAAGTGACCAAACACTTCACATTCAAACGTTAATAGCAAGGGAACCCTGTGAGGTTGCTGGTGTTAGTGTTTAGGGTATTTTGTTGGTTTTTTTTGGTTTCTCAAGACAGGGTTTCTCTTTGTAGCCTTGGATGTCCTGGATTTGCTTTGTAGACCAGGCTGGCCTCAAAACTCACAGATCTGCCTGCCTCTGTGTAGCCCTGGCTTTCCTGGAACTCACTCCGTAGCCCAGGCTGGCCTCGATCTCACAGATCTGCCTGTCTCTGTCTCCCCACCACTGCCCAGCATGGAACCCTGTGTTGTTAACACCTATTTACACCTATTTAGCTTTACTTTTGGTGAGTGTATGGTGTGTCAAACTTCTAAGAGGTTTTTTTCCCCCCTTCCCCGCCCCCCAGAGTTTTATCTAAAAGTCAGATGATGGTAAGTCCAAGGTGGATAGTAAACGGCTATTTAAAGGGCGAGAGCTCAAGATAGTTTTGTCTGTGCAACCTAGAGCACCCCATCTCTCTACAATCTCAATGTTATGTTTAGCCAAGGTCAAGCAGTTTACAGCGTTTAAAGATGACAGCTTCTTCAGGAAACTCCTTCGCCGGAAGCCTGGAAAGCAGGGGTGGAGCTTTTACATCTCACTGGAAATGAAAGCCAGGGACAGGACAAAGACCTGCGTAGCTAAGGGACTGAGGACGCTGGACTTGAGATACAGACACTTGCTGGGGAGAGGGGGTGGGGTGGGGGTGGCTGGGGGGGCAGGGAAAAGGGGGGACCGATGTGGGGGTGGAGTGGGGGTGGGGAAGTGAGGGGGAAGGAGGAGGAAGAGAATGTGTGTGATGCTAGGGATGACCCAAGGCCTCTCCCACAGTATGTAAAGAATCTGCCCCTGAGCCCAGTGGGACACTCAGTGAGGTCCACCAAGAGAGGACCCCTCAAACACAGATAACACTATGTAGTGAGGGACTGGGGGGGTAGTTAGAGTCCCTGATATGCAGACAGATCGGGAGGGGAGCCATATGCCTAAGTACTAAAGTAGTTTTCTGTACAGAAAAAGAACAAAGCCTTTATCTATCTCATACGAAGAACTTCCATGCTAGAGGCTGGCCTCATTGGCACACATTTCTAATCCCAGGACTTGGGAGACAGGTCTCTGTGAGCTCCAGGCCAACCTGGGCTACATAGCAAGTTCCAGAGCAACCAGGGTTACGTGGTAAGACAGTTGCAAAAACAAAATGAAAAGGCACACATGTAGCAGGGAATGGTGGTGCACACCTTCAGTCCCAGCACTTGGGAAGCAAAGGCAGGCAGGTTTGAGGCCAGCTTGGTCCACAGAGCAAGTTCTAGGACAGCCAGGACTACACAGAGAAACCCTGTCTTGAAAAACCAAAACGGCCGGGGGTGGGGTGGGTGGGTGGGTGGTGCCTTTAATCCAGGCAGAGGGGGGCTGGAGAGAAGGCTCAGAGGTTAAGTGCACTGGCTGCTCTTCCAAAAGTTCTGAGTTCAATTCCCAGCAACCACACAGTGGCTCCCAATCATCTATAATGAGATCTGGTGCCCTCTTCTGACCTGCAGGTGTACAAGCAGGCAGAACACTGTATTCATAATAAATAAATAAATCTTTAAAAAAAATTTTTTTAAATCCAGGCAGAGATCTCTGTGAGTTCGAGGCCAGCCTGGTCTACAAAGCAAGTCCAAGACATCCAAGGCTACACAGATAAACCGTGTCTCGGAAAAAGAAAGAAAGAAAGAAAGAAAGAAAGAAAGAAAGAAAAAGAAAAGTTAGGGTCTGATAATATAGGTTAGTGATAGAATGTTTGCCTAGCATGTATAAGATCCTAAATTCAAGCCAGGTATGGTGGTGTATGCCTTTAATCCCAGTACTCAGGGAGGCAGAGGCAGGAGGATCGCTGTGAGTTTGAGGCCAGCCTAGTCTACAAAACAAGTCCAGGACAGCCAAAGCTACACAGAGAAACCCTATCTCAAAAAAGCAAGCAAGCAATAAATAAATAAATAAATAAAAATCTTAAATTCAGAGCCAAACATTTAAGTTATTTTTGTCTATATGTCTGTACTACATATATGCCCAGAAGAGAGCATCAGATCTCCTGGAAATAAAGTTACAGCCAGTTGTAAGTCACCACATGGGTGCTAGGACTAGAAATTGGGTTCTCTGCAAGAGTATCTTAACCACTGAGCCATCTCCCAAGTCCCCCAAAACAAAAACAAAAACAAAAAACAAATTAAGGGGGAAAATACGATGAATGGGGAGGTGGCCAGGGCGTAGGTTGGATTCCTCAAACCCATGTAGTAAAAAGCCAGAAGTGATAAGGAATGAGAGAGCTAAAGCCCACGCTGACTCATCCTGTTGCCTTCCTGTCTTTGGTGATAAGGGGCCTCTCGGCCTTCTTGGAAGAAAGCCACAGCCACAGCGAGACTCCACGCTAAGGTCTCTGGGCTGTTGACTCTCAGCTGCTTTCTGAACTTTGGCTGGGCTAATTTGGCACACTTAGGACCTTATCCTTTCCGTTTAAGTTTGTGAGCATTAGGGCCAGGAAGATGGTTCAGTGGGTAAGAGCATTTGCTGCCGAGCCCTTGCAAGCTCTGGTGTTGCAGGGTATTTGATCCCATTGTGATCCCTGAGATGATGAACTACAAAAACCCGTCTTCGTTTGATTACAATTGAGTCCCAACACGTAGCTTTAATCCGAGAGCTTTCTGTGCACAGGATTTAATAAAGTTGACCATAGGCCAAGAGGCAGAGCAAGAAACCAGCTGACAGGGATTAAAGAGTAGGCGGGACTTTGAGTTGGGGGCTATTTAAGACAGGTGTAGAAGTAAAGCAAAGTCTTGGGCTTTTGGCATTTAGCTCTTTAGCTCTGAGCTACCAAGCCTTTGTCCTTGGGGTTTTTTTGTTTTGTTTTGTTTTGTTTTGTTTTTGTTTTTGTTTTTGTTTTTGGCCTTTTTCTCCTGAGCTAGTGAGCCTTTGGGGCTCTTTCCATTGGTATGTGAGCGAGTAGAAAAGTCAGCTGGTTGCTCTCTCTGCTTTTTCTGAGAGAGCAGGTTTTCACCCCAGCGTCTGGCTCCTGAGTCTTTATTGAGAAAATAGGACAATTGGGATTTCAATTGAAACAACATGGCGCTCCAACGAGTGGCATGACCCCACAGACAGGTCACTCCGGCTCGGGGAGAAACTGAGAAGCCATCAGATTTGGTAAGTCATCTGGGAAATCCTCAAGGAGAGAGTTAAGGATGGGAAATAGCTGGACCGCTCCTATAGACCAGCTTTGGGATCAAAGAACAGCCTCTTACAGTGATTGATCTAAAGGATTGCTTTTTCACAATTCCTTCACATGAACATGCTTTCTCAGTACCTACTTTTTTAAAAAAAAAAAAATTGTAATGTATTATCATTTGTTTGGATTACATTCTGAATGTTACTCCCTCATTTGTATCTTCCCATTCCCTCCCTCCCTCCCTCCCTCCCTCCCTCCATCCCTCCTCCATCCTATTCCTCCCCCAACGACCTCTGACAGAAAGGAACCGCCTCCCCCACCATATGGCCACAGCCTATCAGGTCTCATCTGGATAGCCTGCTTCTCCTCCCTCTGTGTGCCGCCAGGCCTTCCCACCAAGGGGAAGTGGTCAAATGGGGGGCACCAGAGTTCATGTCAGAGGCAGTCCCTGCTCTCCCCACAAAGGTGGAGAATGAGCTGTCCATTGGCTAGATCTGAATAAGGGGTCTAGGTTTAGTGCATGCATTGTCCTCGGTTGGTGCAAAAGTTTGTGCAGAACCCCTGGGTCTAGATCCACCAGCCTTGATGGTCTCTTGTGGGGCTCCTGAACCCTCTGGGCCCTTCCATCCCCCATTCTTCCATGCCACTCTCAGCGGTCCAGCAGTGAGTCCCAGCGTCTGTTCAGATCCTCTGCTGGGTGGAGTCTCTCAGAGGACATCAGTTAGGCTACTTAGTACCTACTTTTAACAGCAGCTGACTAATAAAGAGATATCAATGGAAAGTTTTACTACAGGGAATGTTAAACAGTCCTACCTTGTGTCAATATTTTGTGCAACAGCCGTTGGAGATAATTCCTAAGAAATTTCCTGAACCTATAATTTACCCATTATATGGATGGTATCTTATTGGCTGATTCAGATACGAGTATATTAGAAAAGATTTATTTTTATTTTTATTTTTATTTATTTATTTATTTATTTATTTATTTATTTATTTGGTATTTTGAGACAGGGTTTCTCTGTGTAGCCTTGGCTGTAGAAAAGATTTTTGATGAAGACAACTTTGCTTGTTGGGGAATCACAGATTGCTCCTGAAAAAATACAAAGAGGAGATTCTATTAATTATCTAGGACACAAAATAGGCCTACAGAAAATTAGATCACAAAAAGTACAATTCAGGAGAGATCAATTACAAACTCTTAATGATTTTCAAATTTTCTAGGAGATATTAACGGCTATGGTCTACAATTGGATTAACTACTCAAGAACTGAGTAATTTATTTCAAACTTTACCAGGTGGTAAGGACTTAAATAGTCCAAGAAAATGATCAACTTATGCTGAGAGAGAATTGGCTCTGGTTGGAAAAAAAAATACAGGATGCATATGTAGATCTGTTGAATCCAAAGCTAGATGGTATTTTGGTTATTTTGTCTTCTAGTCATTCTCCCACATGAATTCTTATGCAGAGAGAAGATAATATCTTAGAATGGATATTTTTAGTACATAAACAGAGTAAAGAATTGAAGACCTACGTAGGAAAGATTTCTGAATTAACTCTGAAAGGAAAACGAGATGCCATCAATTAGCAGGAACAGACGCAGCAGAAACTGTGGTACCTTTTACTAATGCTGAGATTGCCTCACTATGGGCAGACAGTGAACACTGGCAGAGAGCTTGCAGTGATTTTTTTTTGGAGAGATTAACAGCAGATACCCAAACAGCAAGTGACTTCAATTCACAAAAAGAACTAGTTGGATTCTCCCTAGTATAGTAAAAAAAAGATTGCAATTTCTGGGCGCCTGCATTTTATCCTGATGCAAATAAATAAAAAAGGGTAGGTTGTAAGTTAGAACACACAAGGAAAGGCGGCTGAGAGTCCTCATAGTTCAGTTAAAAAAATCAAAATTATATGCAATTCTGATGGTGTTATCAGATTTTCAAGAATTTCTTTTTTTGTGTGTGATTTATTTATTATGTATATAGTGTTGTGCTTGCGGGTAAGAAGAGGGCACCAGATCTCATTATAGATGGTTGTGAGCCACCATGTGGTTTTTGGGAGTTAAACTCAGGACCTCTGAACCATCTCTCCTGCCCAAGAATTTCTTAATATAGCAAATGACTCTCAATATGCTGAGTTGTTTTGTATATAGAAACTGGTGATCTAATTCAGGGTGGTTCTGACTTCACTATTTATTCAATTACAGCAAGTGATCTGAAATAGAAATCATCCATGATTTATAACCCATATAAGATCTCATATGGGTCTACTAGGCCCTCTAGCACAAAATAATGATGAAATTGAACGACTATTGATAGGAAGTGTGTTAGAGGCTTAAGAGTTTCATTAAAAAAAAAAACCACCCATATTTATAGCAAAGGCTTAAAGAAGGAATTTTCGCTGGGTGTGGTGGTGCACACGCCTGTAATCCCAGCACTCAGGAGGCAGAGGCAGGCAGAGCACTATGAGATGGAGGCTAGCCTGGTCTACAAAGCAAGTCCAGGACAGACTAGATTACACAGGGAGAGAAAAACAAAAAAGTAATTTTTTATCACTTAGCATCAAACTAAGGAAATTATAAGGCAGTGCCTTACTTGTTCTTCCTTTAATCAAACTCCACTACCTGAGCCATGAATCACCTGGATTGTATAACAACACCCACTGAAAAAAACTGCTCCATGATTTTTCTGCTGCCTGGTTCCGTGCAAACAGTGGACACCCTTGAGTTGACTGTTATGTTCTGCCTAGTCAGGATCCCACTAAGCTCACAAGCATCACCCAAAGAACAGCTTTAGACTACAAACTCCTTAGGACACATCCTTGAGTTGACTGTTCTATTCTGCAAAGTCAGGATTGCCACTAAGCTGATAAACACAAGCCAAAACTCAGCGTCAGACTACAGACTGCTTAGGACATTCAAAGTGCTGAGTTCATATGATGGACTTTTTACAGAACTTTGAATTAAAAAATATTTAATCCTGAAACCTTAGCAAAAATTGCTTCATTTTTGTAGTAGGTATTAGAGTTAGTATCTTTCCTTTTTATTAGACAAAAGGGGATATAGAAATATATAGGAACAAAAAAGGGTAGATTATTGAATCTACTCTTACAGATCTTTGTATATTAATTGTATAGTGATACGAAATTAAAGTTATAATTGGTTACATAGGTATAGAACCTTTCTATATTGATACAGAATTAAGGTTGTATTTTGATTACTATGTATCAACTCAGGTTTGTTGTTTTTTTTTTAAGATTTATTTATTATGTACACAGTGTTCTGTCTGCATATACACCTGCATGACAGAAGAGGATACCAGATGTCATTGTAGATGGTTGTGAGCCACCATGTGGTTGCTGGGAATTGAACTCAGGACCTTTGAAAGAGCAGCCAGTGCTCTTAACTTCTGAGCCATCTCTCCAGCCCTATTATTATTTTTTTGTTTTTGTTTTTGTTTTCAAGACAGGGTTTCTCTATGTAGCCTTAGCTGTCCTGGACTCACTTTGTAGAACAGGCTGGCCTTGAACTCACAGGGATCCACCTGTCTCTGCCCCCCATGTGCTGGGATTAAAGGCATGTGCCAACAGGCCTGGCTCAACTGAGGTTTTTTTGTTTTTTGGAGACAGGGTTTCTCTGTGTGTAGCCTTAGCTGTCCTACAGAGACAGGCAGGTCTCTGTGAGTTCGAGGCCAGGCTGGTCTACAAAGTGAGTCCAGGACAGCCATGGCTGTTAAACAGAGAAATCTTGTCATGAATAACAAAAACAATACAAAACAAAAAACTCAAAAGAACAAACAAGCAGAAAAAAAAAAAGTCGGAGATAGATAGAAACCAGCTGACAGGGATTAAAGAGTAGGAGGGAATTTGAGTGGAGGGTTTTAAGAAGGTGTGTAGAAGGAGATTTTGGGCTTTTTTATTTTTTATTTTTATAGTTATTTATTTATTTATTTTGCTTTTAGCTTATTAGCTCTTCAGTGCCTTGGCCTTTGGATTTTTGGGCTTTTTGAATCTTGAGCCAGTAAGCCTTTGCCCTTGGGTTTTTGGCCTTTTCCTCCTGGGCTGTCAGCTGAGCCTTTTGGGACTTTTCCGTTGGGACGTGAACTGAGTAGGAAGGCCAGCTGGGTGCTTTCTCTGCCTCTCTGAGCTAGCAGGTTTTCACCCCAGCATCTGGCTCCTGAGTCTTTATTGAGAAAATAGATTCGGATTTTCAATTAAAACAACACTCGGTCCCAGCACTCGGGAGGCAGAGGCAGCAGGATCAATGTAATTTTGAGGCCAACCTGGTCTATAAAGTGAGTCCAGGACAGCCAAGGCTACACGGAGAGACCCTGTCTTGAAAAACCAAACAACAACATTCAGGTGTGCATGTGTATGTGAGTGCATGAACACACAAAAAATAAAAACCAGTTGTGGGCACTGGTACTTTTTCATTGTGAGGGGGGAGGGGCTCATGTGTGTGGGTGCATGTGTATGTTCAGGTGCATATACACATGTGTGTGGTGCTACATGTGGAGGCCAGAGGTCAACCTCTAGTGTTTTTCAAGTACTTCTCACCTTGGAGTCTTTGTCTCTGTGTGTGTGTGCATGTGTTGTGTGTGGATACAAACAGCTGCATTCACAGAGCACACGTGGAGTCCGGGGACTTCCTGACAGCAGTCCTCACTCCCCTGCCTTCTGTGAGACAGCGGCTCTTCACCGTTGCTTACACCCTGCTACTTGGCCTGAGAGTTTCTATGTGGGTGCTGGGGATCCCCAAAGCCAGGTCTTCAGGCCTGCATGGCAAGTGATTCAGGTTTTTGCATGGCAAGTGGTTTTACTGACTGGGCCATCTACCCAGGCTACCTTGTTGTTGCCCGGATCTTTCTGATTAGGTAAAGCCGGCTGTCCAGCAAGCCCCTAGTACTGTTATGTCTGCTTCCCCAGTGCTGGCGTTACAAGGAGGTACCCCCACCTCCTTTTTATGTGGGTTCTAAGGATCAAATTTAGGTCCTCTTGCTTATGCAGTAGGCACTGCCCTAGGCATTGATTTTACATAATCTTCTGCATGCATATGAGCAGGTACACAGATACACACACACACACACACACACACACACACACACACACACACAGCGTTTGACATTTATCCTTCTCTTATATGGGAGTACAGTCCAGGAGATTAGAGTGTGTTTCCACTCAGCCAGGGCAGGATTTTTTCAGCTTTTACTCTACCTATCCTTATGGAGACCAAGGTAGCAAGGGACAGTAAGTATGGGAGACCAGAAGGCCTAACCCATCCCAGCCCATGTCACCTGATTACCATGGTGACTGACAAGACTCCTTTCCTCCCAACCTTCTATTTCTCCACCCGTACAACAGGAAAAGTGGTTCCTTCTGACCTCAGCTTATTCTGATTCTTGTAGCCCAGAGACAATGGGTCCAGGCTCACCTCCCAAGACCTTCCAGCTGATGGTGTCATCCCTGATGATGACATCGGGCAGATTTGAGAGACATGGATGCTCGGGAGCCTTTTATAAAATAGATGGGGTGAAAGAGGAGAGAAAAGACCAGTTAGTTACTGTCTGTGTCTTCCAGGCATCCCACAGAGAAGCTCGCCTTAAAGGCAGCTTCCCTAAGGGCTGTTTATAATTTCCCCGCCTCCTTACAGACAGGCAGCCTCGCTCCTGTATCATGCTGCTTCTATGCTGTGTTTTGTCTTTTATAAGTGCTAGTTACTTATTTAATGCTGTGGGTGTTTTGCTGTTGTTGTTGGCTTTGTGTGTGTGTGTGTGTGTGTGTGTGTGTGTGTGTGTGTGTGTGTGTATGTGTGTGTGATTTTTCTCTTTTCTTTTTTTTTTTTTTTTGCGATAGTCTCTGGTAACACAGGTTAGCCTTGAACTTGCTATGTAGCTGAGGGTGGCCCTGAACTCCTGATCCTCCTACCTCCCCCCCCCAAGGGCTGGGATTACAGGAAAGAATCTGAGCTCACTTTCTGTCCTGTACTGGCCACTGGCCACTTCAAACTACTTCCAACAAAGCTCTTGGGTCAGGAGTCAGTCAAGAGGGTTTGTAAGCATTGGCTGTGGTGGGCGGGGCAGCAGTCTGTCTAACATGATTTCCTTGGACACTCTACTGGAGGCCTCACTCCCACACCCACCCCTGCCAGGTCAAAGTCCCACCTCCCTAACTATTACTAGTCACTGGTATCCATGCAACCTCTGTCCCAGTATGTAATCTCACCATTTGGAATGCGAAAGCAGTTCAGCTACACAAGAAGTTTAAGGCCAGTCTGAGCTACATGAGAGAAATCCTGTCTCAAACGAACAAACGCACACACACACACACACACACACACACACACACACACACACACACACACATACACACACATACCATCACTACCACCAGAAAAATAGCCGGGCGTGGTGGCGCATGCCTTTAATCCCAGCACTCGGGAGGCAGAGGCAGGCGGATCGCTATGAGTTCGAGGCCAGCCTAGTCTACAAAGGGAGTCCAGGACAGCCAAGGCTACACAGAGAAACCCTGTCTCAAAAAAAAAAAAAAAGATATTTACAAAACAAACAAACATATTGCTTTCACGGTGTGTTGGCACACACCTTCAATCCTTCAAACTCTGGAGGCAGAGGCAGACTGCTGATCAAAGTTTGAGATCAGCCAGGTCTACATAGTGGGTTTGAGGTTAGCAGAGCTAAACATCTTTGAGACCCTGTCTCAAAAAACAAAAACAAAAACAGCAGCATTTTTTTTTTTTTTTTTTAGTTTTCTTTGTTTGTTTGTTTGTTTTGAGACAGGGTTTCTCTGTGTAGCCTTGGCTGGCTGTCCTGGACTCACTTTGTAGACCAGGCTGGCCTCGAACTCACAGAGATCCACCTGCTTCTGCCTCCCTGAGTGTTTGGATTATAGGTGTGCACCACAGCACCCTGCTACAACAACAAATCATAATATGGTAATACAATGTTGGGGATGTTTCATCCCAGCACTTGGGAGACAGAAGCAGGAGGATCGATGTGAGTTCGAGGCCAGCCTGGTCTACAAAGCGAGTCCAGGATAGCCACCAATGCTATACAGAGGAACCCTGTCTTGAAAAACAAAAAAACAAAACAAAATGCTGGGGATGCAGTTGGGGGCAAAGTACTTGCCTAGTATGTGTGAAGTCCTAGGTTCAAGTCCTAGCACTTGGAAAAAATTGTCAAATAAGCCACACGTGGTAGTATTCATCTGTAATTCTACCATTCCTGAAGATCAGGTGTGTATGGTATGGCGGGGGCGAGGGAGGGGGGGCGCAGGGGGGGAGGGGGTCATGAGTTAGCAGTAATCTGTGATCACAAATTGTGAACAAGATATACAAAAGTTAGACCACACCATTTAACTTCACCCTGCTTCCCTAACCCTACTCTCCTCAGTGCTTGCTAACAAAACAAGGAAGGCCTCAAGCAAGCTAGCTAAGATAGCATGGGTGAACACCCAAAGCCTGAGGAACTGAATTTACCAGAAAACAAAGACAAAAACCAAAGGCTCAAGCCAGTGCACTGATACACACCTGTAGTCCCAGTACTTTGGGAGGCAGAGGCAGGCAGATCTCTGTGAGTTCGAGGCCAGCCTGGTCTACAGAGTGAGTGTCCAGGACAGGCAAGGCTATAAAGAGAAACCCTGTCTGTAAAACAAAACCGGGGGGGGGGGGGGGGGAATGAATCAGAGACAGAGAGAGAACAAAGAAAAAAGAAAGGAAAGAAGGAAGGAAGACAGGAAGGAAGGAAGGTTGTAGGAAGGAAGCAAGAAAGCAAGCTCATGGATGGTTTGGAGCTCTGATTCACTGGTACTGTCTCTGGTCTAGCCTGGCTAACATCCTGCCAAAAGGAAAGATTTTGAAATAAATAAATAAATGAATAAATTGAAACAGGCCATGGTGACTTAGGCCTGTAATCCCAGCGTTTGGAAGGCTGAGGCAGGGGTGACTTTAGGCCAATTTAGACTAGGACATGAGACCACATTTTAAAACAACAACAACGAGTTTAGTATCTCAGGTTAACTCATTGCCTCAACGAACACTTGACTAACACATGCTTCATTTATTTATTTATATCTCAAATGCAACATTGAAACTAGGGTCTCTACTACCAGATTGGATTGGCCAGTGTTTATTCATCTATTCTTGCTTGCTTCTTGTTTGAGACAGGGTCTTATAGTAGCGTATATAGTAAGCAATATAGGCCAGGCTGACTTCAACTCACAGAGATCCACTGGTCTCTACCTCCCGAGTGCTAGTATTACATGTATGCTCCACTGTGTCCCATTCAAATTAGCGGGCTGGAGAGGTGGCTCAGAGGTTAAGGGCACTGACTGCTCCCCCAAAGGTCCTGAGTTCAATTCCCAGCAACCGCATGGTGGCTCACAACCATCTATAATGAGATCTGGTGCCCTCTTCTGGCATGCGGGCACACATGGGGGCAGAATACTGTATAAATAATAAATAAATTTTAAAAATCTTAAAAAAAAAAATAGAGGAGGCGGCCGGAGAGATGACTCCAGTGGTTGACAGTAGCTGTTGCTCTTGCAGAGGGCCTGGGTTTGCTTCCTAGCACCCATGGGGTGGAGCTGAAACTCAGTTCTAGGGGATCTGATGTCCCCTTCTGACCTCCGTGGGCACCGGACACGCATGTGGTGCATGGACATACATGGAGGCAAACACACACACATAAGATAGACCAAATAAGCCTCTGAAGGAAGAAAGGAAACAGAAAAGGGCAGCAAAGATGAAAGTATGAGAATCTGGAGGTCGTGTGACCTACGTGTGGCCTTTAAATGTACCAGACGTCAGATACCAACTGGCTAGAGACCGGGAGGCAGGTGCCAAATTGTCTGATAAGTTAATGGTCTGAACACGTTGTTATGGCTCAGAGTTGATTTATTTTCAGAAGAGGTTAAGTATAAAAACCTTGCGTGGGCCCTGGGAGCATCTCAGTTAGAAGGGAAGATGAAAGCTTGCTGGGGTCCCCAGGGTCTGCGGGGGGTGGGGGTGGGCCGGGGGGAGGGGCCGAGTCCACCCAGCTGCTGGCTGCAGCGTGATCCCTCTAGCAGAGGCCGTTCTGCTCCAGGAAGCACTGCACAGCTCTCTCCGGCTTCCTCCTACGCTATCCTGGGCCCTACACTGCCAGCTCTCCTGCTGCCTGTGGCAGGGGCCTACGCCACCACCTCCAACTTATTTAAAAGTCAGTTTGTAATTGTACCTGTACGCTGACACCCTCACTCCCAACCAGTCCGGGTTTGTGCTGCTGCGTGCACTCCAGCAGCACCCTGCAGCTGTCTCTGACTGTAAGTTGCAGCGTCAAATGCTTTTTTTTTTTTTCCTCGATGATAGGGCTCCCCTATCAGGCACTCAGCTTCTCAGTCAGCAGGTTTATTTCTCAGAACAAATCAATACACGAGGATGACTTTTGTCATCTCTGCGTTCCACATCCTTTCACTTACTCACTAAACACATTGAGTGAAAACGACGAGGTGCCTGGCATGGTCCTAGTCTGCATTCAGTGAATGCCTGGGATGGCATCTTCCTCATATCCACTCATACCTTCTCTCCCTCTTTCTGTATATATACACAATGTGCTGTTATTAGAGCTGCCACACTAAATAGACACAGAGTGGGTAGTGGAGAGACGGCTCAAGGGTTAAGAGCGCTCGCCCCTCTTGCGGAGGACCTGGGCTAGGTTCCTAGCACCCACCCCACACAGTGATGGCTCACAACTGTCTCTAACTCCACTCTCAGGAGATCAGACACCTTCTTTTGATCTGAACAAACACAAAACCCATCACCACTACCAAAACCTTAAACAACCAAACAGGAAAAACAGCTTATTTAAAAAAAAAAAAAAAAAAAAAAAAGGTTGTGGCACATGCCTATCACGCCAGCCCTGGGGTGGCTGAGAAACTGATGCCTTCTAAGTACTGACAGAAATGCTTCTGGCATAAGTTCAAGCCCCTATTTCCTGTTTTTTGTTTTGTTCTGTTTGATTCTGAGAAAGAGTTTCTCTGCGAAGCTCTAGCGATCTTGGTCCTCGCGCTGTAGAGCAGGCTGGCCTCAAACTCACAGAGATCCGCCTGCCTCTGTAGGCTCTGTTTTTTTTTTTTTTTAATTAAATTTTATTATACAACCCAATTAGCTTACACAAGAGGGAAAAAAGGTTAAAGGGAAAAAAGAGTGAACCTTCCAGTATCCTTTCCACGGAACGGGTCCTTATGTGTCTCTGGCCTGCTTCGTCTTCATCGTTGTCCTGTTTTTTGCTCTGAAAGTCAGCAAACTTTTAAAATCATTAGTATAGGTATATTAGGACATATATAAATTTTCAAGGAAACAGCAGTTGAGGTACCTTGCTCGGGTGCCAGAGGCATGCTTTTGGGGTTAAATTGCCCAGGCTGGGTGCTTTGTCTTCAGCATTGTCCTGCTTTTTGCAAGTAATACAGGGCTCTACCTGTATATACACCAACAGGCCAGAAGAGGGCATTGGTTCTCCAAGCTGTATGAAACAATGTCAAATTATAAGAACCAGGTAGCTCTTAAGATTCACTTGCTATACGGTCATCTAATATTTATTTATTTATTTATTTATTTGTTTGTTTGTTTGTTTTTCAAGACAGGGTTTCTCTGTGTGGCCTTGGCTGTCCTGGACTGGCTTTGTAGACCAGGCTGGCCTCGAACTCACAGCGATCCGCCTACCTCTGCCTCCCGCCCGAGTGCTGGGATTAAAGGCGTGCGCTACCACGCCCGGCTAGATCTAATCTTTATAAGTTTGGTTGGTAGCCATAATTTTTCACTCCCTGTGGAAACATACACATACCCATGACCCCATCTCAAACTATTGCAAGTTTCCATCTCATACTCGACAAACCCTTGTAGAATATTAGTTGTCCTAGCTCCTCAGTTTTTTCTATCACCCAATGTCTCTCAGCAGCTGATGTCCTTTCATCATTAACATTAAGAAAGTTTAGAGTCAACAAAGCATTATTTAATCGGTCCCTGGGTGTATTTACCCTTCCCTTTTGTTTAATAAGCAGTTTTTAAAGGTACAATTAGCTCTTTCCACAACTGCTTGTCCTGTGGGGTTGTGAGGTATACCAGTAACATGTTTTATATTATAATACATAAAGAAGTTTTTCATCTTAAGGGACACATATGCAGGAGCATTGTCAGTCTTAATTTGTGTAGGTATTCCCATAAATGCCATTATTTCCAGTAAATGAATAATCATATAGTCCGCCCTTTCAGAACTTAAGGCAGTTGCCCATTGAAAACCTGAATATGTATCAATGGTATGATGCACATACCTCATTTTTCCAAATTCTGCAAAATGAAACACATCCATCTGCCAAATTTCATTCCTTTGGTTACCTCTAGGGTTAATTCCAGCAGGTAATGGTATTTGACTATATAAGGAACATGTAGGACACTTATTAATTATTACTCTGGCTTGTTGCCAAGTGATAGAGAATCTTTTCTTCAACCCCTTACCATTGACGTGATGTTTTTTCATGAAATTTTGAGACTTCGAATACATTACCTATCAATAATTTGTCAATCTCTTCATTTCCTTGTGCCAATGGACCTGGTAAACCTGTATGGGATTGAATATGAGTAATATACAAGGGATAATTTCTGCTTCTGATGACCTGTTGCAGTTCTATAAATAATGTAGTCAATTTTGAGTTGTCAGGAGTAAATTCAGCAGTTTCTATACACAAAACAACTCTTTTAGCATATTGAGAGTTAGTAATTATATTAAGAGATTCAGGAAACATCTACCAATACCGTAAGGATTGCATATAATTCTGATTTTTGAACTGATGTAAATGGGATTTTAATCACCTTAGTCATTTTATCAGACTTATAACCAGCCATACCTGATTTATTTGCATCAGTGAAGAAGGTGGGTGCCCGAGATTGGTGACCTCTTTACAACACTTGGAAGGATCCAATTAGTTCTTTTTATAAACTGCTTTTTGGTATCTATTGTTAATGTCTCCCAAATAGTTACTACAAGCTTTTTGCCAATCTTCATTAATTACCCATAATGACATAATCTCAGAATCAGTAAGAGGCACTACAATTTCTGCCGGGTCCATCCCTGACAGTTGGCGCAACCTTATTCTTCCCTATGCAATCAATGCAGAAAATTTCTTTATGTATGTTTTAAATTTTTTGTTTTGTTTATTTGCCAGGAATATCCATTCTATGATTCTGTCTTCCCTTTACATAAGAAGCCCAGTAGGAGAATGTTTTGAAGACAAAATAACCAGAATGCAACCAAGTTCAGGATCAGTTCTATCCACATATGCTTTTTGAAGTTTTTGCTCCACCAGAATTAACTCCTTTTCTGCCTCAGCAATCTGTAATCCCCAGCATGGCAGAATCCTTTGTGCTTCCTGAAACATTTTTTCTAAAACACTAGAATCAGAATCAGCTAGCAGAATATCATCCATGTAATGGTATATGATAGATTGAGGAAACTGCCTACAAATTATTTCTAAAAGTTGTTGCACAAAATCCTGGGATAAAGTTGGGCTATTCAACATTCCCTGTGGAACTACCTTCCAGTGATATCTCTTCATTGGAGAATTACTGTTCAGAGTAGGTACTGAGAAAGCAAACTTTTCCCTGTCCTTCTCATGCAGAGGTATGGTGGAAAAACAATCTTTTAAATCAATTGTAATTATATGCCAGGACCTAGGTAACAAGGAAGGCAAAGGAATTCCATGTTGAAGTGAATCCATGGGTTTAATCACCTTGTTGGTTTTTTTTTTTTTTTTTTTTTTTTTTTTTTTTTTTTTGGTTTTTGGTTTTTGGTTTTTGGTTTTTTGAGACAGAGCTTCTCTTGTAGTCCTGGCTGTACTGGACTCACTTTGTAGACCAGGCTGGCCTCGAACTCACAGCAATCCGCCTGCCTCTGCCTCCCGAGTGCTGGGATTAAAGGGGTGCGCCACCACGCCCGGCTTTTAATCACCTTGTTTATGGCCCTCAAATCCATTATCATTCTCCATCCACCTGATTTCTTTCTTACCACAAACACAGGGGAATTCCAGGGACTGGAAGATTCTTCAATGTATCGAGCCTCCAGCTGCTCTTTCACTAAACCCTGAAGCGCCTGCAACTTTTCTTTTGTTAAGGGCCACCGCTCCTGCCATACAGGTCTGTTTGAAATCCATTTTAAGGGCAGGGCTGTTGGTATCTCAGCAGTGGCCCATCTTGTAAATTTTGGCACTCTAAACCTGAAGAGTTCTGAGGTTGGACAATGGGCATAGCTTGTGACTGCCCCTGATCACTTACAATAATCTCTTCCCTAGAAACACATACCAATTCACCCCTAGTTTCAACACTGTTTATCTCTGTAATTGTAGGAATTTTAATCTGAGTACCCCACTGTTGTAAGAGATCTCTTCCCCATAGATTTATGGGAATGTCAGCCACATAGGGTTTCAGCTTCCCTATCTGCTCTTCTGGTCCCCCATACTCAAGCCACTGCACACTTTGTTTTATTTGAGATAACTTACCAATTCCTCCAATTTCTGTATAAACCTTCTTAAGTGGCCAATTTGGGTTTTAAGACTTTTGACCCATGATTGAGACATGAGCTCCAGTGTCCACCAACCCTTCTTTTTTTTTTTTTTAAGATTATTTATTTATTTTATATGAGTGCTTTATCTGCTGAAAAGGGCGGTCAGATCACATTATAGTTTTGAGTCACCATGTGGTTGCTGGGAATTGAACTCAGGACCTCTGGAAGAGCAGGTGGCGCTCTTAACCACTGAGCCATCTCTCCAGCCCCCCACCAAGCCTTCTATTTTAACACCATTCATTTGTATAATTAACTTAGGCCTCTGATCATTAATTACTATTTGCCAGAACACACATGTCCCTGTGCTTCCTAACGCACCAGTCCTTTCCACTGGAGCGACTTTGCCCTTAATGTAAGGAAACAGTAGGAGTTGAGCAATTCTATCCCTGGCATCTCCTTCTTTACACATGCCATGATATTTATTTCCTCCTTAGAATCTCCATCTATAATACTGGGATGCACAATAAAGCCATGAGAAGTCAGCCCACTTCTTCCCAGAACCACTCCTACTGTGCCTAAAGGCAAAGGACCGAAAACACCAGTATTAATTTGTAACATTCAACCTGTGGAGATAGGGTAAGAGACATATTTGAAGCCATATCCAAGGCTGCCCTGCCTTCAGTGGCATGCATTAGATCACTAATACTCAGTTCCCTTTTTCCTGTGGGTTTGTCACTTCTGGACTGGCCAAAGGAATTTGGCTGGCGTTGTTTATGGGGGCCCGAGCCAGTGGCCTCCTCCTCCCATTTCCCTTCAGCAAGATATTGCCTTGCATATCTCTCTTAGACTGACAATCCCGAGACCAATGTTTCCCTTTCCCACAGTGACTACAGTACCCTGGAAGTCTTAACATTTCATTACCATCATGGCCTGAACCTCCTTGTTCTCTCCTACAAGTTATGTTTTCTTCTGGGTTATTGCGTTTTCTATCTCTACAGTTTCTTTGTACATGACCAATTTTACCACAATTAAAGCACCAAATATTATATCTGGGCTCTCTGGCTAAAGCTTGTCCCACAATATTATTTTGATATTCCTGAGAGTTAATATTAACTGTCTCCTTTACCCAGTCATCTAATGGAGCACCTCTTTCCTTTAACGGTCTAAGCACCTTCTTACATTCAGCATTTGCATTTTCATAAGCCATGATAAGTTTTAATGCCTGTCTGTTGTCAGAATCTGGCATCACCTTATCCATAGCAGATCCTAATATCTGCAAAAATTCTGTAAAGGGCTCCAGAGGTCCTTGGAATACCTTAGTAAAGGGAATAGTTGTTTTCCCAGGTTCCTCTACCAGCTCCCAAGCTCTCAAGGCTGCCTTATGACATTGTTCAATCACTCTATCTTTAGCTTGAATTTGTTCTCTTATGTTAGTATATTGTCCTTCACCAAGCAATTGATCTCTATTATTATTTATTCCCTGTGTCGTATTTTCTTGTTCTATTCTTACAGCCTCTGTTTGCCACCATGATAACCACTGTAACTGTTGTGCTGCTTCCAATACTGCTGAAACTAAATTTTTCCAATCTTGGGGAACAAGTCTATTCTGCATGGCCCAGCTGTTTAACATTTGTTTAATGAAGGCAGAGTGCATACCATATTTGATGACGGATTCCTTAAAATGTTTTAAATCCATCATGTCACAGGACGCTAGGCCATTTCATCATAACACTCAGCACCATTTTGCATGGGCACATGCCTTACAGTGACTGGAAAAGCTGAAGATGTCTGGGCAACTGTGGAGGTGTCTTCCACCGGGACATTTTCCTCCAAAGACCTTTTGGTCTGTCTGCCTTCCTTTTCCTCTGGTTTCTGACCTTCTCCACCCTTTTTAACCAAAGATGCCATCTGCTTTTCCAGCCCTTCCAGTTTTTTCTGCATTTTGCCCATTTGTTCAGTCAAGTCAGTAATTCTTTCCAAAAGGAAAGAGCTTATTGACTCTTCCGGGTTTTTTCTGGCTTTCCGGTCTCTATTTTTCTGTCCTTCATCACTACCAATTACCAAAAATTCTATTTGCTTTCCTATCCCTTCATTTTCTTTCCTCAGTCTTTGCATCTGTCCAATCAAATCTGCAATCTTTTCCAAAAGGATAAAATTTACTGACGCTTCTGGTTTTTCTATGTTATTAGCCTTTCTTCTAATCCTTCTAAGAATGAAATACAATAAAAGAACAACGAAAAAACCAGAGAATTCCCTCTAAGTATAAGGCAGGAAAGAGTTTTGCAATGGTAGTTGCGACTTTGCTGATACCCTGAAACAGCATTTCTGTACCTTCGAATACTGAATCTTCCCTCATACCATTAGAAACTATGGAACCCATCGGGGCCCCACGTTGGGCACCACTTGTTGGCTCTGTTTCTTAACTATTAAACTTTATTATACAACCCAACTAGCTTATATAAGAGGGATAAAAGGTTATAGGGAAAAAAGAGTGAACCTTCGGGTATCTGTTTCACGGGACGGGTCCCTAGGTGTCTCTGGCCTGCATGCTGGTCCAGTCTGTTCGCTGATCCTCTTCTCCATCCACATGCACTCAAGTCTGGTCTCAACCTGCTGCTCCTCCCTGTTCTTTCTGCCTGCCTGTCTCTCATGTGCAAGGGGCTGTCTCCCCTCCCATTGAGGGTCGATTAGAAACACAACAGTCCAGGTGGAGTCCCTTGGTCCCCTTCCTGAATTCCAGCCCAAGATGGCTCCACCTAGTCTATCTTAAGGTTAATCTCAGGGAGTGTCCCTGGTGTGTCCAAGGGCAAAGCCCGCCAAGACTGCTTTCACCTGTGACAAAGCTTAAAATCCTTCCCACATGCCTCTCTGCTCCCCAAGTGCTGGGATTAAAGGTGAGTGTCACCTCCCCCTGGCCTCAAACCTCTATTTCCACCTAGATCAAGGAAGCGGTCTGAGCAGACACCCAGCCAAAAAAAAAAAAAATGGCTCCAGAAGAGGTGTTATGGGATCTTTAACAAATGAAACACACAGAAATTGTTTTGCCATGGGTGGAGGACAGGAAGTGAGGAGCTCCTGGCATAGGGTACAAATTGTAGTTACGTTGACAAATAAGATTAGAGATTGACCCAGAGTCTTGGTGCTCATTTTTTGTTTTTTGGGATTTTTTTGTTTGTTTGGGGGTTTTTGTTTTTTGTTTTTGTTTTTTTGGTTTTTCAAGACAGGGTTTCTCTTATAGTCCTGGCTGTCCTGGACTCGCTTTGTAGACCAGGTTGGCCTCGAACTCACACAGATCCACCTGCCTCTGCCTCTGGAATGCTGGGATTAAAGGTGTGTGCCACCCCTGCGCAGCTCTTTGGTGCACGTTTTTAACAGCAGAACTCAGGGAGGCAGAGGCAAGGGGTATCTCTGTTTGAGCCCAGCATGGTCCAGGAATCGAGTCCAGGATAACCAGGGCTCTGTTACACAGAGAAACCTTGTCTCAAAAAAATTGCCCCCAAAACAAAAAAAAACAACCAAACACAAAGTTTAGAGATCTTGTTGCAATCTGCTTACCCTGCCCCTCCACTGAAACCTACTTTAGTTCCTAGTATAACTATGGCTCCTCTGTTGACACCTGTTGTTACTTTTAGCATGTTAGAAGCCATTTTGTCTTCCGGTCTCTATTTTGATCATAAAATAAGATTAAATTCAGTTTCTCAGACTCTACCTGCCTGGGAGCTTGAACAACCTTTTACTCACAATTCAATATTTGTTGAAGCTTCTGCTTGAATGAATGATTTATGTTCTACTTAAACAAAACCACAATACCCTGCTATGTTCCTTTCTCCCAGAGTGGTTGGGAACAGAAAAGTCCCTAAGCCTATATCCTAGCCGATCAGCTTAAAATGCTTTATCTAGCTACCTGGACATTATGCTCAGAACAAAATCCATTCTTCTTGTGCTTAGCTAATCAAAATGATGTGATGCTGCCCTCCCCCTTGCCTCCCACCTGGTTGCCTGAATGTTACCTGGTTATGGTTTTTCTTATAAAAAGCCTGCCTTAGAAGCAGACAAGGGTCACGGTTAGGTTCCCGAGTCCACTGAGTCCCTGGCCATGGTCAGTCTTGGGATGTGGCGTTCTAATAAACCATCAGTAGGTCACTGAGATTGGTGCTCAAGTGGTTTGTGTGGCAATTACTGTTTGTTGTTTTTGTTTTTTTTTTGAGACAGGGTTTCCCTGTGTAGCCTTGGCTGTCCTAGACTCATTTTGTAGACCAGGCTGGCCTCGAACTAACAGTGATCTGCCTGCCTCTGCCTCCCTGAGGGCTGGGATTAAAGGCGTGCGCCACCACCATCCTTATTGTATTATGACAATTTAACCTACTAAATGAGGAATATGATAAAGAGCATAGTATATAAAAGAATTTTTCTAAATGATTAGAATTTAACTTCTTACTGTACACAAAGATACTTATTAGAGATGGAGGTTGTGGTGCACACCTTTACTTCCAGCACTCGGCAGGCAGAGGCAGGAGGACCTCTGTGAATTTGAGGCCAGCCTGGTCTACAAAGCAAGTCCGGGACAGCTAGGACTACAAGAGAAATCCTGTCTTGAAAAACCGAAAAAACCATAAAGGGGGATAACTTCCTTTCTGACCTCTTAGGAGCCCCTGGCGCCCACTACTCTCATGTATCAGCAGGCAGCATCTTACCCTCATTGCCAGCAATGTGGGTTGCTCAGGTCCCTCCCCCAGCAAAGCAGCGTGGGCGTGGCTAGGGAGAGCTATGGTCAGGCAGAGGGAAAAATATCAGTGGTGGGACCAAGAGCGAGCCTGCACCACCTCTGCTGGCACTGAAGATGTAGTGATCCTACACAAAAGATTCCCCAGGGCCCGAAGCTGGCTGGCTCCAGTACTGGTGGAGAGTCTCTTGTGTTTATGCTGCACATTTGGGGCAAGTACACTGGTTCACGTAGTTAGCTGCATCTATCTGTCATCAGAAGGAGGAAAAAAAAAAACAAAAACAAAAAAACAAAATATCTTAGACCAATGCTTTTCTGGTCAAATATATCATTTTGCCAGAAACTTAACACCTGTTGACTTGGAGGGGGGTATCAGTTTTTTTCCGTTTTATAAACTTTTGAACTGATCAAAAAAATAAAATAAAATGAAGAGGGTGCCTGTACTCAAAAGAGACTGTGGGCTGGCTACCCGTGGGCTGGTCATTGGTCCTGCAGGAGGAGATGCTGAAAACCTTTTCCCTGTTTGGGAGGTCCACTCCTGTCCTTGCTAAAACGTGGTGTTTCCAAACATATCTTCCTGAATGTCCCCTACCAGCCCTGGGCAGTGGCCTCGAGGCTTGTGAAAGGGAGGTGGAATCAGGGCTCTGCTTTGAGGGTTCCGTTCTGGCCTAGTTTTGCAAGTATCCCATGAGTCCCAGTCATGTCCTCTGGTGGAACAGCCTTTCCTGCCTTCCGTGGCTCCCACAGAGGAGAGGCCTTAAGAAGCCTATGCGGTTGGTAGAAGGCTCCCTGGTCCCTCTTCTTTGCCTCCCAGGTGTCCTCTGGACACCAGAGGGCCAGGGGGTGGACAGCAAGATCACCACACAAAGTGAAACTGGAGACACTGTCCACTTGGAGCGTGAAACAGCTTTTTACTCTGCTCAGTAATTGGCTGAGGTGTGGGCGACTCCAGTACACAAAATCTTGACACCAACACCTCAGAGGGCTCTGACCTGTCTCTGTGTCCATCTGCTTGTGCGTGGAATGAGTATAGTGAAAGTAACTTTTCTATTGAATTTTTTGCTAACTTTTCTGCTACCTCCCCAACAACTGGGCAACAAACCCTGGAGATTAAACAAAATAAAGGAGGACAGTGGTGAAGGCTTGTAATCCCAGGATTCAGTATTTGGGAGGCAGATCTCTGTTCATTCACGTTCAGCTCAGTTTTTACACACACACACACACACACACACACACACACACACACAGAGAGAGAGAGAGGGGGGAGGGGGAGGGGGAGGGGGAGGGAGAGGGAGAGGGAAGGAGAGAGAGAGAACTTTGGATATAAATGCTCCTCCCAAAATTTGATGTATTGTAGTCTTAGTCTCCAGTGCATCATGTTTAGACATAGAGTTTTGGAGAAATGATTGGATCATGACAATACTGACCTCATCAGTGGGTTAATTGAACTTGATGGGCTTTTGGAGAGTTTTTCAGAACTTTGGGAGAATGGGCCTAGTTGCTGGGAAGCAAGTTCTTGGGAACATCCTCTTGAAGGTTATGTTTATTGACAGATTCTTGCAGTGTAGCCCATCCTGGCCTTGAGCTTGTGGTCCTTTCCCTTCAGCTTCCCAATTGCTGGTGTTACAAACATGGGCTACCTCACAGTTATTTGTGTGCTTATTTTCATCATTACTACTATTATTTTGAGAGGGTCTATATAGCCTGGGCTGGCCTCAAGCGTGCAGCGATTTTGATACCTAAGCCTTCAGAGTGTGCTGGATTACACATGCGTGCCACCAAGCCTGCCTGGCACTTCCATCAACACAGATTCTGACAGTCCCTGTGAGATTGGAGGGGGGGGGGGGGAAGAGAGATAACTAGCCTCCAAAGAGAAAGAGGGAAGGAAACAGATCCCAACACAATAGGTATCCAGCTCACGCTAGGGAAAGAGCAAATACACCCTGAGGCCTTTCTCCACAGTCTACTTCATTAGCCATAGTAGCTTTGAGGACGGTCCTTGCTTGTGGTCCTTTGACAGCTAGGATCTGGAGCATCCCAGCGCACCTGGCCAGAGAGCGCGGCCCCGCCCCTTTCGGGCGGAGCCTGGGCTCTCACCAATCAGCGACGCCGGAGGAGGGCTACGGACGCCGGTGGAGCCCGCAGTTCCCGAGACCCGAGCGCTCGGAGACTCGGAGTAGCGGCGCGGGGCTGGCGGGGAGCTCTCGGGCTCCTCAGCCTCCCTCCTCTCCCCTCCCTTCGCTGTCTTCTCCGTCTCAGCCGGACCGGAACTATGTGATCCCGGAAGTTCCGGGGCCATTGCTGTGTGGGATAAACAGTAATGGCGGAGGCTGCGGCTCCCGGAACAACAGCCACAACATCAGGAGCAGGAGCGGCAGCGGCGGCGGTGGCAGCGGCCTCCCTCACCCCTATCCCCACAGTCGCTGCCCTGTCCCCGGGGGCGGGAGGAGGGGGCGGCGGCAGCGACGGCAGCGGCGGCGGCTGGACTAAACAGGTCACCTGCAGGTAGGACGTTGCGTGGCGCGGCGGAGGGCGGGGGCTGCGGGGCCGAGCAAAAGGCGGAGGCGGGCGTCGCGGGGTCCGCGTCGCAGCCGCAGCCGCCCGGATAGCATCGCTGCGTCAGCCCCCTGCAGAGGTTGGCCGCAGGATCGCTGCGGGTCTCAGGCTGCGGGCTCGGACTGCGGGGCGCTCCCGCCACCTCCCCTCTCCCGGCGGCGCTCCGGTGCGTGCGGAGAGGACCGGTGTCCCCGCTCCGGCCTCCATCGCCACAGGTTCGGGGATGCGGCGCGAGCTCGCCGCTGTGAACCGGGCTCCAACGACCCTCGGTGCGCCCTGAGATCCTCCCAGGGTCCCGGCGAGCTCGGCCGGCCCCGGGCCCTCCGCGCTGCGCTATCCGTTTGTAACGTCTTTTTCTGCTCTGCGCCGTTCACCCCCGCCCCGCCGGGAGCAGCCGCTTTTGTGTGCCTTTGTATGTAGTCGGTGGCTGGCGGTTCCGAGCTTTGTCTCCGAACCGAGCGTTCGGAGCCGGCGTTAGCCACCACCCTTGGTTTTATGAACTGTCATTATTACTGTCCCTTTGTGCGGCGCTCCTCTTTGCGAGAAAGGAGATCCGAGGAGAGAGGCTTGGTTCTGGTTTGGTAAGCGAGACGAAATTATCCGAAAAATGTACGATCAGGGGGTGGTTATACAGTACGCACGGAAGAAATTTTTCCCAACTATAAATGTTGGAGGGTATTTGTTGTTTTAACAATTGGGGGGTGGAGGGTGCTTTATTGACACAGTCCCGTGTAGTCCCGCTTGACCTATATAGTCCTGACTACCCTAGAATTTTCGGCAATCCTCTTGCCTTTGCCTGTCCCTAGTGCAGGATTGCAGGGGTGAAATGATACCACACCCGGCTATATTGATTTAGCCACCAGGAGAGACTGTAAGCTTTTCTGTCGGTTAAAAAGAAATTCAAAGAAAATACCACTTTTCACCTGACTAGGACAGTTTATAGCAAATGCAAAAGGCTATTATTATTCCTAATGCTGTTGGTATTAACCCTGAAATTGGAGAATTCCCAGCCTTTCGGTCTTTATGGTAGCACATTTTATAAGGTCAGATTAAAGCTTTCCCTTCGGTCTTTTGTTTTTTTAGGCAAGGTCCAACAGCCTTGGTTGTCCTAGAATTGCTACATAGAGCAGGCTGGCCTTGAACACTTTCTTCCAGCCTCTGCCCTCCTAGTGCTGGGATAACAAGTGTTTCCACCCAGGCTCATAAGTGAATATGTAAATACCTTGATTTTCTCCTCCCCCCCCCCCTGTGCCATCTTTCTCTAGTCTAGTCCTGAATACCCATTACCAAATAACATTACTGATTTCTTTATCATCCTGTCAGATGCCTGCACCTTCACAAAGATTTCCATACAAAATACTGTTTCAACGTTTTTTTTTAAATATTTTTTTGAGACAAAGTTTCTTTATGTAGCCTCGGCTGTCTGGGAACTAGCTCAGGTGACCAGACTCTGTCCTCAGAGATCCACCTGCCTCTCTCTGTCTCCAAGTGCTTGAATTAAAGATGGGTGCCACTACTACCCTGCTAACATTTTCCTTTTGGGGAAAAAATTATATAGTGTGTTTATGGGGTGTGTGTGGTGGTGGCCGTCATCCCCGGGCCACAGAGCACCTGTGGAGAGGTGGACTAAAAATTGCATAGTTACTGTCTTTCACTTTCATGTGGGTTCCGGGAATCAAACTCAGCAATCGTTTTATCAGCCAAGTCTTGCTGCCACTCCCTTTCCTCCCCCTTCTGAGGAGTGTGTCGGCGTGTGTGTGATGCAGACGCTAGTACAGCCCAGAATGCTTGGGACTTCACTTCTACATCTAGTGTTGAGATTATAACCGGCTCCCTCTGCTTCCCTTTTACTTTCCCCTGTTTCCTCTTTTCTAGTTCCTCTCCAGATCTTTTTCACATTTAAAAGTTTGATTTATTTACTTATTTTGAAGCAAGGTTTCTCTGTGTAGCCTTGGCTGTCCTGGTGGCTCTAACTCAGAGATGCCTCCTCCCCTAGTGCTGAGATTAAAGGTCTGCCCCACTGTGCTCATTTAAGGTCTTGATTTTTTTTTTTTTTTTGAGTCTCATTTATCATAGTGTGACCTTGACTTTAAATACAAGGGTACAAGCATGGGCCAAGCCCAGCTCCCTGAGGCTCATTGAATTTATAGGGTTTTTTTTTAGGTGTTTCCTGGAGCAGTTTGTGAACTACTACATTAACATCTAAAAAGGTTTTTTCTTTGGATGCAAAGTGCTTCTGCTTAAGCCTGGGTGCTGAATTCTGATCCCTAGCATCCTGGTAAAAGCCCCCACTGTGAGTTCCAGGGTTAGTGTAGAGCAGAAGACAATAGAGGAGGGCATCTGGCTTCCTCTACTGATCGAGCATTCGTACAGACATGCAAATTTTTCTTTTGAGTATTCTGGCTCAGGAGGTGTTCTGTTTTGTTTTTCAAGACAGGGTTTCTCTGTGTAGGCTCCGCTGTCTTGTAATCACTCTATAAACCAGGCTGGCCTCCAACTCACAGAGATTCGCCTGTCTCTTCCTCCCAAGTCCTGGGATATGTGGCAATTTATGTGCCAGTCCTGGGCTACAAAAGGAGGTTCAGTCTCAAAAAAAATTACATAGATGAGGTAAACTTTTTGAGAAAACAGTATGAAAAGCTTTAAAGGAATACAAGCTTAGGATCAGCAAAATGGCTTAGCTGTAAAAGTGTTTGCTGTGATTTCCCCAGAAGTTATTTGTCCTCCAACCTCTTCTCTACACATGCACTGTGGCAAAAATGCCAACATGTATTCACATACAACAATTTAAAAACAAAACAAGACACGAGCTGCAGGCCACTCATGGTGGCTCACACCTGTAATAGTGTTTGGGGGGTGGAGCTGTCGAAACATGAGTTCAGGGCATTTCTTAGCTGCACAGTGAGTTTGTCAGCAGCCTGGGCTATGGATAGTAACTTCCCATCCAACATCCATAAAAAGGAAAAGGCTTCAAGCTTCCATGCTTGTGTGTTTTAAAACCCCGTGCATTTTGGAGGAGGCCAGCAAGATGGTGCCTCATTGCATAGCTCTGGCTACCTAGAACGTCTACGTAAACAAGACTAGCCTTGAACTCAGTCCTAGAGGACTAGGATCAAAGAAATGCTCTTCTCCATACATAGTTTTGTTTTAGGCCAATCTAAGATTTTTTATTGTGCATACAATATTCTGCACGTAACAACTGCAGGACAGAAAGGGGCACTAGATCTCATTATAGGTGGGTGCTGGGAATTGAACTCAGGACTTTTGGAAGAACAGCAAGTGCTCTTAACCTCTGAGCCATCTCTCCGGTCCATGTTTAAGCCTATCTGAAAATTTGCAGAAGCCCTCATGGTGGCATGCAGAGCAGTCACGGTTGTACACGCCTGTTCTGGAGCTAGTCAGTAGGTTGAGACAGGATGGTGTCTTGACCAGAGCAGCCTTGGTAGCCCTGGGTGATCCTGCCTCAACAGATAGGAACCACAGGTGATTTGAGAAGCCTGGGGCATAAATGCTGACCTTGTTTTCTGTTCTAGCTGCCAATGTGATCTCTCTTAAAAGTCTTTCTCTTTTGAGGAAAGGAGTAACAACTGTGAGTCTTTGTCCCAGGCTTTGAGCTTTGAGAGAAGTAGAGTTCTGCTGTCTCATCCCTGCAGGGTTTCCTCCCCGCCCTCATAGAGTGTTAGTATACACTCCCATTGATACTGATAGAGTTAAAACGAAACTTAGTTTTTTGTTTTTCTGAGACAGGGTTTCTCTGTAGCCTTGGCTGTCCTGGACTGGCTTTGTAGACCAGGCTGGCCTTGAGCAGTGCTGGGATTAAAGGTGTGCACACCATGCCCAGCTAAACTTACTTTATATGACTCTAAGAATTTTCTGCTTTCATTTTTAAAAAGTATGATGGCGCTGGAGAGATGGCTCATGGTTAAGTGCACTTCCTTGCTGCTCCTACAGAGGAGCCAGATGTGCTTCCCCTGCCTGGTGACTAGGAACTAAGTCTAGTTCCAGAGGATCCATCGCCCCCTTCTGGCCCTTCTGGGTACTGCTGGCAGACAGTGCAGATAGACAAGCCGACAAAAACACACATACACCCAAAATAAACACAATCTTTAAAATGTAGGAACTGCTTACATGTAAGCATCTGTTCACTCATCCTATGGTTTAAAAAAAAATACACTTGCAAGTTGCTAAAGGGAAAAGACTTATTAAAATGTGCTCATCTTTCTGGGGCTACCTTGTTCAGACATTCAGCAAATAAAACATTGAGTGTGCACTAAGTTCACTGCAGAAATGTACCTTATTGTAAGTATTTTCCATGAGCTTGATATCAACACCTTTCTCTGAGAGAATGCATGTGTAGATGTCTGCGTAAGAATGCAAGTGCCCGTGGAGGCAGCAGCATCCCCCCTTTCTGAGCTGGACTTACAAGCTGTTGTGAGCTGCCCCAGGTGAGTGCTGGGAGCCACTAACTCACAGAGCCATCTCTGCACCCTGACCAAGTCTATATTCAGGCATATTCCTCTTTAAAGTCACTTGCTTAGCCGGGTGGTGGTGCACACGCCTTTAATTCCAGCATTTGAGAGGCAGAGGCAGGCAGATCTCCACGGCTTCCGGGCCAGCCTGGTCTACAGAGTGAGTCCAGGACAGCCAAAATAAAATAAAGTTATTTGCTTAGTAAAGAATGTTCGGGCTTTTAAAGTTTTATTTATGTATATGGGTATTTTGTCTGCATGTACTTCTGCACACTAAACAGGGCTCTAAAAGATTTATTTATGGGCTGGAGAGATGGCTCAGTGGTTAAGAGCATTGTCTGCTCTGCTAGAGGTGCTGAGTTCAGTTCCCAGCAACCACATGGTGGCTCACAACCATCTATGATGTGGTCTGATGCCCTCTTCTGGCCTGCAGGTGACCTCCAGATATAGAACGCATACATGTAAAATCAATAAGTCTTTATTTAAAGAGATGTATTTACTTTTAGTGTGTGTTTGCCTGACTGTATATATCTGTCCTGTAAGTATACCTGTGGCCACTGAGGCCAGAAGAGGGCTTAAGAGCCTCTGAAAACTGTTTTTGAGCTACCATATGGATGCAAGTGATGGAACCTTTGTCCCCTGCGCCCCTGCGGAGGCAGCGAGTGCTGTCTCTTAGCCACTGAGCCACCTAGCCAGCCCAAGGATGTGCTCTTTGTTTGTGTAGCTCTGGCGGGCCTGGCGCTTTCCCCCTTATAGACCCTGCTGGCCTCCCAGTCAGCGGAGGGGTTAAAGGTATAGCCCACCTCAGCCAGCCAGCATGCATGTTTGATTGCTTAATCTCACTTCTCATCAGCTACTACTGATGCTGGAATTCTCCTTGTTTTGTTTGTGCCGCCTAAGAAACAAGCGCCTCTGCTGAGAAGCTGCGCTATGCTGCCACCAACAGGCTGGCTTTCATCTCTTTAGAGCGAGCCTGTGAAATCAGTCTCTTTTTTTTTTTCCAGCGGCCTTGATCGTTGAATGAAGACAGTATTTGTTTATTGGCTTTTTTTTTGAGAAACAACCTCAACCCACTATATAGCCTTGGCTAGCCTGGAAGTCAATATGGAGAAACGACAAGATTTATTTTCATTTTTATTTTTTGTGTGTGTGCATGCGCGTGTGTGTATATCCACGTGAATGGTTGCTCACAGAGGCCAGAGGCATCCAGTGCTTTTGGAGCTGGAGTTAACAGGTAGCGGTGCAGCACCTGAGATGGGTATTGCAAATCAGCATCAAGGCCTCTCCAAGAGCAGTACACGTTCTCACCACCGAGTCATCCCTCTCTTCAGCCTCTAAGCTGTAGATTATTTGAATTGGTTTATGTGTTTCCCTGAATGTATACCTGTGCTACCTGTATGTATGCCCAATGACCATGGAAACCGGAAGAGGCTGTCAGAACAGCTGAGCCACCACAGGCACTGGAAATCAAACCTCAGTCCTCTGGAACTTAACCACTGAAGACATCTTTCCAGTTCTCAAACAGTAATTTTTTTTTTTTTTTTTTTTTTTTTTTTTTTTTTTTTGGTTTTTCGAGACAGGGTTTCTCTGTGTAGCCTTGACTGTCCTGGACTCACTTTGTAGACCAGGCTGGCCTCGAACTCACAGCGATCCGCCTGCCTCTGCCTCCCGAGTGCTGGGATTAAAGGCGTGCGCCACCACGCCCAGCTTCAAACAGTAATTTTTTTTTTCTCCTCAAGACAGAGTCTCTCTATGTAGCCTTGGCTGTCCTGGACTCACTTTGTAGACCGGGCTGGCCTCGAACTCCCAGCGATCCACCTGCCTCTGCCTTCCGAGTGCTGGGATTAAAGGTGTGTGCCACCACGTTCAGTTCAAACAGTTCAAATTTTTTTTTTCTTTTTCCTCCAAGACAGGGTTTCTCTGTGTTACAGCTCTGGCTGTCCTGGAACTTACTCTATAGTCCAGAGATCTGCCTGTCTTGGTCTCCCAGCCTCCTAAGCATGCACAACCAGTGCACAGCTGTCGCTGGATGTGGCGCACGCCTCTAATCCCAGCACTTGGGAGGCAGAGACAGGCAGATCCAGGTGAATTCAAAGCTGGCCTGGTCTACAAAGCGATTCCAGGACAGCCAAAGCTACACAGAGAAACTCTGGCCAGTCTTGAACTCAGTAATCCCCTTGTTTTAGCACCAGAGTGCTTAAGACTGTAGCAGGAGCTGGGTATGGTGGCGCACGCCTTTAATCCTAGCCCTCGGGAGGCAGAGGCAAGCTGATAGTTGTAAGTTCAAGGCTAGCCTGTTCTAGAGGCAAGCTGATAGATGTAAGTTCAAGGCTAGCCTGGTCTACAAAGTGAGTCGAGGACAGCCAAGGCTAACACAGAGAAACCCTGTCTCAAAAAAACAAAACAAACAAACAGAAAGACTAACAGGAGCCATACCTGGCTTTTGTATTTGTTTTTATCTCCCCCCTCACCTCTTTTTTAAAGAAATAGTTACCGCAGGCTCTTGCTATGTTTTGCTTGGTTGACCGAGTCCGGGCTGGCCTCGGGCTTCCCCACCCTCCCTCCCTAGTACCTAGTACTGGGTTTAAAGGCTTGTACCAACAGGCCTTTCTCACTCTCCCCCCCCCCTCTTTTTTGTTGGTTGTTTTTTTGTTTTTTGTTTTGTTTTTGTTTTTTGGGTTTTTTTTTTAGATAGAATATTGAAGTGTTGCTTAAGTAATCCTTGTAATTAAGCCTTCTAAATGTCTGGGATTACAGGTGTCACCTCTGTGTGTCAAACATTAGGGTTTTTTTCTCATTTAGTATTTTTTGAGAAGTGGATACTATATGCATCATCTATTTAGATGGCATTGTAGATTATCCTGCCTAGGCACATTTAATTCCCTTACTGGGGCTGGAGAGATGGCGCAGAGGCTAAGAGCACTGGCCGTTTTTCCAGAGGTCCTGAGTTCAATTCCCAGAAACCACATAGTGGCTCACAGCCATCTATAATGAGATCTGATGCCCTCTACTGGCGGGCAGGTGTACTTTGAGGCAGAGCACTGTATACATAATAAATAAATCTTTAAAAAAAAAATTCCCGCTGGGCGTGGTGGTGCACGCCATTAATCCCAGCACTCGGGAGGCAGAGGCAGGCGGATCGCTGTGAGTTCGAGGCCAGCCTGGTCTACAAAGTGAGTCCAGGACGGCCAAGGCTACACAGAGAAACCCTGTCTCGAGAAAAAAAAATTCCCTTACTGATAGTATGATATACCATGGCACTTAGGTACCATAGGAAATGCAAAATAGACCATGGTGTTCTCTAACATTTTTTGTTTGTTTGTTTTTGAGACAGACTTTTCTCTGTGTAGCCTTGGCTATCCTGGACTCACTTTGTAGACCAGGCTGACCTCAAACTCACAGAGACTTGTCTGCCTCTGCCTCCCTAAGTGCTGGCATTATAAAGGCAGATGCCACCACGCCTGCCTCCCTCACTAGGAATTTAAAATATCATCTGAGATATGAGGTATATAACTATACACATTAGAGCCAGGCAAGATGATACACATCTTAAATCCCAGCCTTCTGGAGGCCAAGGACAGCAAGACCCTGTCCTAAAAGAGAAAGAAAGAGTGGCCGGGCTGGAGAGATGATTTCATGTCTTCTGGTACTTGCTGCTTTTGCAAGGGAACCTGGTTTCTTTGGTTCTTTTTTTTTTTCTTCCCCCTTCTTTGCTGGAATTTGAAACCAGGGCGTCACATATGCTAGGCAAGTAATCTGCAACTCAGCTGTACTCCCAACCCTTTGTTCTAAGATAATTGCTAGTTTGTGGATATGTGTACATAAAAGTGTGGGTACCCATGGGTGAGAGGCCTCAGATCGCTGGAGCTGTAATTCCGTGCAGTTGTAAGCCATCTGACTTGAGTGCTGGGAACTGAACTCAGCTCTTCTGTAAGTGGTGTGTAGTGTGTGCTTGTACTACTGCGCTCCTCAGTGTGCCACAGTATTTGGCTGAGTGGGGTCTGGAGTGTGTTGAACATTCCCCGTACTCTCAGGCAGCTGTGGCCACTGTAAGGCCAACTATATTTACACCAGTCATCTTCTCTGGCATACCAAAAGTAACCTTCATTATCCTGTTCAGAGGGCAAGGGAATAGGATTTGGACTCTGGCCGGAGTGATGTGCAGATGGATGGAGGGGCTCTACAAGTCATGCTTTCCACTCCCTTTATCAATAGAGTAGAAACAGGTATTAGGTAGGTTTAGTAGGGTCTTTGTTTACATGTCTAGGAAATGTTGGGGTGGTGGTGCCATGTTGAATTCCAGAGAAGCCTTTTCAGCTTCAACTGATAACTTTCTTGGGCTACTTACTTAGCTCTTAGGTAGTCAAACCAATTGTAGGCCACAGCCAGGTAATATCTCCTAGCAAATGTTGAAAATCATTAAGAGTCCTTAATTGGTTTCTTCTGATTTATACTTTTTGTGGTCTAATTTTCTGTAGGCCTATTTCGTATCCTAGATAACTAATAGAATCTCCTCTTTGTTTTTGTTTTGTTTTGTTTTTTGGAGGGGGAGCAATCTTTAATTCCCAACAAGACAGTTGTATTCACCAAAAATCTTTTCTAATACACTCATATCTGAATCAGCCAATAAGATACCATCCATATAATGGTAAATTATGAATTGAGGAAATTTCTTACGAGTTATCTCCAATGGCTGTTGCACAAAATATTGACACAAGGTAGGACTGTTTAACATTCTTTGTGGTAAAATTTTAATGATACCACTATTGGGCAGCTTCTAATAAAAGTAGGTACTGAGGAAAGCAAACCTCCCTATCATGTTCATGTAAAGGAATTGTGAAAAAGTAATCCTGTAGATCAATCGCTATAATAGGCCGTTCCTGAGGTAACAAAGAAGGCAGTGGGATTTGAGACTGTAAAGTTCCCATTGGCTGAATAATTTTATTAATTACTCTGAGATCTGTTAACACCCTCCATTTTCCAGATTTCTTTTCTGTCTTTTGTTTTGTTTTTGAGACAGGGTTTCTCTGTGTAGCCTTGGCTGTCCTAGACTAGGCTTTGTAGACCAGGCTGTCCTTGAACTCACAAGGATCCACCAGCCTCTGCCTCCCAAGTGCTGGGATTACAGGTGTGTGCCACCATGCCCGGCTCAGATTTCTTTTTGATGACAAATACAGAATTTCAAAGGCTGTTGGACTCATCTATATGTTGAACATCTAGCTGTTCTTGGACTAGCTCTTCTAGTGCCTGTAATTTTTCTTTAGTCATAGACCATTGTTCAATCCAAATAGGTTGTTCAGTCAGCCACTTTATCGGAAAGGCTTTAAGTGTTTTATCAGCAGTGGTTCCCCAACATAAACTTTATTGGAAAGGCTGTAGGAGTTTTATCAGCAGTGGTTCTCCAATATAAAGTTGGCCCCTGCTGTATCTTGTTTATGGACAGTCTGTAATTGTCTTTAGTAGCCTTCTTTAATTTTTAGTTTTTAAAGATTTATTTATTATGTATACAATGTTGTCTTCATGTACAACTGCATGCCAGAAGAGGCCACCAGATCTCACTATAGATAGCTGGGAATTGAACGTAGGACCTCTGGAAAAACAGCCTGTGCTCTTAACCTCTGAGCCATCTTTACAGCCCATGATACTGCTTTTTAATAATCTTAATTTTTTTTTATCAGGACTATCACCTGTTTTCTGACTTTAATCTGAAATTGGAGAGGTGCTATTCTGAGTTTTCAATTACTGTAACAGATTCCTTCCCCAAGAGTTTCTGGCTATATTAGTTTTCCTATTTGGCCTTCTAGTACTGTACATTTTTAAGCCACCTCACATTTTGTTTTATTTGAGACAATTATCTAATCCCTAGGCACTGTGTAGATAGATACCTTTTGAAGTGGCCAAGCTGGATGCCAGGAATCTTGGGAAATTATTACTACATTTGCCCTAGTATCCAGTAACCCCTCAATCTCAATGGCATCTAACTGTAATTTTAACTTTGGCCTCTTTATCATTTATAATTTGCTAAAATACTTGTTTTTTTTTAGTATCTTCAGCACCTTTTATTTTATCTGTAGGAGCATCTTTATCTCCATTAAATGGCCTTTCTAAGTCTTCAGTAGCCCTGTTTATCTTATCAGACCTTGAATTTTCTTGTGTCTTTTAGAATAACCCTTTTTTGGTGAACAGGAAACATAAGGCTTCATGGGGCCTTGAGCATAGCTCCTTTGTCAGTTTTCCAAAATTAAAGAATTTCATTCATGGGCCACATGACCATTCCTTCCCCATCTTTTACATTTTATAGGAAAAATTTTCCCTGAATTTATTACCATCTTAAAAGAATTTATGCTCAGGAATGGTTTGTTCACCATCCTTTAGGGAATGAGCTGAGTTTTCACAGCCACAGCAGTGGGCAGGCCTGTGTTCTGATGTCTCCTGTAGTTGGTTGTCCAACTATAGCTGAATCATGAGGATTTCTATGCCTGCAGGAGTTTATTTAACCCACTCATGAAGAGGTGTAGATCTTGCCCTCGAGGGTCTAGTAACCCGTTTACTTTCAGCATTACCATTTTCAAAAGCTAGAGATGAAAATAGAATTTCTAGCATGTGAATCTTCTATAGCTTTATTTAGAGTTTTAGTTATTCTCTGCAAAAAGTCAGTAAACATTTTATTTGAACCTTTAGTTATTTTTGTAAATGATTCAGTTTGCCCCTGTTGTTCAACCTTGTCCCAAGCATTCAAGGCTATTATTCAGCACTGTTCTAGGACAGCATCATCAAGGGTAACTTGTGCTCCTAACCTTAACCTAGTAACTTATCTTTGACAATGTCAACGCCTGTAGTCCTCTTGCGCTGCTCCATACGTGAGGCCTCATCTTTCCACCATGCCAGCCACTGTAGTTGGGGGCCCCCGCTCTGGGTTGCCTGTATCAAATCTCTCCAATGTTGAAATTATTAAGTATCTGTTTGACATATGGTGAGTGTAAGCCATCACTGTTTAGTGCCTCCTTAAGCCCTTTTAAATCTTGTTCGTCTATAGGTTGCCAATCAAAAACCTGATAAGTATGTGATGTGGCTTTTCTTCATCTACTGGTGCTCATTCTTATCAAGGCTGGGAAAAATCATTGTAGGTTTGTTTGTTTGTTTTGTTGAGGAAGGGTTTCTCTGTGTAGATCTTGCTATTCTAGACTCGCTTTGTAGACCAGGCTGGCTTTGAACTCACAGTGATCCACCTGCCTCTGCCTCCTGAGTGCTGGAATTATAGGCATGCGCCACCATACCTGGCCATCGTAGGTTTGTTTTTTAACAGATATAGACCTCCTTGTAGTCTTGTTACAGAGTGGTGCTGCAGCCAGGGGTGGCTCGGTCTGGTGCTGCCTACTGTAGACCCACATGGATCTTCTGGCCACACGGCGTAGACTGTGTTTGTTGCTACAGTTGTGAAGCTGCTGGAAGACTGTAGTAGTAATGAGTTCCTTGAGAGGTGGCTTTAGTCTTCTAATGTAGTTGTTTGGTTCTTTGTCTTACAGATATTTTATGCATGGGGTTTGTAAGGAAGGAGATAACTGTCGCTACTCTCATGACCTCTCTGACAGTCCATATGGTGTAGTGTGCAAGTATTTTCAAAGAGGGTACTGTGTATATGGAGACCGCTGCAGGTAAGGATTTGTTTATACACTCCCTGGGTAAAGGTGGGTTAGAGAATGAAAATCAAAGCTGGGTGTGGTGGCGCACACCTTTAACCCCAGTACTCAGGAGGCAGGGGCAGGAGCATCTCTGTGAGTTTGAGGCTAGCCCTGGTCTACAAAGTGAGTCCATGACAGTCCGGGGGGGGGGGGGGGAGAGGGAAGGAGAGGGAGGGAGGGAGGGAGGGAGAGAGAGAGAGAGAGAGAGAGAGAGAGAGAGAGAGAGAGAGAGAGAGAGAGAGAGAGAGAGAATAAAGTGTGGAATTCCAGTAGCTTTGTACACTACAATTCCAGTAGCTTTGTACATAGTTCCCCAAATTGCTTCTGATTTGAGAAGCAGTTTTTGCTAGCAGACAAAGAAGGTTCAGCAAAAGTTACAACGTCTTTTTATGACTTGGTGTCAGAAGTTACACACCATCATTTTCACTAAAGCCACAGTGAAAGGGGAATTATTGGGCTCCACTTTTGTAGAAGAGTCTTGGATATGGTTGAAACCACTGAACTAGCTAAGACTTGTAGCACATGCAGATGGGTGGATGGAAGGACAGAAACCCCAGCACTAGGGAAGGCTTGCCAGAATCAGAACCACGGACGGCTGGGTATAGACAGACGGACACATTGCTAGTCAGCTAATGGGTTCAAATGCTTGGAAGACATCCTTACCTGTATTTGTTAGGAAACTAATCAATAAGTAAGGATGGGGTAAAAGTAAGCCCCCTCCCTCATAAAATGGATCCCTTGGCATCTGAGCCTCATAGTTCCTCTTTTGCAGTTACGGTGCCTAAGGAGGGGCTATTGTTAGGACAGCATCCTCTGATGAGCAGGCAGTTCTTTGCAGGACAGTTTCCGTGGATTGAGTCACAGTCCACAGTGACTCAGAGGGGAATGGAAATTGAGGAGAGAGAGCAGAGAGCTGTGGAGAGTAGACCATGAGACAGAATGCAGGAAAGGCGAGGTGCTCAGGACAGCTTAGAAGCATAGAAGAGTCGCTCCTTCTATCGTGTGGGTCCCGGAAATTGAGCTCAGTTCATCAGGCTTGATGGCAAGCACCTTTATCCACTGGACCATCCTGCTAGTCCTCATGGAAGATCTTTAGATAGGAAGCTACACTATATTAATACAGAATATGGGAGAAAACTTGATACTTATGTCTTCTCAGCATTAACTCACCACTTAACATAGGAAAGAATTGGGTGATTTTGTGACATCCTATTATATTAGCTGTCAGTGACTCGATTGTAGTAGGTTTAAGAATCTTCATATGCTAGATTGGCTTTTCTTTTCTTGCTTTATTGGGGGGGAGTGGGGGTTCAGAGACAGGGTTTCTCTGTGTAGCCTTGGTTGTCCTGGACTCCCTTTGTAGACCAGGCTGGCCTTGAACTGCCTGCCTCTGCCTCCCGAGTGCTGGGATTAAAGGCATGCGCCACCATGCCTGGCTTTCTTGCTTTTCTTATCCTTCCTGGTATCTATTCCATATTTTATGCAGAAGGAAATAATTGTCTCATTAGGTGGATTTGATAATCTAGGTCTTATTTATTATTTGGGAGACAGTCTTACTATATAGCTCTGGCCTACAATTTGCTATGCATACCAGGTTGGCTTTGAACACAGAGCTCTGCTTGCCTGGGATTACAGGTGTGCGCCACCACAATGGGCCTGTCTTTCACACACACTCATGTTCGTTCTATTTACTTTTGAATATATAATCTTACAATAAAGAGTTTTGGTTTTGCTTATTTGTATTTTTTTTTTAAACACAATCTCTAGCATAGGGGCAGAGACACTTCCTATGACCTGGCTTACCTAGTGCTCATTTCAAAACATTCTTCTCTCTTAGAAACGTCATTCATACTGATTTTACGATAGAGGATGCATTTCCTAGAACTTGGAAGATAGTTACTGTTAACTACCAGGTTGTGAGAAAAAAATTCATTGTTCGCCGAGCAGTGGTGGCATGCGCTTTTAATCCCAGCACTTGGGAGGCAAAAGCAGGTGGATCTGCAAAGCAAGTCCAGGACAGTCAAGGCTACACAGAGAGACCCTGTCTTAAAAAACAAACAAACAAACAAAAAAGTTAATTGTTCGAACATGTTTAGCTCTATCTTTGTTTTTTGTTTCTTCTAGTCTGCCTTTTGGAGGGGGGGTATGGAACTCAATTTGTAGCTGAAGATGGCTTCAAGTTTGTAGTAATCCACCTTATCCTTAGGCTACCAAGTGCTAGGACTATACAGGGCAACCCTTACTTATTACAATTCCTTTGAGGCAGCGTCTCAGCAAGTTTTCTAGGTTGGCCTCAAACATGGAATCTTCTTGCCTCAGTCTCCCAGATAGCTGACACTGTAGGTATGTCCCACGATCCAGTTGTGCTTGACCTTACAAAGTTTTCCTGAGTCTTGGTCTCATGCCTTGATCAGCAATATGACATCACAGTGAGGCTTCCTGGGTACAGCTTGCCTAGCATCACAAGGCCATGGGTTCAATCCCTAGCACTGCAGGGTTGAAAAGAACAAGGCCAGGTATGTTGGTATGCCTGTAACCCCAGCATTTGAGGGGCTATGGCCTGAGGACCCATGCATTTGAAGCCAGCAAGAGCTACATAAATCTTGACAGGTTCCCTGGTGCTTCCCGCTCATGTCTGTGTTCACATTGAGGTTTCAAACTTGCGGGGACAATACGTAGTCAGTCGGACAGTAACTGTTTACTTTTGCGTATGTGTCAGATATGAACACAGCAAGCCACTGAAACAGGAAGAAGTGACTGCTACAGATCTGAGTGCAAAACCATCCCTTGCTGCTTCCTCAAGTCTCTCTTCTGGAGTTGGATCACTTGCTGAAATGAATCCAGACGAAGCTGAGTCAAGAAACCCAAGCTTTCCAACTGTAGGAGCAGGTTCTGAGGACTGGGTGAATGCCATTGAGTTTGTCCCCGGGCAGCCATACTGTGGCCGTAGTAAGTATTGTGAGGACCCTGTAAAGTGCAGCCAGAGGGCTAAATGACAGGCCACTGTGACTCAGGTGTCCTGCTTCCAGTGTTTGAGCTTAACCTATTGTCAACACTTTAGATTGAATTATCTAAAATTTACAGATGAAGTAAAAGAAATTTTTGAACTACAATAAAATGAATTCATGTTTAAAAACTGGACTGTCTCCGAATGCTGTCCCCCGCCTGCCCCTGGTGGTGCTGGGTTCAAACCCTGGGCCTTGCACATGCTAGGCAGATGCTTTGCCACTCAGCAGTACACTCAGCCCACACTTCTACAGTTCAGATTCCTCAAGTACTTAAGCGTGACCTTGAACTCCTGGTTCTCCAGCTGGTGGTTCTACCCCTACTAATACTTTATAATAGTTCCTTCTAACACTGCACTTTGCTTGTAAAGAAATTCACATACAGAACTGGGCTTGGTGCCCCACACCTGTATTACCAGTTTTAGAGAAGGCTGCGGTGGGAGGATTGCTGAGTTCAAGGCCAGCCTTGAGTTACTCAGATGTTATCTAAAGGAACAGAACAGAGCGGGGCAGTGGTGGTGTGTGCATGTAATTCCATCAGTGGGTAAGCAGAGGTAGGTAGAGGGCAAGTTCTAAGCCAGCCTGGGCTGCGTAACCCTGTCTCAAAAAACCAAGGGGGAAAGGAAGTGAAAATGTTCAGTAGACTGACTTTAGGTTTCGTTAAAGTGTTTTTATTTTATTTTATTATTTTATTTTATTTTGTATTGTTGTTCTCTGTTACCTTATAGTTCATAACTACTTTATGTATTTGGACCTTTACTACCATCTTAAACATTTTCAGCTGCCCCTTCCTGCACTGAAGTACCCCCGCAGGGCTCAGTGACCAAGGAAGAGTCAGAGAAGGAGCCAGCTGCGGTGGAGACAAAGAAGCAGCTTTGCCCCTATGCTGCAGTGGGAGAGTGTCGCTATGGGGAAAACTGTGTGTATCTCCACGGAGACTCCTGTGACATGTGTGGCCTGCAGGTCCTACACCCAATGGATGCTGCCCAGAGGTCACAGCACATAAAAGTAAGTGCTCAAAGGAAGCTTGTACTAAGTATGAGGAACCAATAAGTAGTGGTGTGTTTCTTCCAGGGCTTTTTAGAGTGTTTTGTCAAAGATAGTTCCATGTAATCTGGGCATTGTGGAGGCCCAGGGCAGGAGGCTGTGAAGAGCAGTACATCCTAAAGAGTTCTGTTTCCAAAACCTCAGACTATTGGTTGTTTTGTTTTGTTTTTGTTTTTTCGAGACAGGGTTTCTTTGTGTAGCCCTGGCTGTCTTGTACTCGCTTTGTAGACCAGGCTGGCCTAAAACTCAGAGATCTGCATGCCTCTGCCTCCCGAGTCCTGGGATTAAAGGCGGTGCACCACCATGCCCTGCTAGACTCTTGGTTTTTTTCAAGGTGGGTTTTTGTTTTTGTTTGTTGTTTTGTTTTGTTTTTTCATCCTTTTTTACTAACAGTTTTTCTGAGATTTATAGTACTTACAATTCTTTTGAAATGCATATTTCATTGCTTTTTAATATATTTGTAGCATTGTATGGTCGTTACCATAATTCTAAGTTAGGTCATCTTCATCCCTTAAAGAAACCGTATGCCCACTTAGTCAGCTACTCTGCTTTCCTTGAGACCCTGGCAACAGGGCCTCTACTTTTGGCTGATTCTTTGCCTGGAATCATGTACGTGGCCTTCAGTGACTGGTTCCTCACATTCGATGATGCTTTCAAGGTTTTCCTTGTTGAAGTATGTGTTCATACTTCATTGTTGCATGCTTTGTATGTGTGTTTACATGTGGGTGTTTCCATGGAGACCAGAAGTTAACATTGGGTGTCTTCTTCCTCTTTTGTCCTCTACCTTACTCAGTGTGGAGCTCACCTAGCTGTCCATCTCCATGTTTCATTGTGAGGTTGCAGGTGCACCTGCTGTGCCTGCGTTTCACATGCTTGCTGAGAGTCCAAATCCAGGCGCCCATGCTTGTACCATAAACAGTGCACTGACCGAATAATCTTCTGAGCCCCAGTACTATGTTTTTCTATTAATTAGTAGATGGATAATTGGATTGCTTCATTGTGTACACTTTTTTGTTTTTGTGAGCATATGTCTTTATCTTGGCCTTTTAAATTTGTTTTTACATTTATTTACTTATTGTGGGGAAGGTAGCACATACGTGTAGAGGTCAAAGGACGGCCTGGGTGATAGTTCTCTCCTTCCACAATGTGGAACCCAGGGTTTGAACTCAGCTTGTTGGGCCGGGCAGCTCAGCTTGTTAGGCTGGGCAGGTGGTCTGGCCTACTAAGCCATTCATCAGGCCAGCCCTGTCTTGGATGTCTTGGTGTCTGACCTACTAAGCCATTTATAGGGCTTGGCCCTTTGGAAGTGTTGTGGCTGGGTTAGCTAGTGATTCTGCTCAGCACGCTGGGGACCTGGCTGGCTCTATGTAGTGTTGCCCTGTTTACATTGGCAGTGGCAGTGCACTGAGATTACAGATCATTGTCTGTCATTTTATGCCCACTGAGGTTACAGATCATTGTCTGTCATTTTATGCATGTTTGGGTGTTCTGGGTGTGCATGTCTGTTGACCGTGTGTGCATGCTCTGCCCACAGAGCACAGAAGAAGCTGTTAGGTCCCCTGGAACAAGCGCTATAGAGAGCTGCCTTGTGGCTTTTGAGAGCTGACCCAGGTCCTCTGAAGGACACTCAGGGCCTTTAACTGCCAAGCCATCTCTGCAGCCCTCGGCTTTCTTCTTAAGTTTATTGTTTCATGTGTGCTGACACGTACCATGGCCATCTGTAGAAGTCAGAGGGCGATTCTGAGGCGCTTGTGTGGCCTGTGCCCTTTGATAATAGCGTACGTTATTCATGCAGTCTCAGACTGGGGATGGGTAAAAAAAATAGGTGCTGAGACTTCAGAATATCACTCAGCAATAAAATTAAATGTAACCTTGGAAATAGAATGTCAGTCAAGCTGGTCTCAAAGTCATTGGATTAGCACACCACAGAACAGTGGTTTGCCCACGGGTGGAAATTTTGAAGGGAAGTGAGTGACTGTTGAGTTTGGAGTTGCGGGGGGATAGTGAGCACATGTGGATAAATGGGGCTGGAGAGGTAGCCTAGCCTTCTTGTAGAGCACATCTGGTGACTCAGCCCCCTGTAACTCCAGTCCACGCAGAGCCAACTCCTGGACTCCATTGGTACCCCATAATTTAAAAGATAAACCTTTACTATCAAATAATAGTAGTTGTACTTCTCTGAAAGTACCAGAAATTATTTAAATGAGTGAATTGTCTCAGTAGTTGTTTTTAGGTGTTTAATTTTTGAGAGACAGTGTCTCTTCGTATTACCCTGGCAGACCTGGAGCTCATTGGCCTATATCAGGTTGGCTGCACCTCAAATTTTGGGTTCTTCCTGCTTCTGCCTCCTGAATGTTGAGAGTACGCATGCTTAAGTATGAGCCACTGAAACCACCCCCTTAAAGGCATATGGAAATAATGTGTCCTGCATAATTGCCATCTAGGACATGTTCAGATTTATTTTAGTATTCATCTTTTTGTTCTTGGTTTTTATTTTTGAGACAGGGTCTCTCTACTTAGCCCTGGCTGTCCTGGAACTCACTCTGTAAACCAGGCTGGCTGCAAACTCACAGAACTCTGCCTGCCCCTGCCTCTCGGATGCTGCGGTTAAAAGCTGGCTATCTTTTATTTTTCACTTGAGACAAGGTCTCATGTAGGTAGCATGGAGCTGGCCTTCTGCCTCCACCTCCCAAACAGTATCCTGACAAGTTTGAAATGAAGGCTTTAATCCTAGTGTTTCGACTTTCCACCAAGAAACAAACAAAATGAAGTTGATAGTGGCTTTGATGGAGAATTGTAGGGATACAGGTCTATGAGGGCATGGAGAATTGGATGCTTTTTCAAATCTTTTTTTTTTTTTTTTTTTTTTTTTTGGATTTATTTATTTATTATGTATACAGTGCTCTGCCTGCATATATACCTACAGGCCAGAAGAGGGCACCAGATCTCATTACAGATGAATGTGAGCCACTATGTGGTTGCTGGGAATTGAACTCAGGACAGAAGAGCAGTCAGTGCTCTTACTTTTGAGTCTTGAAAGTTGAGTCGTTACATCCGCTGTCCTGTTCTCCCCCACCCCATCACTCCCCCCCAGTTTGACTATAATGATGTTAGTGCCACAGTGTTGGTGTGGGCCTGTGCTTATAACAAAGCCTTTTCCAGGTCAGATTGGAAACCGTCCTGGTGGGCCACTGACTGTGAGGTCTCAGGACTGCTGTGGCCTAACTGTGCCTTCTTTCCCTCCTTCTAGTCTTGCATTGAGGCCCATGAGAAGGACATGGAGCTCTCCTTTGCTGTGCAGCGCAGCAAGGACATGGTGTGTGGGATCTGCATGGAGGTAGTCTATGAGAAAGCCAACCCCAGCGAGCGCCGCTTTGGGATCCTCTCCAACTGCAACCACACCTACTGTCTCAAGTGCATTCGCAAGTGGAGAAGTGCTAAGCAATTTGAGAGCAAGATCATAAAGTGAGACTCCTCCCCAACCTTCGTTTGTGCTTTCTATTTTCGGGAAGAATTTAGTATCTTGTTCCAAGTTCCAACAGAAGGACCGCATTTAAGTGCATGTATTTTATCACAAACCTGGGTGTTCGAATTAGGATTTCTCCTTTGTACTTTAGCTAGCTGCTAGGTTAGTTGGTCTGTCTGTTTTATTTGAATGAGGAAACCCTGTGTATCAGTTAGTAAAGTCTTCATGCTTTTGAAGGAGATTGTGTTTAACGGATTAGACAGTTTAGGCTTCATGAACAAACGTATCTAGCTCTGAATGTATGTTTCCTGGCGTTTTACATTTTCCACTTTCCTATTCCATCCATTAAGCTAGTCAATAACTCACCATCCTTTAAAAACTGTTCTCATAACTGAACAAAAGCCACATAATCAAAACAGAGCAAAGTTACAAGAAATAAATTTATTTAAATGAAAGAAGGAGTCTGTGTGAAATGTCTTCTTTTGTTTTTGTTTTTTATCTAAGTCTTTTTTTTTTTTTAAACTGGCTAGCCATTGAGTTGATTTCTGAAGGCATTTGTCTTCCCTCCAAAGAAAGGATCAGCTGTGACTGTGTGGAATCCCTTTCTGAAAATGCTCACGTGCCTGTCAGTTAATCTAAGTCTCGGTGACACACCAGGGTGTGTCTTAAAGAGCGGGCACGGGGAGGGGACCGTGCATTGCAGCCTGTTCATTGTTTCCCAGGTCCTGCCCCGAATGCCGGATCACATCTAACTTTGTCATTCCAAGTGAGTACTGGGTGGAGGAGAAAGAAGAGAAGCAGAAACTCATTCAGAAATACAAGGAGGCCATGAGGTATGAGCAGCCTGGCTCGCTGCGATAGAACAGGACTGCGCTCTGTGCTACCTCCTTCCTGCCCTTTCTTTACCTTGTCACCCCATAGTGCTTGCCCAGTATGTCTCTTGCTTTTAACACCGTCCTCGGGTGTGAGCTGAGGGGCTGTTACAGTGAAGTCTCCACTCTAGCTAAAGCCTGTGGAGGGGCTTCTGCCTCACCCCAGGTCGGAAGAGTCTTAGACATTCTTGTGCTTTGAGATTGTAAAAGATTTCTCACTCGGCGTTAGTGCTGGTAATCCATGTACACTTAATTAAGCAGCGATATTTCTAGTCAGTGTGTGGTGTACAGGTTTCTAAGAGCACATCTCGGGGGTCTCTGCACAGACCCCTTGGTTCTGCCCCTATTTAAAGAAAAGCCCTGGATGATAGTCGATACAGACCTGAAGTCCACCGTGACTAAGGGTTGCGATGTTTTCCTTTCCAGCAACAAGGCGTGCAGGTATTTTGATGAAGGACGTGGGAGCTGCCCATTTGGAGGGAACTGTTTTTACAAGCATGCGTACCCTGACGGCCGTAGAGAGGAGCCACAGAAACAGAAAGTGGGACCGTCAAGCAGATACCGGGTAACTCTCACTGTTTCTTTAAAGGAGGGGAAATAGCACGGTGTCAGTTGGAACCCGCACCTTCTCGCCTAGGGGACTGATGACATCCAGGCCTGGGAGGGAGACAAGAGTAAAGGAGTCAGACCTCATAAAACCGGGATGGGTAGGAAAGGAAAGTGCTCAGAAACCCCCTATGATGTTGGCCTGTATTAGTCAAGGAGGAGGCATGGTGGTGTGGACCAAGTGAGGAGTCTGGTTCGTCATGCCCCTCTGGGCCACACGGTTCACCTTGTAAGCAACGGGATAGAAGACACTGCTTGACAGTGCCACCCCTATCACGGCCTTGTTTCTTACAGGCCCAACGAAGGAACCACTTCTGGGAGCTCATTGAGGAGAGAGAGAACAACCCCTTTGACAGCGACGAAGAGGAGGTTGTCACCTTTGAGCTGGGCGAGATGTTGCTTATGCTTTTGGCTGCAGGTGGGGACGACGAGCTGACAGACTCTGAGGACGAGTGGGACTTGTTTCACGATGAGCTGGAGGATTTTTATGACTTGGATCTATAGCAGCTTTGCGTGGCGTGTGAACTGGTCTGCGGAGCCTCAGACAGTAGCTGTCCCCTGTGCTGTGTGGCAGTGCGTGTGGCTCTCCTAGGCAGGCCTCTCAAACTCCAGGTGCTGTCGTGATCACTACCCAGGGCCTGCTCCTCTCCCCCTCACCTTTCCCCAAGAGTGTGTTGTTTTCTCTGTTTCAAAAGTTACAAAAATAAATCTTAAAGTTAGTTTTTTTTTTTTGTAACATGAATTTAACTGTCAGACAGTTAGTGTAGGTTTGTTGCGTCATCTGTTTTCAGCCAGGTTATGTTCATGGACTTTGCACACTCGTTTTGAGACCCCAGGTTCAAAGGAAAAAGCACTGGCTGTGCTTTGGGGTCCGATAGGGGCAATTGGGAAAAAAAGGGATCTAAGTTGGCAAGTTGCTCTCTGCACAAGATGTAGGAGGGTTCTCGAAGTTTCTGTGAGGTCTGCATCTTTGTGGCTTTTTATCTGTTCCCTACCCTGTATCCCCATCACATGTGCTTGTCCTGTGGTTTGGGGCTCTTGTTTAGTTGCACATAAGGAATACTACTACTGGGTAACCAGAACCAGGTACAAACGTGTGGAGGTTAAGATGAGAAAAAATCTACAAACACAGACGGATGTAGTGGCGTCCCATCCATTCAGAGTCGGCAGTTAAGTCCCAAGGGTCGTCGGAAGACTTGGCGGGTGAGCGTGAGGGAGCAGGCGGGCAGCTTCCCCTCCGTGCGTAGGTGCAGGACTCTTAGCCTTGGTGGGCAGATGTGGCTTGGTGGTTTCAGCCACATGTGGCACGTAGATCTTAAAGGACCAAGTAGTAGTTGTTAATATAGCAGGATGTAGCTCTGTCAGTCTGTACGCTAGAGAAATTGGATCAGCCACAGAGGTCAAATGACCTGCTTGTCCACTTGTCAGTACACGCTGGGTCTTGGATACACTGATGTTTTGAATGTTTTACGGTCTAACCTTTTCATTCCAGGCACTTTTTGGGAAAACCTTTGTCCTCGTTTGAGGGGGCCTGTTGTGCGTTTCAGTGTTTGTTTCTGTGGGTGTCTGCCTCGTTCCCTGGGCTTTGGTGGTAGAGAGGTAGGTTCCAAACTAAGGTATTGACTGTACCTTAGTTTGCAGTAGTGTTAAGCCCCTTTCCCACTAAAGAAAAGGGAGGGTGTGGCCACCCACAGGACAAGCAAAGGTTAAGTTGCTAGGATTCCTTGGTGGAAATTTCACCTTTGCGTTTTGTTGCTCTTTCCTGGAATAACTTGGGAGATGCTCAGCTTTGTCCCTCTGCCTTGCTTCCCTGGAACCCACCCGTCCTCTCACTTAAGAAAACGCGTCATCATTGCAGAGGACTCTGTATTTTGCAGCTGCCCTTTTGTAAGAAGCACTTTTCCCAAATAAAACAATTAAAAATAACAAAAAGCTTGGTTTTTTTTGTTTGTTTGTTTGTGTTTGACCCGTTTTCAAAACCACAGCTCTCAGAGTTATCAGTCGTTTGATTCTCAGTCGTGGAGACTGGCTTGAGAGAGGTGGGTCTCTTCAAGACGCCCAGCCAGCCTTCCTCCACAAGTTCACCGCAGTCTAGCCTGGTAACCAGTGCCTGGGCAGTGGTGGTGCATCCCATAAATCCCAGCACTGGGGAACTTGAGTGTGAAGCCAGCCTGGTTTACAGATGGGAGTTCCAGGGCAGCCAGGGCTACGCAGAGAAACCTTGTCTTGAAAAACAAAAACAAATCCAGAATCCAGTCCCTAGTAGCATAAATGAAAATACTGAGTGAGAAGTTGAGATGAGGGCTGGAGAGATGGCTCAGTGGTTAGAGTGCCCCCTGCGCTTCCAAAGGTCCTGAGATCAATTCCCAGCAACCATATGGTGGTCCACAACCATCTGTAATGTGATCTGATGCCCTCTTCTGGCCTGTAGATGTACATGCAGGCAGAACACTGTATACATAATAATAAATAAATCTTTAAAAAGAAAGAAGAAAGCAACGGTGAGAAGAATATGCCAGAGGTTTGGGCGGAGGCCTGAGAGTGGAGGCCCTGACTTGTCACATCACTGTCGCTGACCACCAGCTTGTCATCTTCTCCATTCTTAGACAGTGAACTGTATGCGCGCCGTACACGTATATGTGAAGACAAAGCATTCAGGAGCCTTCTGCGATTTCATCTCCCCGTTTCCACGGCAGTCGGTTTTGTGAAGAGTGGTTATACCTCCAGCCTCAGCCACTATGAAGAAAGGATGCCCGATTGAGGGATGTGTATGGGGCAAGGGAAAGAAACTCAGGTGGGGCAGCTGCCGAGTTGCTTTGTCATTGTCACCATGTCTTGTGTTGCATTTACCTGCTTAAAGAAGTTAACTGTCACAGGAAAAAGAGAAGGATTTGCTTGAGGCAGGGTCTCCCGTGGAGCTCTGGCTGTCCTGGACCTACGTAGACCAACCTGGCTCCAGACTCATAGAGCTGCCTGCCTCCATCCTTAGTGCTGGGATTAAAGGTTAGTGCTGCCTCGCCTGGACAGAGAAAGGCTTTTCATATTTAAAAATCAGAGGCTAAGGGAGATGTTTTAGTTGCTTAAGTGTTGGCCTTGCAAGCTAGCCAGGTGTGCACTTGTCCTAGCACTGAGGGAAGGAGACAGGATTCCTGGAGCTTTTAGCCGAGCTGGTCAGCTCCAGGTTCTGTGAGAGACCCTGAGCTATACAAGAACCTGTCCAAAACCAGGCGTGTGGCACATGCCTTAATCCCAGTACTTGGGAGACAGAGGCAGGTAGGTATCCATGAGTAAAAACGCTAGCTGGGCCTACAGAATGAGACCTTGTTTTTCTCAAAAATTAAAAAAAAAAAAAAAAAAAGGACCCGGGTTCAACTCCAGTCACTATCTTGGTGGCTTGTAATCATCCCTAACTCTAGTTCCTAGGGAACTGACACCTTTCTTCTGACCTGGGGCCCCAGGTACACACAAGACATACATGCAGGCAAAACATTGATACACACGGCAGGTTCTGGGGTCTGCACAGATGCTAAACAGACTTGGGCCGAAGTCAGTGTGGTGTCCCACCTGCTGTGAGAAATCAGGCATCAAATGTCTGTAGACCATCTAGGGTTGTGTTATGGTACACTCTCTTCCCCGCCTCTCTCTGTCTTTGGATTGTTGTTGTTGTTTGAGATGGGGTTTCTCTGTGTAGCCTTGGCTGTCCTGGAACTCACTTTGTAGACCAGGCTGGCCTCGAACTCACAGCGATCTGCCTGCCTCTGCCTCCCGAGTGCTGGGACTAAAGGCGTGCGCCACCATGCCTGGCTCACAAGAAGTTGTCTTCAGCTTTATGATTGGGTTTCCCAGATTGCGGGTGCTTTGGTACATCTCCCATTACAGACTACATATAACGGGCCTTTCTGGGATCAAAGACAATTTCTCCTGTTAATAAAGTCTCTACAAGCTGTACATAAGGGGGAAAAATAGAGCCATGGGAGATCTGCTCCAGCCATGTCATAGTTCTTCCATGTAAATGCTGACTTACTGGACCACATTTAAATTTTATTTATTTATTTATTTATTTTTGGTTTTTTGAGACAGGGTTTCTCTGTGTAGCCTTGGCTGTCCTGGACTCCCTTTGTAGACCAGGCTGACTTCGAACTCACAGCGATCCACCTGCCTCTGCCTCCTGAGTGCTGGGATTAAAGGTGTGCGCCACCACGCCCGGCCACATTTAAATTTTTTAGTGTGTGTGTGTGTGTGTGTGTGTGTGTGTGTGTGTGTGTGCGCGCGCGCACCCGGTTGGCTAATTTCAGGTCGGCAGGCTCGGTGGCTACACCATCTCACCAGCTCAAATGTTGCCTCTTGGAACTGCTTCATGCCCTGGCCCATGAAGGGCTAGGTTCACTCTCCACTGCATTTTCTTCACTTTTATCCTTGCAGACAGCTTTGTTGACTGATTGGCACATTACTATAAGGTCTTCGGCGGCCCACCAGCCGAATTAGGTGGTATTTAGACTGGCTAGTCACAAGTCAAGGCCAGCACTGCTGCGTCTCCCTCTCCGCTGGCCACCACCATTACTGATGCGCCTCCTCATTGGCTCTGCTGGCCACCATGAGGAAGCTGGAAACTGCTTGCCACAGCCTCCTCAGGGACAATTTATGAGCAATGAAATATTAACAAGGATTTCCTCGTGCATTTCACACCCTGAGACAAATATAAATATTGAATGAAACATTTTATATCTTTATCTTTCCCAAATGCCCCTTTGGGATCTTGCTTTCATATAACTCCCCGCTTGCCAGCTATACAATATTGGGGGATGTGTGAAGATGGTGGTAGTTCTAGTCTACCCAGCCTGCCCAGCGCCATGTCTGCCGCCAAGTCCACTGGGAAGGAGTTTACAGACCAGTTGGGAACCTGCCAAGCTTTAGTAACACCTGCCTCACTTTTTACCAGGCAAGACTGTTCATAAAATCCACAAGATCCCTCCAGTTCTGTCTATTTGTCTCCTGGGTTCCCTTCAAGTCGGCTTGAGAGTTTCAACAGTACCCTAGACTGCCTAATAAGAGGTAGCAGTATTTGAGTGGATTCTTCCAACATTAGGGACCAGACCATTCCCCAAAGTGGATAATCATAGAAGTTGACAACTTCAGAGTGCTGGTGGGAACTGTAAAACAAGAACTGGCCAGCATTCGTCCACAGGGCTGCTGTCCAGTCACCCAACAGTGAGTACTTCCCCTAAAGGTGCAGATTGGTTTGTTTGATGTTTTTTGTTGTTTGTTTGGTTTTGGCTTTTCGAGACAGAGCCTCTCTGTGTATCCCTGGCTATCTTGAAATTTATTGTGTAGACCAGGCTGGCCTTGACCTCACATAGATGTTCCTGCCTCTGCCTCCTGGTGCTGAGTGCTGCTGGGCAAGGTGTTGCACATCTTTAGTCCCAGCAGGCCGGAAGAGGATCTCTGAATTCAAGTGCAGACTGGTCTGCCGACTGAGTTTCAGGACAGCCAGGGCTACATAGTAAGACCCTGCCTCAAGCAAACAAACAAAGCAAATGCCACTGGCATTTGTCCTTAGAAGCGGGGTTTCGTTGTGTAGTCAGGCTGGCCTTGAACTCGTGATCTGTCCTCCCACAGATACTCAAGAGCAAGTGCTGGGATTGCCTTAGCTTTTAATAGTTTGGTTGGTTGATGCAGGGTCTCCTGTTCCAGTCTGTCCCTCTGACTTGCCATGTCGCTGGGAATAACCTCGTGCTTTGAGTTGTCCTGCTTTTATTTTCCAAGTGCTAGGATTATGGGTGTGTACCACCTGCCACATCTGGAACTAGTGGTTGAAGTCCAGAGTTTGTGCGGAAGCAAGTGCTCTGTCAACTAAGCTGTATGCCCAGCGCTTCCTTGGGGATGCAGTGTGTGTGTGTGTGTGTGTGTGTGTGTGTGTGTGTACATGCCATTGGGTGTATGTGTGTGTGCATGCCATTGTGCAATAGGAGTTGGTTGTCCCTTGCTGCTTTGTGAGTCCTATGGATCACACTCAGGTTCACACTCAGGTTGTCAGCCCAGGCAGCCTCTAACCGTTTGACCAATCTCTCTGGCCTGTAATTATTTTAGACATACACATTTGTCTTCCTCAGGTTGCTGAGTGGTCTGAAGTTCTTTGTGAGGAAAGAGTTTGTGACCTCTCCTGTCTCCCTGTGGGTGCTGAACCTTAAAGCCTTGGTTTCCCCAGGCGAACAGGTCATTTACGCCCCCCCCAACCCCCAGCCTTAGGGCAACAGAGGGTAGAGCTTGGGCTTTTAACATTTGGTTTTACCTTTATTTTTAACTCCTAGATTGCCGGTGTTCTTGTTCATTTGGCTATGAAGCTAGTTATTTATAAACACATATCTAAGTGAGTCAGCACAGCATATATCTGAAGGTCTCGCTACTCAGGAGTCTGAGGTAGGGGTATTCCTTGAACTCGGGCTTTTGGTTGGGTGGGTGGGTGGGTGGGTGGGTGGGTTTTGGCTTTTTGAGACAAGGTCTCTCTATGTAGCCCTGGCTATCCTAGAACTCACTCTGTAAACCAGACTGGCCTCGAACTCACAGAGATCCTTCTGCCTCTACCCCTGCCTTCCCACGTGCTGGGATTAAGAGCAACCATGTCTGTCAACTTCGGGAGTTTGATGGAACCAGTCTAGCAACCAAGTGAGACCCTATCTCAAAATCGTAATTTAATTTGATTTATATGTGTGTTTGAGTATATGCCTACAGGAATGTACGGGTGCCCTCAGAGGTCAGAGGATGGTGTCAGATCCTTTGGAATTGGAGTATGGACATTTGTGGCTCAACAGTTAGGATCACTTACTGCTCAGTCATTGTCGTAGCTCTTTGCTTTTTGCTAGGGATGTAACTTTGCCTAGTCAGGCCAGGGGTTGGGTGCAGTGGTGGCGTACGCCTTTAATCCCAGCACTCGGAGGCAGAGTCAGTCAGATCTCTCTGAGTTCAAGGCCAGCCTGCTCTACAAAGCAAGTCCACAACAGCTAAGCCCAGGCTGTTACATAGCGAAACCTGTTATACAGAAAAATGATTTTAGGTGTTTTGAGACAGAGTTTCTCCATGTAGCCTTGACTGTCCTGGAACTCACTCTGTAGACCAGGCCAGCCTGCATGCTAGGCAAAGAGCTCTACCACCAAGCCATAGTCTCCCATCCACCACCATCCCCTTCCTTTTTTTGAGGGGGCGGGGCTGTTGTTTTGTTTTTTAAATCTGGTGCTTTCAGACATTTGTAGTAAGGGGATTACAGGCATGAGCCACCAAGTCCTGCTGAATAGTTCATCTCTTGGATGACAGTTCTGGAAATGAAGGATGCATATCAAGCATCTCCTACACAGGAGACATGTGTAGGAGAGGAGTCACCTGCCCTCATGCCACAGCAGGTGCCCAGCATTCGGAAGTCATGGCCTTGTCCAGGATGGTTAGCACCTGTCATCCAGCCTTTGCACCTGACAGTTGGCAGCTTGCTGCAGTAGTCCATCTACGTTACTATAATGAAATACCTGAGGCTTGATAACTTAGCAAAGTTACCAAGTGGGTTAAAAGGCATAATGCTGCTGGGGTGGTTAAAAGGCTTGCTGAGAGGCCTGTTTGCTACATAGCATCATAGTGCCAGACATTTGTTTGAGAGGGAGAGATCAAGTGGTGAGTCAGAGAGACAGAGTAAGGGGGAGGGACCAAATTTGCTCTTTTTGTTCCAGCTCTCTGTGAGAGAACCAACTGAAGGCTCCTTGTTAAAGGATCAAGCCTCAGTGTGACAGTGCTGGCTGATAGAAGGAATGGGATCCTTTAGGGGGTGTGGCATGGGACTCTAAGGCTTCCTTCCATTGTTTCACAGCCTCCCTCCTGCTGTGATGAGCTGTGGCTCCCCATACCCCCCCCCCTTACATACAAAGGCTGAAATCTGAGCCTGAGCCCAAATAACTTTTTTTTTTTTTAATTTCTTATAATGTGATCTCCTCAGGCACTTTCTCCGGGAGTGAAAAGAGATGAATACCCAGAATCTGAGGGAAAGCTTCTAGTGACCTGTGTTTTAGGAAGACTGTGGGTGGACCCTCAGGACTGCTGCTCAATGTGTAATGTCACTTGCCACCAGGCTGGGTAAAATCTGAGTTCAATCTCTGGCACCCACCAGTAAGAGAGAAGAGACTCTATGCACCTACCAAAGCACACATGATACATACACACACACACACACACACACACACACACACACACACACACACATACACATACAAACATTATATAAAAGCTTGAGTGAGAGAGACGGGGTAAAATGCCTCCTGTTTATGCAGGCAAGAGCTGGACAGACAAACTCATCCATTCCTTTTTTTTTTTGGGGGGGGGGGGTTTCGAGGTTTTCCTGTGTAGCCTTGGCTGTCCTGGACTCTTTTTGTAGACCAGACTGGCCTCGAACTCACATCGATCTACTTGCCTCTGCCTCCAAAGTGCGGGATTAAAGGCATGCGCCACTACGCCTGGCTGACCTGCCATGGTAGATTCATTTGTGGATCCATTGTGAAGATCAGGATTTAAGTTCCCTCATGTCTCCACCTGTTGGCTAATGTCAAATTCCTGCTCCCACCTAATGCCCTTAGGAGAAACAGGAGGACAGTCACTATAAGGCTGGCCTTAGAGACATTGGGGTAAGGGAGGGATGGGCAGTGATGGCCTGAAGGACTGGCTTCCACAAGGATGGTTTTGGAGAGAGCACACCCTGGTCTCCCCTTAGGCCTTAATACAGCTGAGGTGCTAAAACAGCAGGGAAAAGGAGGAAGCAAAGCCACCCATGGCGTGTGAGTGGGCAGGGAGAGACTTCAGCTTCGCCCCTGTTCTGGAGCTGGGAAACTGGAGGCCTGCTGACTCCCCATTGGTTTCACCCAACTTCTGTCAGTCACAGAGGGGCAGGCTTTGACCTTTACCCTCCAGTGCCTGTGAGCAGGTGCCTGCTACCTTCTGCGGCTTAGACTCCCGAAGCTACAGGATCCCTTCCATGCTGGGTGCAACCCTAATGCTACCTCTTAGTTGTCTCCTTTACGTTTTGGAAGGTTTTTTTTGTTTGGTTTGGTTCTGGTATTGGGGATTGAACCCAGGACCTGAACATGCTGGGAAAGCACCCAGCCACTGGATATTCCCTGCCTTTTTTCTTTTCCTTTGAGACAGGGTTTCTCTGTGTAGCCTTGGCTGTCCTGGACTTATTTGTAGACCAGGCTGGCCTCGAACTTGGTGATCTGCGCGCCTCTGGCTTCCAAGTGCTGGGATTAAAGACGTATGCCACTGCCTCCTGGCCAGCCATTTGTATTGAGTTAAGAGTCTTGATAAGTTTTGCAGGCCTGCCTTGAACTTGCTTTGTAGTCAAGGCACATCTTGAGCTTGGTAAAGAGTTAGGTGTGTGGGTGGGTGAGTGTGAGTGTGTACTGTGTGTGTGTTGAGTGTGTACTCTGTGTGTGGTGTGAGTGCATGTTCTTGTGAAATCTAGAGGAGACCATCAGATCTCTGGGAGCTAGAATTACAGGGTGCTGTTAGTGGCCCAAAATGGATGCCAGGAACCAAATTAGTTCCTCCGCAAGAGCAGTACCTGCTGATTACTGAGCCATATTTTCAGCCCTGGTCCGAAATGTTGATCCTCCTGCCTCGGTCTCTTGAGTAGATGAAATTACAGGTCTGTACCACCAAGTCCTACTCTGTTAAATAAGATATTATAAGACAGAGCCTCATTCAGACAGAGGCTGGCCTCAAATTCAGGATGTAGCCAGGATGACCTTCAACCTCCCCTGACCTCTGGTCTCTATTTCCCAGGGGTGGGGTCATCACAGTCGAATGCCACCATGCTTAGCCTCCTTTCCGTTTATATCAGTATTTTTTCATTTACATATCTTTGCAGTGCCGGGGATTAAACCTACGACATTATACATGCTTGCCAACTGCCCTGCTACTGAGCATCCCCCTTAAACCTCTATTTGTCTTCCTGAAAGTGCGGGCTACTCCACTACAGCTGCTCTTCAGGCACATCTGATAGGAGGTGACACAACACTGGTTTGCTAATAATCTATAGGACAATTTAATGTCTTTGCAGATCTGACTTCTGAATAGTAGATAATTGGATGGTTTAGGAACGCACGGTAGGCATCTTTTCCATGAAGGCATTGCTGCTCCTCCAGAAGACCTGGCTGTGACTGTCAGGAAGCAGTCTAGCTTTTCACTACAGGCCTTCCCCCACCGGTGCCTGGGCTCCTCCCTAATCCAGAATGTTCCAAATACCCTCTGCCTATTCCTGCTCTCCCCTTCAGGGCTGTTTTTGTACAACAGAGAAGCAAACTCCTATAAAACAATGGGGATGTTGGGGAGACAGAGACCAGAATTGGGAGGGGGGGGATCCATCCTAACACTCCCCCAGGGCCTGGAGTCCTCATTTCCCTAGGACTCTTGTTGTAAGGATGGAGGTGCCCCTTTCCTCAGTGCTGCCCACGTAGTCCAGGATTAAGGCTCGGCTGGCAATGCCACCGGGAGACACGGGTCTCGATCCTCCGGCATCTGTGCTGGCTTCCCACACATGCTCAACAAGTACAGTGGGTGTTCCTGCTGGGGCCCTGAGCTACAAGAACTGGGCTGGAATCCTGGGAGACACCTTGCTGGGCACTCTCCCCGTACAGGTGCAGGCTGTTGCGGGCAATTAACTCCTTCGCCATGAGGACAAAGACTTCATCGATGTTTCTGGATTCTTTGGCAGATGTCTCCAAGACAGCCAGGAGGCCATACTTCTCTGCCAGTGTGCAGGCATCCTCAAACAGGACGTGGCGCTTCTCCCACAAGTCTGATTTGTTTCCTGCAGGTGAAAGATGTGCAAATGTGACATAACAGAGTTACAGAGCCTGTTTTCTCCACCCCCCCCTTCCTTCTGTCTTTTGTACTTTTATTTAGTTATATTTTTGGTTTTTTGTTTGTTTGTTTGTTTGTTTTTGAGACAGGATTTCTCTGTGTAGCCTTGGCTGTCTTGGACTTGCTTTGTAGACCAGGCTGACCTTGAACTCACAGACATCTGCCTGTCTCTGCCTCCCTGAGTGCTAGGATTATAGGCGTTGCTTGTTGCACTCTCTTACTCATGCTAGCCTTGAACTCTCCACTTTCCTGCCTCATCATCCAGAGACCAGGAAATACGTGACTGCACTCTCAAGACTTTTAGGATCTCATGGTCCACTACTTAGGAAAGCTTACTGAGCATTCGCAGAGTTGGGTCAAGAAACACCCTACCGATCAGCATGATGACCAAGTTAGCTGCTCCATATTTTTCTATCTCGTGAATCCAGTGAGGGACAGACTCGAACGTGGACCGTCGTGTGAGGTCATAGGCGATGATGGCTGCATGGGCACTTCGGTAGTAGCTTTGGGTGATGGTACGGAAGCGCTCCTGGCCCGCAGTGTCCCACACCTGCATCTACAGGGCAGAAGAGGTGACAGGGCTTCTAGCAAGATGGACATTCCTCCATTTAAGTAATCTTACAAATAGTTTCCTGTGGGCTGACAAGATGTCTCAGTGGGTAAAGGCTGCCAAGCCTGATGATCCCAGTTCAATCCCTGGGACCCATATGGTGAAGGGAAAGAGCCATCTCTGGCAGGTTGTCCTTTTATATACACACCATGGCAGGCGTGCTAGCACTGCCACAGGCACACACAGCAAATACATAATATAATATACTTTGTAAAAGAACAAACAAGGGAGCTGGATGTGGTGGCGCATGCCTTTAATCCCAGCACTTGGGAGGCAGAGACAGATGGATCTCTGTGAGTTTGAGGCCAGCCTGGTCTACAAAGCGAGTCCAGGACAACCAAGGCTACACAGAGAAACCCTGTCTCAGGAAAAACAAACAAGGGCTGGAGAGATGGCTCAGAGGTTAAGAGCACTGGCTGCTTGTCCAAAGATCCTGAGTTCAATTCCCTGCAACTGCATGGTTGCTCACAACCATCTATAATGAGATCTGATGCCCTCTTCTGGTGTTCAGGAGTATATACAGGCAAAAACACTGTATACACGATAAATAAATAAATCATTAAAAAAAAGAACAGTCAGGTATGGTAGTGCGCACCTTTAATCCCAGCACTCCGGAGGCAGAGGCAGGTGGATCTCTGTGAGTTCGAGGCCAGCCTGGTGGTCTACACGATGAGTCCAGGACAGCCAAGGCTACACAGAGAAACCCCATCTCCAAAAGACCAAAAAAAAACCCAAAACCAAAACAAAACAAAACAAAAAAGACCCTTAGCTCTTCTTATAGCAAAAATTTCCAGTTTGTCATTCCTTTTTTGGTCTGTGGTAATTATGACCATTAGGTAGATTAGCAGTGTCTTCTTTAAGGCTCCTGTGTTTATTTAAAATGGGGACTCTGGCTAACTGAAAAAAACAAAAGGTGCTACCCCTGGTGCCCCTCTCACCTTCACTTTCTTGCCGTCTATCTCAAGGGAGCGCACTGTGAAGTCCACCCCAATGGTGTTTTGCTGTGACTCACTGTAGACGCCAGATTTGAAGTGTTGTACCACACACGTCTTCCCCACGTTGGAATCCCCGATGAGGATGACCTTGAACAAATAGTCCACGTTCTCATCTGCTAGTCTGGCTGAGCTGGAGAACTGCATGGCTCTGGCTTCCTAGAACAGACCCAGGGAGGAAAGACGGCATCCAGTTTTTCTCTAGTGAGCACCTACCAGGCTCCAGGACATAGGATCCAATAGAAGACAAGCTGGGGTAGTCATGGCTTCCACAGGGCAAACATTCTTACAGATGCCCTCGGTATGTGTGGACGCAGCTTTGGGAAAGCCCTCATGCCGATAAGGCCATTCTTTGATGAGAGAACTGAGGAAATCTCAGTCCTGAACATGAGGTATTCAAAGAGCAGGGTCGTGGCAGTATGCTAGAGTAAGTCCCCAGCTAGGCATTGGTCAGGTGGAGGAAGACGTGCCCCAGCCACTAGAAGACTGGATGCCCAGTCAACCCATGACAACTGACAAGGTTTGCCCGGGAAGGCATCTTTTTTTTTTTTTTTTTTTCTTTTTGGATTTTCGAGACAGGGTTTCTCTGTGTGGCCTTGGCTGTCCTGGACTCACTTTGTAGACCAGGCTGGCCTCGAACTCACAGAGATCCGCCTGCCTCTGCCTCCGGGAAGGCATCTTAAGAAAGATTCATATGTCTATGAGTACAATGCCCAAAGAGGCTAGAAGGATCGGGTACCCTGGGACTGGAGTGACAGGCTGTGAAGAGTTTAAAGTGGAGGTGGGCGATGGTGGCGCACACCTTTAATCCCAGCACTTGGAGGCAGAGGCAGGCGGATCTCTGTGAGTTTGAGGCCAGCGTGGTCTACAAAAGAGAGTCCAGGACAGCCAAGGCTACACAGAGAAACCCTGTCTCAACCCCCAACGCCCCGCCCCCCCAAAAAAAAGCTTTAAGTGGATGTTGGAAATTGAACTCAGGTACTTTTAGCTTCAGAACCATTTCGTGTGTGTGTGTGTGTGTGTATGTGTGTGTATGTGTGTGTTTTAAGATTTATTTATTATGTATACAGTGTTCTGCCTGCATGTATACCTGCAGGCCAGAAGAGGGCATCAGATCACATTACAGATGGTTGTTGGGAATTGAACTCAGGACGACAGGAGAGCAGGCGACACTCTTAACCACTGAGCCATCTCTCCAGCCCCCATGTGGGCTTTTTATTCTGAATAGCACTTCATTTTTATCAACCAGTGAATTAAAATTTTGAGGATATTCAAATTTAAAACTATAGTTAGAATGACATGGCAGGGGGTTGGAGAGATGGCTCGATGGTTAAGAGCACTGTCTCCTCCTCCAAAGGACCCAGGTTCAATTCCCAGCACCCATACGGCAGCTCACAACTGCCTGCAATTCCAGTTCCAAGGAATCTGACACCCCCCCCGCCCCGCACCATTGCACATAAAATAAAATGAAATAAATTATAAGACAAACAAATAAAAAGAATGATATGGCAGGACAAAGTGTGGTGACACACACTTTTAATCTCAGCACTCAAGAAGCAGATCTCTGTGAGTTCAAGGCTAGCCTTGCCTACCTAGCAAACTCCAGGATAGCTAAGGCTATAGAGTGAAACTTAGGGGTGGGAGTGATGACTCAGTAGTTAAGAGCATTAACTGCTCTTTCAGAAGACATAGGTTTGGTTCCTAGTACCCACATGTCAGCTCACAACTATCTGTAACCCCAGTTCTAGGGAATCCAATGCTGTGTTCTGGCCTCTCTGGGTACTGCACGCACACAGAGCGCAGACATATATGCAGACAAAACACCCATATACACAAGATAAAAATAAATACATTAAGAAAGCATTCATTTTTATTTTATGTGTGTTTACATAAAAAAAAAATTAAGAAGCCAAACAGTGGCTCGTGGTGCTAACCCTATCTCTGGAGAGGTGACTACACAAGGACCCCTGGGGTTCATCGGTCAGCGAGCCCAGCCCCCAGTGAACTCCAGGCAAATGATAGATAGGTCCCTGTTCAAAAACCAAGGTGGATGGCAGCCGATCCTCACACTCGAAGTTGACCCCTGGCTGCGACATGAGGTGTGCATACACGAACACACACATAAATAAAAATCAAAACAACAACAGATACACACGCAGGGTTCCCAGGTGAACCCGAGGAGATCTGAGAGATGGCAGTCACCTGAAACTACATCCACTTGTGGCATCTCTGTTTCAGTTTTCACCTGTGCCTAACTAGCTTCCATCTCAAGGAACTCCGTTTTCTCTTGGATACAGTTGTGCCCAGGGGCAGCACTACTCCCAGTCTCAGTGCTCCCCTTGCTCTGTAACAACGGGTTGGTTTCTTAGTCCTCACGACAACTGGGCAGGTATTTAAAGCAGCCAATATCAAAGGAGACCAAAACACCCCCTATGATGATTGAATTTGAGGTTCAGTAAGCTTCTCCTGCTTGTGACACCCTCATTCCCCCCACTGACTTACTCTTTGGTTTTCTCTGATGACATAGAAAAGCCCCTGCCTGTATTGACAGACAAATAAAAATGCACACAAGCATCCAGTCTGCAGATAGAAACCAAGGGCTTTAAAGAGGCAAGGAATGGTCTAGTAACCCTGTTTGGATGCCCCTGAAATCACATGGCAAGTGATCCAGCAGACAAGAGACACAGTCAAACCACTTTTTCCCCCCCCTTCCACGTCTTTTCAACTGAAGAAAGCCATTCTACTTCCGGTATCTTATCACTGTAACTTGAGCTGAAACCATGTTTCAAAGTCCCTATTCTCATTCCCCTCAAAGTCCCTGGGGCTCCACACAAAAAGTCCCCTTAAAGCTCGCATATAAGCCCTGCCAGGAGAAAGCGGCAGCGTCCTCCCAGACAACACCATCCCACATCCCCCACCCCCGCAGGTTCACCTGTTGCTCACCTGTCCCTCCCTCACCTCGCTGGCGGGCAGGCAGTGTTTGCTTTTTCTCCTGGTTTCCTCTGCAGCCCTCAGTGCCCTTCTTCCTCCTGCCTTGCTGCGCGGTGGGAACTGTAGTTCCGGCCCCCGGGCGTCAGGTTCGGTGGCCCGAGAAAGTGAAAGGAAAACAAGACCTCCTACCTGCAAGGAGCCTGAAGCCCCAGGTGAGCTGCTGGCTGGGACAGGGCACAGCACACACGACGAGCTTTCCTGCCGGAATTCATCGGACCAGGAGAAAGCCCAGGGAGGACCGACCTTTCACTCAACTGACAACTGTTTGGCTCTGCATCCTTCATCCTACATCTTGCCTGATAAGCTTGTTTGGCTGGCCTGAGAGGCTGTTAACTGAGACGACATCCACCCAAAGAAGCATACTGATCTGGGTCTTGAGTGACTTGTTTTGAGAAGTCACTGAAGGAAAGGGGTGCTGAAGCAACTTTTTAAAAGTAAAACAAGCCAACAAGCCGGGCTGGGCCGTGGCCTTTAATCCCAGCACTTGGGAGGCAGAGGCAGGCAGATTGCTGTGAGTTCAAGGCCAGCCTGGTCTACAGAGCAAGTCTAGGACAGCCAAGGCCACACAGAGAAACCCTGTCTCGAAAAACCCAACCAACCAACCAACCAACCAACCAACCAACCAAACTAGATTTTCAATCCGGAGAGGTGGCTCAGTGGATAAAAAACATTTGTTGCTCTTCCAGAGGACTTGAGTTCAATTCCCGGCATTTCTGAAAGAAGAGACAATTGTTCCTCCTTCAAGAGCATTGTGTCTGTGATGCTTTCGAATAACCTTTACGTTGTGACTCACCTTACCCCAGATCCCACCCACCATGACTTTCAGGACTATCTCTCTTAAGCAAGGTAACTCAAAAGCGTGTTAGTTTCTCACGCTACCTAGAGTGAGAAAAAACAAAGGCCACTGTCAGATGCTGCTGCTGGCTTTGAGAGCCACTGCCACTTGTGTAACTTGGAAACTAGATATAGGTCAAGATCCACCACAAATGTGTGGGCTGGGGCAGGAAATAAAGACCTGCAGTGGCAGTGACGGAGCTGTAAGTGTTTCCTTCCTTCTTTTTGGTAATGATTACTGTTTAAAAAAAAAAAGCAACAAAAAACAGTTGACTCAGACCCAGCCCATATTACACACTGTGAGAGCACTAGAGGTGAGACTCAAGTGTTAAAACAGCCAAATAGCCTGCTGGATGCCTTTCTTCTCTGTCTTTCTCTCTCTCTCTCTCTCTCTCTCTCTCTCTCTCTCTCTCTCTCTGTCTCTTTCTGTCTGTCTGTCTGTCTGTCTGTCTGTCTCTCTCTGTGTGTGTGTGTGTGTGTGTGTGTGTGTGTGTGTGTGTGCGCGCCACATGGTCAGGTGCCTGAGGAGACCAGAGAAAGGCCTAGGATCCCTTCAAACTGGCAGATTTGTGAGCTGCCTGAAGTAGGTGCTGGGACTGAACTCGGGTCCTTCAGGAAAACAGCAATTGCTCTTAAGCGCTGGCCCATCTCCCCTGCACCTCCATCTCCCCTGCACCTCCATCTCCCCCGCGCCTCCATCTCCCCCGCGCCTCCATCTCCCCCGCGCCTCCATCTCCCCCGCGCCTCCATCTCCCCCGCGCCTCCATCTCCCCCGCGCCTCCATCTCCCCCGCGCCTCCATCTCCCCCGCGCCCCCATCTCCCCCGCGCCCCCATCTCCCCCGCGCCCCCATCTCCCCCGCGCCCCCATCTCCCCCGCGCCCCCATCTCCCCCTGCACCTCCATCTCCCCCGCACCTCCATCTCCCCCGCGCCTCCATCTCGCCCGCACCTCCATCTCTCTTCCCCCTTCATTTGAAATCGACACGCGGAAAGCCTGAAATGCAGACAAGCTGAAAATCCACTGCTAGGTTTTGCTTTTTGCCCACATCTGTCTCTTTCTACCTGAGGTACTTCCTTCCCCTGGCAGCCTGGCTGGGTGGATCCTTCTCTCGTCTGACTTCCTCTCCTTTTATTCTATTTAATTTTACTTTACTGTGTAAGGTGTTCTGCTTGCACACATATCTGTGCGCCATGTGCGTGCCTGGTGCTGGAGGAGGTCGGAGCATCAAATCCCCTGTAGTTACAAACAAATTGTAAGGCACCACGTAGGTAGTAACTGGGGATTGAATCCAGGTCTCTGGAAGTAGCAACCAGCTTTCCAGGCCCTCATTTCATTTTTCTTTGTACCCTAAGCTCTGAAACAAACAAACAAACAAACAAACAAATAAACTGATGCCTCTGTGTTGGGGTTTGGGGCTGCTGAGCCCCTTTTAGGTGGCCCTAAGGCTTTTTTTGCTCCAGGCTCTCCTCTGCTGGGGGACCCTGGGTCTGCTGGCGTGGCTTCAGTTTCCCTTACCAGAAGAACCCTTCAAGCCTTTGGCGAGGTTTGACTAATAGTTGGTGTCCAAGTTTAGAGAAGTTTGGCCAACTTTGACGATGCCATAAGATTAACTGTGAAATGAGCCAGGTCCAGGAATGCCCCAGAAAGCAACATTTTTGACCACAAGGAAGAGTTGCAGGGCCTGCTTATCTGCATGTTTTGTGTTTATCATGATTTTTGTAATCTTGTTTTGAATGTTGGAAGTATAAGAAAGCATTCTTTTTTATTTTTATTTATTTATTTATTTAGTTTGTGGCTTTTTGAGACAGAGTTTCTCTGTGTAGCCTTGGCCATCCTGGACTCACTTTGTAGACCAGGCTGCCCTGGAACTCACAGCAATCCGCCCGCCCCTGCCTCCCGAGTGCTGGGATTAAAGGCGTGCGCCACCACGCCAGGCTCAAGAAAGCATTCTTGTTACCTGGTCTTGGATACCCCGAAAAGAAGAGGCCTGGTGGTGGCAGTGGGATCTTCCTCCTCCTTCTCCTCCCCTTCCTCTTCCTCTTCCTCCTCCACTTTTTATTATGTTTTTATATGTCTGTGTGAGTATGTTGTGTGTGAGCAGAGCCCGCAGAGGCCAAAAGAGGGTGTAGGGTCGTCTGGAATTGGAGTTATGAATGTGGGTGCTGGGAACCAAACCTGAGTCGGCTGAAAGAGCAGGCAGTGCTCTTAACTGCTGCGCCATCTCACCAGCCCCATTTAAACACACACACACACACACACACACACACACACACACACACACACACAAAATCATCTCTTCAGCCCCGCTGCTGGGGATCTTAAGATGTATGATTTATTTTGGTGGGATAGCAACGGGGTGTAGAGCTGCGAATACTGACAGGTGAATGTTCCTACCTATATGGACAACTACTTAATTAAACAAGACTCTAAAGCAAAATAAGACTTCTTTTTGAAAGAAAAAAAAAGTCAGCCTATCGGCTCTTCTCAAATTTTATCTCTCATTCTTCTCAGCTAACATTTCTTTTTTTTTTTTTTAAAGATTTATTTATTTTATTTATTGCATATGAGTACTTTATCTGCAGAAGAGGGTATCAGATTGCATTATAGATGGTTGTGAGCCACCATGTGGTTGCTGGGAATTGAACTCAGGACCTCTGGAAGAGCAGGTGGCGCTCTTAACCACTGAGCCATCTCTCCAGCCCTCAGCTAACATTTCTGACCACTGTTCCTGCCCAGGCTCCTGCACAGGAGCCCAGTTAAACCCAACCTGCAGACGCCGAAGCTCACAGGTGAAGCGGCACTGGCGGACTACAGCTCCCGGCATGCCCCACGTAGCGAGGTCACGTGAGCGTCCGGAAGCTCTGGCCACATCGCGCTGGGTGAGGTGGCGGCGGGGGCGGCGGACAGTGGAATCTAGCGGAGCGGACACTTCGGCGGGTCTCAGGTGCGATACTGCGTGCGCCCGGGTGCTTGGGGCCCTGGTTGGGCTGGGCGCGCGGCGGGGATTCGGGCGCGGGCAGCTGATGGGTGTGGCGGCGCGGGTGCGGCTGGCCGCTGGCCCCAACTGGACCCCCACCCGGACCCACCGAAGCTCCTGGTGCCGCCGCTGCGCGGTCCTAAGGCTGCGAGCATAGTGCTCCGGGAGGAGGACGCCAGAGAGGGAAGGTGGTCCCAGCCCGCGCGGACCCTCTGGGTAGGGGGCACTTGTTCCTCACGGCCCACCGCCCCTCTGGCCTTGGATCTTGGGACATTTGAATTGAAGAAAAATGAAGCCCAAGAAGAGGGCTCCTGCTTTAGCAAGAAGAGGGCCACGTTTCAGGTAGGGTGGGAGGCTTTTGGATAGGATGCACCGAGGTCAGAGAGAGAAAATGGACTTAGTGGAGAAACTAGGTTTTTGTTTTCTAGTAAGTACCACGAGCTCAGTTGAGGAATTCGGCTCTGTTGTTCGTCAATCTTTGGCTCTTCTTTATTTGTAGAGTGTGGGCTTATCTTAATTTTGATAGAACAATGGGAATGTATCCACTTAATTTTAATGTTTCCTGAAATTGTTAAGTGATGCCTTGTAACTTAACTAAAATGTTTAGAGGAAGCAATGTTGCCAGGGCGAGCAAAAGCAGCCACATAATTTCTAACCTCTTTACCCACTCCTTGGTTATCTTCAAAATAATCGCTGATGAAGAGAATGCCTTGACTGCTTTGATGGTTGAATTATTTCTTTGCCATTTGCCAGATGTTTCCTATCAACCCAACTCTGCCATAAAAACAGAAAAATCGTTTCATTTAATCCCTAAGTGAGGAAATTGAGTCTCAAAGAAGTAAACTACATGGACTTGAACTTCAGTGTCTGAGCAATGTGTGGTCACTCTCTGGCAATCAGGAGCAAGTTTGGTGTATGTTGTTTTAAGTCTCTGGATGGCTGCCTGGTCATCAGTGAGGATGACGTGCCATTGCGGTCACCATTGGCATGATTTGTGCTTTGTCTGGAGGAGCGAGGAGAAAGTAATTGTCTTTGAAACTTGTCCCCAAAAGATAGAAAATAGGAGCCAGGCGTGGTGGTGCACTGTAAGCCCCGCACTCTGGGAGGCAGAGGCAGGTGGATCTCTGTGAGTTCGAGGCCAGCCTGGTCTACGAAGTGAGTCCAGGACAGCCAGGGCTACACAGAGAAACCCTGTCTCGAAAAACCAAAAGAAAGAAAATAGGAAGAATGTAGCCTTAGGAACCGTGGGATAAATTGATGTGGTTTTAGGAACCCTGAAACAGATAGCTAGGCCCTTAACATCTGTGCTAGTGAGGCAGTTTTAAGAAAAAAGGGTTACTAGATTTTGGGTGTGTGTGTGTATGGTACGTACAGGTGTCGTGTAGCCCAGGTGACCTCAATTTCTCTGTGTAACTGAAGGTGACCTTGAACTTCTTATCTTTGTATCACTGGAGTTGCTAGTGTGCACCACCATGTCAAGCACTCTACCACTGAACTAGACACTGCTTCTCTCTCTTTCTCTCTCTCTCTCTCTCTCTCTCTCTCTCTCTCTCTCTCTCTCTCTGTGTGTGTGTGTGTGTGTGTGTGTGTAGCCTTGGCTGTCCTGGACTAGGCTTTGTAGACCAGGCTGGCCTCAAACTCACAACGATCCATCTGCTTCTGCGTCCCAGAGTGCTGGGTAGACCCTGCTTTTAAGGCAGGGTCTCCAATGAATGTGTATTCTGCCTGTTTCTGAGACAGCGTCTAGCTCTGTAAACCACGCTGGCCTCATACTTGGACTCTTCCTGCTGGGATTATAGGAGCGTAATAGGCTTGAGTTTTTGAAAGAGCCAGGATGTACATGGAACAAGCACACTGCTTCTAGTTAGGTGGCAAGAGATCAGAGAGCTGCTGTGTAAGTGCTGAGCACCCGCACCCAGCCGGCAGCACATGCAGTACTGTGAAAGCGCCGACCACATCTCTCCGTGCTTTCCTACATGCCTGTGCCCTGAGTGCACGTAGTCGTTTTACATTGCACATGTAACAACTAAATCCTTGACAGTCAGATGGCTGCCAGCTCTGAGGGTGTTAGGGAACCACATTTGTTTATAACCTGGACTTTTCTTATCCTAAAGTACATACCAGTGAGATTAAGCTGTGGTAATTCTAATTATTATGTTTTATGCAGCCCGGGGTGTTTTCTCTTTTAACTTTTCCACTCACACAATATCATACAGAATCTAGTTAGGTCTGAGTTTGAATGTATATTTTGTCCCTCAAGACAGATTACTTTCTGATACCTGTTTTTCATTTGAAAATACCCAGACACCTGACTGTGATTATATAGGCAAAGGACCTATCAGGGTCCTGGTGTCTTGTAGGCATTCAACTAAAGAAACCACTGACAGAGGTTTGTTTTGTTTTGTTTTTATCTAAGTGCTCTGGGAGGGCCTGGGGACAAAACTGTAGACTTAGGACAGAGAATGCCACTGTGTTTTTTAATGGGGTCTATAGATAAACAATAAACATGTAAATCAGAACTGGGAATAGAAACTATTTATTTGTGCTGGGACCTGAACCCAGGGCCTCGCATATGTATGTTAGGCAAGTGCTCTCTACCACTGAGCTTTATCTAGCTCTGTTTCGTTTTTGTTTTGAGACAGGGTCTTGTGGATGCCCAGGCTGTCTGTCATCTGTTACTGCATTTTGTACCCCTGGGTGCTCAGTCTTCTTACCTCACGTACTTGTTTACTTTCTTTCTTTACTTCTTTTTTTAAAGATTTATTTATTTATTAAGTATACATTGTTCTGCCTGCAGGCCAGAAGAGGGCACCACATCTCATTATATATGGTTGTGAGGCCCCATGTGGTTGCTGGGAATTGAACTCAGGGCCTCTGGAAGAGCAGACAGTGCTCTTAACCTCTGAGCCATCTCTCCAGCCAGCTTGCTTGCTTGCTTTCTTTCTTTCTTTCTTTCTTTCTTTCGATAGTGTCTAACTGTGAAGTGTTGATATGCCTAGACCAGGCTGACCTCAAACACACTGATATCTGCTCACCAATGCATCCCTAGTGCTGGGATGAAAAGTGTACCCCACCGTGCCTGGCTGGTGATGCACACCTTTCATCCCAGCACTCGGGAGTCAGAGGCAGGCAGATCTCTGAGTTCAAAGCCAGCCTGGTCTATAAAGCCAGTTCCAGGACAGCCAGGGCTACACACAGAAAAGCCCTGTCTTGGAGAGAAAAAAGAAAGAACCCAAAAAACAAGAACAACAACAACAAAATGTTCACCACCACACCTGACCCCAAGGGGTAGTATTTTTGAATGGGTTGTCTGGGCAGCCACTTTCGGGAGGTGCCATCTGAGTAATGAGCCAAGAAAAGGGAGGAGCAAACTATTGCAGAGAACCAAGAGAAAAGTAAAAGTCCCAAAGGAGATAGCTTAGTAGGCTCAGGGATTGGAGATATAGGTAGGGAGGGTGGAGGAGGTGGGGAGGCAAGTGGACAAAGAGTAGATTATGGCCTGGCAGAGGATTGGAAGCCATTCAGCTGCCCACTGGGGGGCTGGTAAAATAAAAGATTTGTTCATGTAATGGGAACTGCACATGCTTGGAAGCAGCAGGTGAGTAGGTGCTGAAAAAATGGTGCGCTTGGAGTATGCTTGCTTGTCTGAAGAGGTCAACCTGGGGTCAACGCCGAGATCAGGACCTGCAGGAAAGGAACCTCTCAGACAGGTGTTTGGAGATGCGGAGAGGCTTCAGTCTCTGCCCTTTTGTACCTTTTGATCTTGTGCTGTGTGGTTGGGATATGAGGTGTCTTCCCACAGAGCTCATTGGTTGATGTCATGACCAGGTTGGCAGTGCTGTTGTGTGTGATTGGATCGATAGGACGATAACTTCATCAATAGGCTAAGCGACTGCTGCCGAATTCATACCAAATAGGCTGTTAGGAGGTCAGTCTTGGGGTAGATCATGGGGGCCTGCCTTTGAAAGGTGCATACATATTGACTTTGCCTGCTGCTTCTTGCTCCTGTCGCTTCCTTGGCTGCTGTGAGGTGAGCATCTTTCCTCTGCCATGCCCTTTCATGCTGATGTTCTGCCTTGCCAGAGGCCCAGAGGACCTGTGAAACTGTGCCCATATAAATCCATCAGGTAGTCACAGTGGCGGGAAAGCTAACACATCTGCCTTGCTAGCCTGTCTCTAACCAATTGGAGAATAAAACCACCCTCAACCTTTCCAGCTCAATCATCTACTCAGGCAGACCCCTACAGCACCAGCTGTTCCCTGTCCCTTAATCACACTCATTTCCTGCAGGGGACTAAGGCTGAGAAGGCCCTGCAAAGAGCTTCGTTTTTTGGTTTTTTGGTTTTTAAAAATTGTTTTGATTTTTTGTTTTTGTTTTGTTTTGTTTTTAAAGATTTATCTATTTATTGTATATGAGTATATGAGTGCTTTATCTGCAGAAGAGGGTATCAGATCACATTACAGATGGTTGTGAGCCACCATGTGGTTGCTGGGAATTGAACTCAGGACCTCTGGAAGAGCAGGTGGAGCTCTTAACCACTGAGCCATCTCTCCAGCCCCAGTTTTTTGTTTTTAAAATCTGTCTTGGAAAGCCATCAAACAGAAGTTGGTTTATCATCCATCTTTTTTTTTTTTCTTTTTTCTCTTTTTTTTTAAAGCGGGGCTAAAGATGAACCAGGTAGGGGTGGTGGGTCTTGCATATACTAGGTAGCCTCCCCACCATTATGTTGCATCCTAGCCCTTGACTTACGTGTTTTGAGGACAGAGTATTTCTACTTTGTAGCTCAGGCTAGCCTCACAATCAATAGTCTTCTTGCCTTAGCCTCCTGAGTGCTGTGTTTACGTGTGTGCCACCCTGCCTGATGGTCTGATTAATGTTGTATGATGTACTTTTGCTAATGTGTGAGCAATTTTTTGAGGGTGGAGCCATATAGGGAGAAAAAGCCTATTACTGTAGATAGGTGATAGATGAGAGCAGGTCATCTTAAGGTAGTGGGAAGGGGCTAATTGGGATATATTTTGAAGGTAAAAAGGGCTGTATTTAAAGGCCTGGATGTGGAAGCTCAGAGAAAGGGGAAAAGGAAGAACAGATCCTATGTACTTTGTTCACAGGAGGGATGGAGATGTTTTTTCTGAGGTGGGAAATCCCAGGAGAGGGATAGATTTGGAGGAAATGGATCCCGCTTTAGGTCTGTGGAGGGCTAACCCTTTGGAACCACGGAGTGTCGGGGTTAGTGGCATAAACCCGGGAGGCACTGGCAGAAAGCCACAGGACTGGGTGACAGAGCAGAGCAAGGCTGTGCCTCAGCGGTTGAGAAAGCGGAGTTGTTAGGGAAGTGTGGAGGCCTGCCCCACCGTGGTGCTTGCCCTCTGAGGTTTGTGGTTTGAATCTGGAGTCAGCCCGCTTGTGTGATTTTTCTCTGACAGAACTCAGCTGTGAGATACAGGGAAGGAAGCGGGCCAGGCCTGGGAGAAGAAAAGACTCCTTGGGGAGATGGCATGTAATTTGGTAAGGAAGTGTGGGTAAGGGAGGAGCCTGGTCGGGTGAAGTAAGTGTTGGAGCTTGAAGTTTGGAAGGCAAGCATTCTGGAAGGCAAGGATACTGCTGATGCCAGGTCTGAGCTTCACCCATGGAGTGAGGCTTCTTGGGGCCATGGGGCAGGGGTGAGCGAAGAAGACGGAACTGCAGAGGGGTCTTAAGGAGACTCTTTCCTCTTCCATCCTCTTCCAGCCAGCTGCTTGACTGCTCCAGAAGCGAAGGGGAAGGGCCTGTGGAGCAGGAGCTGTCCAGTGTGGAGGGTCGCTGCCGGAGATCACAGTGCTGGGAATGAGTGGTCAGCAAACATTTCAAAGGAAAGTGCTGTGAAAGCTGCTCTGGGGACAAGGTAGGCACGGATCCCTTGTACTTTTGATGCAGATAGGCTGTGGGAGGAGTGCTTGTTGAGAGGCGTAGAGACAGCCAAGCGTCCGTAAGGACATGGGATTCATTCGCTCTCTCTGGGTTTCAAGAAAGCCTGGTCATCCAGGAGGTGGTGCCGCACGCCTGCAATCTCAGCACTCAGGGAGGCAGAGGCAGGCAGATCTCTGTGAGTTCGAGGCCAGCCTGGTTTACAGAGTGAGTCCAGGACACCGAAGGCTCCACAGAGAAACCCTGTCTGGAAAAAAAGAAAGGGAAGGAAGACAGGAAAGCCAGCCAGCCTGGTGGGAGGCTGGGCTGGCCAGTGGGGGCAGACTGTGTAGGGTGTTGGTGGGTACAGTTATATGGCTTCGCTTCTACCAGCCTCCCTTTTTTGAATTGTGCTGTGACTTTCATTAAAGTGTTACCAGTGCAGAACATTTTCACTAAAAAATATTTATGTATTTAATTTATTTATTGAGATAGGGTCTGATGTGTAATAGCCCAGGCTGACTCAGTGGCAATCTGCCTGCCCCAGTCTCCCAAGCATTGGTATTACAGCACTGCCTTACCATCCCCAGCACAAGATACCTTAAAAGACTTAATACTACATTTGGGTTAGAACAACTATAAATATGTCTATACAAGTGAAATAGTGGGTCACACTTACAAACCCAGCACTCAGGGGAGAGCTGCTGAGGCAGGAGGATTGCTTCAAATTCCAGGCCAGCCTGGGCTACAAAGTGAGACTATGTTTAAACAAAAAAAGGTAGAATTTTAGTACTAACAATGTAACAATTTAGGGAAATGTTGTATTCCAAAGCAGCACAGTGTACGGTGACATTTTCTCAAGTTGTGTGGCAGTGCATTCATAGTGCATATGTGTTTTTCTGCAGAATGAACACACACACACACACACACACTCACAAGGGTGCCATAGTACAGATACAGAGGCCAGAAAACAACTTTTGTGGAGCTGGTGCTTTCTTTCTCCCTCGTATGGGTTCAAAGGATTGAATGAGATGGCCATCTTGGTCATAGGTGCCTTTACCTGCTGAGCCATCTTGCTGCCCCCACCTTTATAAGTTAACTTTTTACTGTGTGTATACGTGATGTGTGTGTGTTGGCTCGGGCATACCACAGCATGTATGAGCCGGTTAGAGGACAGCTTTGTGAACTTGCTTCTCCCCTTCACCTTTATGAGGGTTCCAGGCATGGAATTCAGGTCACCAGGCTTGCTCAGCCAGTGCCTCTGCCTCTGTCTGACAGGGGCTGAGACATTTTGCTGTGTGTGTTATGCTATTTTTAATGGTTGTCTAGGGTAGAAAAAAAGCCTCATTACAAAAATACATTACTGCTGGGTATGGTGGCGCACGCCTTTAATCCCAGCACTGGGGAGGCAGAGGCAGGCCGATCTCTGTGAGTTCGAGGCCAGCCTGGTCTACAAAGTGAGTCCAGTACAGCCAGACAGACTACAAGAGAAGCTCTGTCTCAAAAAAACAAAAACAACAACAACAACAACAAAAACAATAAATAAATAAATAAATAAATAAATAAATAAAAATGAGTTAGTGGTTCTGGATCTGATTGCTGGCAGAGGTCTGTGTGTTTTGTTTTGTTTTTATGCTTGGGATTGAACCCAGGGCCTGTGAATGCCAGGCGTGCCCTCTTCCACTGTGTAGCTCTGGCTGTCCTGGAACTTACTATTGTAGTCCCATTCCTGAGATTTTTTTTTTTAAATTATTACTTAGGTAGCCCTGGCTTGGAGCTCTCTATGTAGAAGACTAGGCTGGCCTTGAATTCAGAGATCTGCCAGCCTCTGCTTCCTAAATTTTGGGATAAGCTACTAACCCTGTCCAAGACCTTTTGTTGTTGTTGTTGTTGTTGTTTTCTTATTTTTGTTTGTTTGTCTGAGACAGGGTTTCTCTGTGTAACCCTTCTGACTATCCTGGAACTTGCTCTGTAGACCAGCCTGGCATCAAACTCACAGAGATCCACCTGCCTCAGTGTCCCAAGTGCTGGGATTAAAGGCATGCACCACCACCACCAACTGGCTGTTGTTTTGTTTTTTTAAGATTATGTTTACAAGGCCGAGCGTGGTGGCGCATGCCTTTAATCCCAGCACTTGGGAGGCAGAGTCCAGGGATACACAGAGAAACCCACAAAAACCCACCAAAAAAAAAAAAAGATTATGTTTACAAAAAAAAATTATGTTTACAGTTTTCTGCCTGCGTGCATGCCTGCAGGCTGGAAGAGGGCACCAAATCTCATTATAGATGGCTGTGAGTCCCCATGTGATTGCTGAGAATTGAACTCAGGACCTCTGGAAAAGCAGCCAATGCTCTTACCCTCTGAGCCACAGACAGGGTTTCTCTCTGTATAGCTCTGGCTGTCCTGGAACTCAGAGATTCTCCTGCTTCTGCATCCCAGGTGCTGGGATTAAAGGTGTGTCCCACCATCACCTCCTGCCCAAGACCTTACTTTTAACGTTTTATTTTTACTTTTAGGGTAACAGTGTAGAAGATTGAAGGCTATTGGTCAAAAGATACAAATTTTCCTTCAGAAAGTGCTAAATTCATGCCTGTAATCCCAGCACTCAGGGAAGCAGAGGCAAATGGATCTCTGAGGTCAAGGCCAGCCTGATCTACAAAGCAAATCAGGACAGACAGGGCTACACAGAGAAAACCCTGTCTCAGAAACCCAAGGAGGTGCCAGGCATGGTGGAACATGCCTTTAGTCCCAGCACTTGGGAGGCAGAGGCAGGCAGATCGATGTGAGTTCCAGGCCAGCCTGGTCTACAAAGCAAATCCAGGACAGCCAAGGCTATTACACAGAGAAACCCTGTCTTAAAAAACCAAAACCAACCAACCAACCAAACAAACAAAAAAAACCCAACTACAACAAAACAAAAACAAAAACACAAGGGGGAAATGAAAAGGACTAAGTTAAAGATCCTATTGTATACCATGGTAACTGTAGTAATAATAATGTCTTGTATATTTTAAGTGTTTTCCTTCACAGAAAATGATACCAGTGAGGCATTGCATTTGTTAATTCCCTTGATGGAGCCATTCCACAAGGTATACATATCCCAAAACATACTGTATATGGCAAGTGTATACTTTATTTTGTGAATTAAAAAAAAAATACTGAGCTGGAGGAATGGCTCAGAGGTTAAGAGTACTGGCTACTCTTCCAGAGGTCCGGAGTCCAATTCTCAGCAATCACATGGTGGCTCATAGCCATCTCTAGCAAGATCTGGTGCCCTCTTCTGATGTGCAGACACATGCAGGCAGAACATTGTATACATAATAAATAAATAAATCTTTAAAAAAAATTATATATATATGTATGTGTATATATATATATATATAAAACTAGGGCTGCCTGATGGCTATTAGTACTTGCTTTGTAAGTGTGATGACCTGAGTAAGTGTGAGACCCCTGTAACTGGTGGTGGGAGGAAAGAATTGAGTCTCAAAAATTGTGGTGTGACCTCCACGGTTTAGCACACATGCTTGGATTCTCACGCTCACACACAGTAGTAAGTAAAAAGCTAATTCTTAGCACTGTAAACATGATAATTATGTGTTCAGTAATCATATTGGTTTTAATAAGTGGGGTATGATGGTACCTATCTATAATCCTAGTCCTTGGGAGCCAAGGCAGGAGGATTGCTGAGGTTAGAGGACCGTGGGGACAGAGTGGATTACACAGTAAGTTTGAGGCTAGCCTGGACTACATAGTAAGATGTGTCCTGATATATTAATCTCGTTTCTATGTTTATGAGTGTTTGGCCTGCATAAGTGTCTGCCTAACACCTACAGTGGTCAGAAGAGGGCATCAGATGCCTTGGAACTGGAGTACAAAGCATTGTGAGCCACCGTGTGGGTGCCAGTGTTCTTAGCCAATGAGCCACTTCTCCAGCGCCAAGGATATCTTTAGGGGAAAACAGTAAGCTGGGAGCCTGGTGTGGTGGGCACGCACCTTTAATCCTGGAAGATGCCGACGAATTGAGGTCAGCCTGCTGTACAAAGACAGCCAGGCTGTTACACAGAGAAACCCTGTCTTGAAAACAAAACAAACAACAACAAAAGTAAGCTGGGCATGATGGAGGACATCTTTAATTACAGCACTTGGGAGGCAGAGGCAGGTGTGTTTCTTGAATTCTTACGAGTTCGAGGCCAGCATGGTCCACATACTGTGTTCCAGGCTAGCAAAGGCTACATGGAAAGACCCTGTTGTTTGTTTGTTTGTTTGTTTAAACATAGCTCAGTCAGTAGAGTGTTTGACATATAGGAAGGCCTGGGTTTGATTTCCAGCTGGCTGTGGTAGTGCATACCTGTAATCCTAGCACTCTTGGTAGTGGAAGGAAGCAATCGTCCTTGACTACATAGCAAGTCCAAGGTCAGCTTAGGTAGGATACCCAGACCCTGCCTGATTAGAAAAAGAAGGAAAAACATAAATAAAATAAAGAAATAAGTTAGGCTTTATTAGTTGTAATAGAACCGGCTAAACTTGAAAAACACATACACATACAGAGTGTTGGGTATGGTGAAAACAGGATGTGCTGATGACATCCAGGCCTGGCAGAACTTCCTGTGTTCATGGGCCCGTAGCTTACATCTAATTGGAGACTCTCTCTGAGCTATGGAGGATGTATGTGCACAGTGTTCTTTTTAATTATTCTAATTACATAGGACCAAATGGTATAATAGTATTCATTTCAGATGGCAGTTTGCCAACAGCAGGTGACTGCCTCAAACTGTTTTCCCCATGTACTTATTAAGACTTTCCTCTTTCATCTCTATGGCTTAGGATAAGGTGGTTTATTTAGAAACTAAATTGACATGGTTTCCGATATCTCAGTATGTACATACATACATACATACATACATTGATGTGGCTCTGAATTACACAACTATTACTGCTAAAGCAATAGTAATCTCAACTCACTGTGTTTTAATGTAGTTATTCATTTAAAAAATTTTTTTTTTATTTTTTGGTTTTTCGAGACAGAGTTTCTCTGTGTAGCCTTGGCTGTCGTGGACTCACATTGTAGATCAGGCTGTCCTCGAACTCACAGCGATCCACCTGCCTCTGCCTCCCGAGTGCTGGGATTAAAGGCGTGCGCCACCACACCTGGCTCATTCGTTTATTTTGATTACACTTACTTGTCTGTGGGGGGATGGTGTACGGATGGAGGTAAGAGAACAGCTTGAGGGAAGGAATTGCTTCTCTACTGCCTTTGTGGGTCCTGGGGAGCCAGCTCAGGTCGCCAGGCCTGGCAGGGCGTGTCCTGAAGGCCTGAGCCATCTAAGCTCTTACTGAGGAGCTGGCCCTAACCTCTATCACATTTCGTACCTTAGGCTCTCACAGTGTTTTGAGGTAGAATGTATCTAGATAAAAGAACTGGGTTTTTGCTTCTGTTGTTTTTGTTTTTGTCTTATGCAGTCTCAGGCAGGCCTAGGACTCACTGTATACCAAGGATGACCTAGAATTTCTGAGCCTCCTGTCTCCCCCTCTCCAGTGCTGGTATTACAGGCATGCGTCATCATACCTACTCTATATGGTGCTGGGGATTAAACTCAGGGCTTCCTGTATGCCGGGCAAGCAATCTGCCAAGACCAACAACTGTAATTTTAGCAACAACACATGATAGCTCTTGTTTTTGTAACTTCTGGAATTATAAACAGTTTTTCTTTTTCTTTTCTTTTCTTTTTTTTTTTAGACACGGTTTCTCTGTGTAACAGCCCTGACTGTCCTGGACTTGTTTTGTAGACTAAGCTGGCCTCGAGCTCACAGAGCTCCACCTGCCTCTGCCAACCAAGTGCTGGGATTAAAGGCGTGCGCCTCGTCGCCTGGCAGTCTTGAACTTTTAATTCTGACTCAGTCTCCTGAGAACTAAGGTTACAGCCTGGCGTGGATTATCATATATTCTCATTCTCTCTCTCTCTCTCTCTCTCTCTCTCTCTCTCTCTCTCTCTCTCTCTCTCCCTCCCTCCCTCTCCCTCCCTCCCTCCCTCCGCCACCTCCCCCCTCTCTCTCCAGGTCTGTAGCCTAGGTTGGCCTTAAACTCACTTTGTAGCTGAAGATGACCTTGACACAACCTTGATTTTCCTGCCTCGGCTTCCCAAGTGCTAAAATTGCAGGGGTGTGCCAGAAGGGCTGCTTTATATCTGGCGGGGAGAAAAGGCCAATAATGTATCTGTCCTTCCAGAAAGAAGAAACAATGTAACTCAGTCACCGGGAAGACTTGGAGGCCAAGGAAGAGGGAGGCGGGAAGAGCATGGCCTGGCCCCGCCTTTTACAGAGGGGAGCTCTGCTCAGCGGCTTCAGCCACCACCATGTTGCTGTGTTCCTGCTTACCTTCTTCAGGTAATGGCTTACTGCTGCTCTGTCAGGCTGGCTGTGAAGTAGGCAGCCTCCCTCGCTGTTATTTGGAGACCTTCCTTTTGTATCCCTTTGTTTTAGTGCTGGGCATGGAACTCAGCCCTGTACTCACGCGGAGCTTATGCTCTGTCCCTGAGCTGCACCTCTGGCTCTCAGTTGTACTTTTTTCCCCCTAATTTTTTTTTTTTTTTTTTTTTGACACAGGATTTCTCTGTAGCCTTGGTTGTCCTGGACTCGCTTTGTAGACCAGGTTAGCCTCCTCCAACTCATAGTGTGATCTGCCTGCCTCTGCCTCCCAGTGCTGGGATTAAAGGTGTGCACCACCATGCTCGGCTTATATGCCTCCCTTAAATATTTCATGACACCCTCATAAAGCAACTTTTTTGAGATAAGGTCTCACCCTGTAAACTTAACTGTGTACACTAGGCTGTCCTTAAACTCATAGAGGTCCACCTGCCTCTGCCTCTGCTTCCTGAGTGGTGGGATTAAAGGTGTGCGCTACCATACCCAGCCACAGTTTAACCTTTTCCAAAAGTTTTCTGTGTATGAGTGCTGTGTCTCCATGTGTTCCGTGTGCCTGTAAGTGCACCACATGCATGCAGTGCCTGGGAGGGCTGGAAGAGGGCATTGAGTCTCTTGGAGTAACATAAGGTTGTTAACCATGTGTGGGTTCTCAGAACTGCATCTGGTTCTTCTTCAAGAGAAGCTGGTGTTCTTTCTTCCCCCCCACCAAAGATTTATTTATTATATATACAGTATGCATCAGATCACATTATAGATGGTTGTGAGCCACCATGTGGTCACTGGGAATTGAACTCAGGACTTCTGGAAGAGTAGCCAGCGCCCTCAACCACTGAGCCATCTCTCCAGCCCACAGCTGGTGTTCTTAACCACTGAACCATCTCTCCAGATCACATGAGTCAATTAAACATTTTTATTTTAGTTAATTTTTGTGGAGATGGGGATGAAATCTCAGCATTTTATTTGTGCTTAACCTGTACTTAACCACTGAGCAGCACATTGTATCTTATTTATTTGTTTATTTATCTAGTAGCTTTGGGGAAAGAATTCAGTCCTTGCACAGTGACTGAATAATTCTAAATTCTACGCTTAACACCTGAGCTTCATTCTCACCCTTTCGTTCTTACCGAGACAAGGTATGTGTGTGCAATTTTTCTCTGTGTGTATATAATATATGCTACATATTATATGTACGTATCGCACACACACACACACACATATATGTATATATAAGTACCTCAGGCTAGCCTTGAAATCACAATCCTGCCTCTGCCCTTATATTACGGATGTGCACTCTGGTACCCCCCTGTGCTTCATTTATAGTTTTAGGACAGTAGTTCTCAAGGTCATTTTGCTCTCCAAAGATTAGATGATGGTTTGGTAGCATTTTGATTGTCTTGATGGAGGGGTCCCATTGTCATTTAGTGTCAGAGACTAGGGGTTCTGCTAAATGTCCCACCTTGAACCAAGAACTTGTCAACATACAATGTTTCGGAGGTTGAGAGGCCGAGTCTGCTATCGGGTGCTCTTCATGGAAACCCGGGGCTTGTAAACAAAGGATGTGTGCATTGAGGAGGCATGTACAGACATGCACAGAGGGTGCACAGAGCCTCCTGGAGCAACGAATGTGAGAGGGATGTGCAGCTCCTGAGGCTAGCAGCTCGGGACTAGTCAGCATGACTGGAGGAACTGTCTGTGTTTATGACTCTGCAGCCTTCTGTGGCCTCTGTAAGTAACATAACATAAGCGAAACATTTAGGAGTAGGGCATAGTATGTGTAGCCCTGTATTCAACTGTTTGATGTATTTCGTCAGATCTTATTATCCATTCAGAGCACATTCACTCATGCGCTCTCTGCCATGGTGTGAGTGTGGACATCGGAGGACAAGTTTTTGGAGCTGGTTTTCTCCTTTTACCATGTGTGCCCTGGGGACTGAACCTTGGGGACAGGTTCCTTTAGCCGCCACGCCATCATCACCAGCCCTATTTATATTAAAGGCACTATAAAAATGTTGGTTCCTCTGCAATAATAAATTAGGAAAGTGGTTCTTCTAAGAGTTGCTAGGGTGGCTGGGCATGGTGGCGCATGCCTTTAATCTCAGCACTTGGGAGGCAGAGGCAGGTGGATCGTTGTGAGTTTGAGGCCAGCCTGCTCTACAAAGCAAGTCTAGGACAGCCAAAGCTACACACATAGAAACCCTGTCACAACAAACAACCCAAAAAACCCCAAACCAAAACAAAAGAGTTGCTAGTTGATTTTGACAGCTTGGCTTAGGGTTTTCCATTTGTGAGAAATGGGGCCGGGCAGCTGTGTGATGGAAGGATGGAAATCTAAGAGAAAGGCTGCTGGACGGCTCTGCTGGGAGTGGCCAGTATTGCTGAAGACTCAAGTGCTTTCCAGAACTGGCACCATGCCTTAAGGCAGATGTAGCCAGTCACATCCAGTTCCGTGGTAAGTTATGTACAAACAATGGAATCATAAAGACATAAAGAAGACAACAGTGTCACCCCTCTCCTGCCCCCACCCATTTGTGGCTTTTTGTTGTTGTTGTTGTTTTTTGTTTTTTTTTTCCATTTGGTTTTTTGAGACAGGGTTTTTCTGTGTAGCCCTCGCTGTCCTAGACCTCACTCTGTAGACCAGGCTGGCCTCCAACTCAGAGATCTGCCTGCCTCTGCCTCCCCAGTGCTGGGATCAAAGGCTAGCATCACTACCACCCAGCTAGCAGAGTCTGTGCTAATTGGTAGTTTTTTACAAAGCAGCAAACTTTTTTTTTTTTTTGCCAAGCTTCCAAATGCAAATAAAGCAAATGTGCATATGTTTGACTTTTGTTGAATGCGGTTTTGTTTCTCACCCAGTTGTTTGCTCTCTGTGTTTTGCAGTTACTCATTGCTCCATGCATCAAGAAAGACATTTAGCAATGTCAAAGTCAGTATTTCTAAGCAGTGGACTCCAAATGCTTTTAACACATCAGCTGACCTTCCCGCAGAGGTAAGCAGAGTGCTGGCGGAGCTAACACGGGCTCCCCGCTGCGTCCACCTTTAGCGCTTCCTAAGTTCTCGCCCCCCCCCCCCCCATCTGCTCAGTACTGTGAAATAGCTTTCTGTGTCCTGGGGTATGAGATCCAGACTGTTGTAATTTCAGAGCCTTCAGGTTCAGCCCACGTACCTTGTTTCTCACTGTTGTGAAATCATACAGTTCCGGCTTGGCTGTGGGCATTTCTCCTTTGGTTTATTTTTAGTTTTTATTTAGTCATGTACCTTTTCTTTCCCTCTCTGTCCTCCTCCTCCTTTTTTTTTTTTTTTTCAAGACAGAGTTTCCCTTTGTAGCCTTAGCTGTCCTAGACTTGAACTGGCAGCAATCCACCTGCCTCTGCCTCCCGAGTGCTGGGATCAAAGGTGTGCCACCGAACCAGGCCTTTTCTCTTCTCTTCTCTTCTCTTCTCTTCTCTTCCTTTCTTTCTTTTCTTTTCTTTTTTTTTTTTTTGAGACAGGATCTCTCTATATGTAGTCCTAGCTGTCCTGGAACTTACTTGCCAGTAGGCTGACCTTTAACTCAGAGAGATCTGCCTGCCTCTGTCTCCTGAGTGCTGGGAATAATGGCGTGTGCTACCCTGGCTCACTCTTTCTTTCTTTCTTTCTTTCTTTCTTTCTTTCTTTCTTCTTTTTATTTTTGGTTTTTCTTTTTCTTTTTTTTTTTTTTGGTTTTTCGAGACAGGTTTCTCTGTGTAGCCTTGGCTGTCCTGGACTCACTTTGTAGACCAGGCTGGCCTCGAACTCACAGCGATCCACCTGCCTCTGCCTCCCGAGTGCTGGGATTAAAGGCGTGCGCCACCACGCCCGGCTTATTTTTGTTTTTTCAAGACAGGGTTTATCTATGTAACAGAGTCCTGGCTGTCCTGGACTCACTTTGTAGACCAACCTGGCATAAAACTCACAGCGATCCACCTGCCTCTGTCTCCTGAGTGCTGGGACTAAAGGTGTGGGCCACCACTCCTGGTACCCACAGAGGCCAAAAGAGAACATTGGATTCTCTGGAGTATGAGCTGTCCCTATGGGTGCTAGGAAGTGAAGTGCAGTCATCTGAAAGAGCAGCAAATACTCTTAACTGATGAGCCATCTCTCCAGCACCTCTGGACCCATTTTCTGCCTGAAGTTTGTTTTCTCTTTAGGGTGAGATAAAATATCTTTTTTTCCTTTTTCAAAAAGAATTTTATTTATTTATGTGTTCTGAGTTTCATCGTGGAGTCTGTTCTTTTTTTCTACCTCGTTGTCCTACAGATTGAAGTTTCTTCTTTCCAGACCCTCATTTCTCCCTCCACCCCCCCCCCTCTTTAAAGAGACAGGGTTTCTCTGTGTAGCCTTGGCTGTCCTGCACTTGCTTTGTAGACCAGGCTGGCCTCAAACTCACAGCAATCCACCTGCCTCTGCCTCTCATGCTGGGGTTAAAGGTGTGCACCACCATGTCTGGCCCCCTCATTTCTCTTATTTAGACAAAACATCTTTGACTCCTTCAGTTATTGTTTGGGGACACTTGAGCCCTCAGTGTGGGGTTCAGGTACAGTCTGCCCAGGATCCAGAAAGCTAGGATTTGTCTCTTGGGAATCTGGGTTAGCAGTCCCCAGGACCACTCCTGGTCTGCTAAGTTGGGAGGAGTGCTTACAGCACTTGGCATGTGTGTGATTTATTACAGGGAAAGGACAGGAAGTGAAATTAGCAAGCAGAAGCCAGGCATATCTTGGTAGGCTCTCTCCCAGCAACAGGCTGTGATAACATGTGAATTGCTGTCTACCTGGGAAGCCCATTAGAGACTCACCCAGGGTTTTTATTGGGGGCTGGTCACTCATGTGCCCTCTGTGTGCCATATATTAAATTCCAGTGTCTCTGGAAAGCAGGGTTCAGAGTTGCTGGGTACAGAGAGCAGCGGAGCCCTCCTTAACCTGGATGGGAGTGTGATGCTGAGGGAGGCCTTGGGAGGGCCTACTGTGATGCTGAGCGAGGCCTTGGGAGGGCCTACTGTGATGCTGAGGGAGGCCTTGGGAGGGCCTACTGTGATGCTGAGGGAGGCCTTGGGAGGGCCTACTGTGATGCTGAGCGAGGCCTTGGGAGGGCCTACTGTGATGCTGAGCGAGGCCTTGGGAGACAGGGCCTACTCTGGCCTGTGGGTTGGCTTTCTTTGGTGGTAGCCATTCACATGATCAGCCCTTAGGGAACAGCAGTGACTCTTTTGCTTGTTTGCTGATTGTTCAAATCAGTCTTGATGCTGGGGATGGGTCCAGGCTCTCCTCTGTAGTAGGAAGTGCTACACTACTGGCCATCACCCCCAGCCTGTTAGGTATTTACTCTAGTTGATGTTTTTCAGAACTGCCAATTTTGCGGTGTGGATTGATTGGTCTGCCCCGTAGAGCTTTGTGTTTCTGTGGGGTTTTTTGAGGCAGAGTAATGGTCCTGGAGGTTCTGGAGCTCGCTCTGTAGGCCAGGCTGGCCTCAACTCGCAGAGATCCCTCTGCCTCTGCCTCCAGGAATGCTGGGATTAAAAGTGTGCGCCACCACTGCGCAGCCAAAGCTTTGTGATTCTTTACAGACCCATCCTGTTGATGCCCACGCTCTGGCCCAAGGCAGAAATTGGGAAATTAGTTTAAATCCAGCTTTTTCCCCTTCTCTGACTTATACCCCCAGCCCTGAGGGTTTTACTTCCTGTTAAAGATACAGTATTTGGGAGCTGGAGTGATGCTCAGCATGCAGTGCCTGTGCAGAGGACCTGAGTTCAGTTGTTCTCAGTCATGTCAGGAGCTCACCGTTTCAGTTTCAGGGTGTCCTACACTCACATGCGCACACCTGCACGAGTCTCTTCCTGCCCCTGCCACGGGAGGGCAGAAACAAAAATAAATCTTAACATCTTAAAAAATTGCATGTATTTATTTTGTGTGTATTAGTGAGGGCATGCGCATATCACAGCATGTCTGTAGAGACCTCAGAGGACACCATCTGGGGTCCACTTTCTCCTTCCACCACTGAGTCTTGGGGATTGACCTCAGGAAGCCTGGATTATACCTGCTGGGCTGACCTTGCTGACCCTAGAAGTAAATCTTGAAAAAAAAAAAGTGCGGGTTGTAAAATGTCCTTTAATATTCTAAAGTAAGCAATCTAGTCCCTGCCCTTGCTCACAAGCAGAAGATCTGTATCCTGCCCGAGGCTCTCCCATGTTCATTGGGGTCCAGTCCCCCTGCAACTAACTCCAGCTCCAGGAAACTCAGACTCACGGATCCTCCTGCTTCTGCCTCCTGAGTCCTGGGACTGCAGGCCTACGCCACCATGCCTGGCTGTTCTACCTCGCTTATTAATTTTAAAAATTACGTATATAAGTGTTTTGCTTGTGTACAAGTGTACAAGTACAGCACACGTGTGCCTGGTTCCAGTGGAGGCCAGAGGAGAACATCAGGTTCTCTAGAACCGAATCTGTGGATGGTTGTGAGTCACTATATGGATGCTGGGAACTGAGCCTGGATCCTCTGCAAGAGCAGCCAGTGCTCTTAACGTCTGAGCCATCTCTCCAGCCCCAAATGCCTCGTCTTCTTACTGGAGGCTAGGTCACCAGCATCTCAGCATTTTGACTTAAGAGAAAAGGTATCCTAAACACACTGGAAGTAGCAGCAGGTCTTGGTCAGAGCTGGCTCCTCACACAGGAACCCTGGTCTGGGATGCACCCGTTTCCTTGTATGCCTGTGTGTCCTTGCCTGGCTTTTCACCACCAGGTTGGGCGGGCACGGTGGTGGGGGCGGGTGGTTGGAAGGTGTGAGCTACTAATGTCTTAGCAGAGTGACTTGTCCTGTTTCTGCAGATCTGGAGCAGCAACCATTTGTTCCCCAGCACAGAGGAAGCCACTCTTTTTCTTGGAACACTAGATACTGTTTTTTTGTTCTCCTATGCTGTGGTAAGTTTTTAAAGTGTGGAGATTTTTGTTTGTTTTTATTTTTCAAATAGCTACTTAATTTTTAATATATTAAAATTATATGATTTTACATGCAATTTATAAATACATATAAATTATATTATTTTTGTGTATACAGTGTTCTGCCTGCGTGTAAACCTGCAGCCAGAAGAGGGCATCAGATCCTAGTATAGATGGTTGTGAGCCACTGTGTGGTTGCTGGGAACTGAACTCAGGACCTTTGGAAGAACAGCCAGTGCTCTTAACCTTTAAGCCATCTCTATAACCCCCAAATTAAAAATTTTTAAATTAAAAAATTATGTACAACTTTAATATTTATTTATTTATTTATTTATTTTTGAGACAAGCTTTCTAGACAAACTGTTCTAGTCTTGCTATATAGACCAGGCTGGTCTCACAGATCCTCCTGCCTCTGCCTCCCAAGTCCTGGGGTTAAAGATGTGCTACACCACACCTGGTAGAATTTTCTCCTTTTAATTTTGCATTTATGTGCATTTGGCCCACATGTATGTCTGTACATCTCTTGTGTGCCTGGTGTGTCTATAGAGGCAAAACAGGGCATCAGATGTTGGAAGCTGGCTTACAGTTTCCAACCACGGTGTGCGTTCTGGGAATCAGCCCCTGAAGAGTAGCCAGTGCCCTAAGTGCTGAGCCATCTTTCTAGCTCCACGTTGGTTGTTCTGGCCTGTGGCTTCCGTCCTGTGGCTTCCGTCCTGTGGCTTCCAGGCATTCTGCCTCCTGGAGCAACACACCACTAATTGATTCCCTTATCTGAAAAAGAGCTGGGAGATTTTCATTGTCCCCTTATTCACAAATGGCACTGAGTCTGCTTTAATGCTGTGTGCTATGCTTCCAGTGTGAAGGGACAAACGCTTGTGATAATTGTCATCTGAGGGTTTTGTATTATCAAGGCAGTCAGTTTGTTATAAATAGTTGGTCCTATGTCAATTTAAGTTTGAAGTCAAGACATTTGTTTTATACATTTGTAGCAGAAATGTGATGTGCTGCCCTTAAGGTCTGCACTGATGTCTGTATTTAGTGTCTGCTGGGCACTGGGAGGAGAGCGGGAGGCAGGGCACCGTGCCTCTCAGTGGTTACTGCCCTCCCAGCCTTTGTGGTGCCCTGAAACCCAAGGGGCATAGGCAGCCATGGCGCATCATAAGGTCTGTCTTGTGTCTTACAAGTCAACACCGGACTGCACACACGCGGCAACACTTCTTAACTCCAACTGCAAATGGTTCAGAGAACCGGCAGGAAGGCTGAGGGCCGTAGCTCATCTAGAGAGGGGAGCTTGTATGTAGACGTTTGTTAATGTAGACGTGTGAATAAAGTTTCATTTTTCTAGTCACCTCTTTCTAGTTTGCCTCATGTGTAATGTGTCCTCCCAGCTTACTGTTACTGTTTGGAGCCATAAGTTTAAATGCTTTATTTTTAGGGCCTCTTCATCAGCGGCATCATCGGGGACCGGCTGAATTTGCGATGGGTTCTGTCTTTTGGCATGTGCTCGTCTGCGCTCGTGGTAAGTGGGAAGATTTTATAGTGATCGGAGTTCTTCCTGGGCTTAGTGATTAAAAGGGCTGTACTAATCTCATGACCTGAGTTCACTCCTCCAGTCCCGTGTGGATGGAGAGACAGGGGAGTTGCCCTGTGACCTGCACGTGTGCACCCTGACATGTGTGTACCCCACTCAGACTTGCGTGTCACAAACACAAATACACTAATAATGAATAAAATTCAAAAAGAAACAGTGACTCCTATTTTGATCAAGTGTTCCAGAACGTTACCTTTTAATCCTTCTCCGCTTCCATCTAGAGTGGAGGAGTGAGCCTAGTCTTTGTGTCATCATCCTGTGTGTCTTTGACCGGGGCAGATCTTTTTAAAGCAAGACTCTTGTCCTCCTTCCTTGAGTGACACAGTCTGAATAAACAGCATAGGGCTGGGCTCTCTGGAGCCTGGCCTCAGGCTGCCTGCCTTTACCGTAGACACACGAACCACTTGCTGATTCTCTAACCTGGTCACTGTGTTCTACCCACTGCTTTCCTTCTCTTCCTCCTTGCCTCGGTTGGCCCTCATGTCACAATCAGGTGACACCCTTAGCTCTGCACCTCTTTCTCAATCAGTGGTCCGGACTCTTCCTACCCTGCTAAGGAAGGAACCGTCTGTGGCCTTCCTGTGCTCTTGCGGTTCCCCCTCCCATCGCCTGTGCTTATGTGTAGTCTTGTTTCCAGAGTAAGACCACAGCCCCTGGCCTGGGACAGCCTGGGTTTGCCTCCTGTGCCTCCTGTTTCTGACTCAGACTCTGCAGTGTTTCATATTAGGAATTTGCAAAGCAGCTGTGCAGATCCCCGCCTCCTGGCATGGCAGTGAGGGTCCTGTGTGTGTCTGTGCGCGAGGACCCATATCAGAGTCATCGGTACTGCTCACTACCAGTTAGTAAGGGGTTCCTCCTCATGGACACAGCTCCTAGACTTCAGGTAGATTCTGATTTAGTATAGTTTTTCCATGTATGCCGTTTACATACAGGAAAAAACTTTTTTTTCTTAAAGTCTTAGAAATCAAAGCACTTACTGAGTGGTGGTGGTGGCGCACATCTTTAATCCCAGCCCTTGGGAGGCAGAGATATGCAAATCCCTGCATTTGAGGCTGTCCTGGAACTCTCTTTGTAGACCAAGCTGGCCTCAAACTCACAGAGATCCACCTGCCTCTGCCTCCTGAAATATATGCTTATTATACACACACACACACACACACACACACACACACATATACATACATACATATATCTATTATAAAGTATATATGTATAAACCCCTTGTGTAGTCTTGTTACCACAAACAAACATGGCTGAGCGACTGCCTCTCCCTCTTCCCCTAGCTGTTGACAACCACTGACCATTTTTCTGTCCTTGTCGTTTTGCGTATTCCAGAATTTACAGCTGCGATGTGACAGTGTTCTCCCCATGCCAAGTCCTCACAAAATAGACTTTGACTGTGAATAAAGTGTCCCTCTGAGCAAAATGCCTGGGGGAGAAAACAGGCCCATGGTAGAATCTACTGAGTAACTCAGCAGATGACAGACAGGATTCACTTATGAGTGAACTTAATAGTTGCCATAGCAACAGCTGGGCTTACCTGGGACTGTCCTGATGCTCAGCATTGGTCCTGTCCTTACCAGACATGCACATGTGGGCTTGTGTGGTACTTCAGCCCTCTGGAGATTTCTGTTCCCAGAGGGAGCAGATGGAAGAAGTTGGGGTTCTTCTAGAGTGGAAGATGCAAGTTAGGGGGAGGGTATGTGTGCACGCATGTGCATGGGAGTGCAGGCGAGTACAGAAGCCAGTGAAGGACGTTGTGGTTCCTGCTTTATCACTCCACCTTATTCTCTTGAGGCAGGGTCTCTCTCTGGACCTTGCACTTGGCTGATAGCTCTCAAGCTCCAGCAATCTTTCTGCTTGTGTCCCACACAGTGCTGGGGTTATAGGGTACTCACTCAGGTTTTGACATGGGTGCTAGGGATTTGAACTTGGGTCTTCATGCTTTCATAGCAAGAATGCTTTCCCACTGAGCCATCTCCCCATCCCATGAATGTATTTTTTTGTGTATCCTGGAAGGCAGTTGGGTATATTGAAAGTGTCCGTGTGGATGTCACATGTCCCTTTTTCTTTCCTTCTCTCGAAGGTGTTTGTCTTTGGTACTCTTACGGAATGGCTGCACTTCTACAACAAGTGGCTCTACTGTGGCCTGTGGATTGTGAACGGCTTGCTACAGTCCACTGGCTGGCCCTGTGTGGTTGCTGTGATGGGCAACTGGTTTGGGAAAGCTGGGTATGCTGCCTCCTTCCTCTGTGTTAATGTTGGATCACTGAGTCTGGTCAAACTCTGTTAACTTGCTGCATTAGACCACGCCTCATCTTCTCTGTCTTTTAGACTGAGCAGGTCTGGGATAGAAGGTCAATGGCAGAGCGTGTTGTGGACCTTAGTGATGGTCTATAGACACCCAGGGAGGCATCCGTAAGCTTTTCTCCCTTAGAAACTGTAATAGTCCCACTGTGTGCTCTCCATTATGTGTGTTTCTTTGAATACAGTCTCCTTTGCCATGTGTTGAGATTCTGTGGTTACCTTATCATTACATTAACAATAAGAAAACTTAGCCCAAAAGTTACCCATGAAAGTTAGGGACATAGTGCAGTGATAGAGCAGTTGTACAGCATGTAGAAGATGCTGCTAGTTACTCATGTGACATCCCTAAGGTCATGAGCAAGGGCTCTATTTCAGATGCTGCCACACTTTGGGGCTTATATTGAGCATCGCCCTACTCCTCAGTTTCCATGTTAGAGTATGTTGGACTTGCCATGGGTGGTGTGGGCTGCAAGATGAAGGAAGGTACCTGCTGAGGGGTCCTCCGAGCCGTCCTGGAGAAAAACATACTGAATTCATAGGATGGAAAATGAGTTGAGTGACCTAGACTTGCTTTGTGGTTTCTAACTGTTGGTGATGATCCTGTTTCAGAAGCCATGTTGCCTTGGAGTTTAGTCACTTTTCCTGGGTCAGCGTGAGTGCACTGACAGGGGCGTGCTTGTCTCCATGTTTGCTCCTCTACATGGGAGCAGAGGATGTGGCTGATGCTCCCCTTCCACGGTGCTGCTCAGTGCCCGCCCTGGCAGGTGCTTCACGGCTTCCATCTTTTCCAGTTTCACAACTGGGAGCTCCCTTGGTCATCAAAAATCTGTAATGCTGTGAAAGTTCACCTATACACTGTCTTGTGGAGTGATAAGTGCCATTCGAGAGTTCTCTGGCTATGTTTCAGTATGCCAGTGCCTTCTGTTTCGCTCTGACCATAGGTTAGCGTGATTGTATTGTAAAGGCATTTCCTTTTTATGTTTTATTTTGTTTTAAAGACACTAGTGGAATTGGAGATTGCACGGGGCTTTGTGTACACTAGGCAAATGCTCTACCCCAGAATTTATCTCCCAGCTCTTTAAAAGGTTTTTTTCTCTCTCTCTCTCTTTTTCTAAAATTTGTTTTTCTTTTGAGGCAGAGTCTCACCATGTTGCCCTGACTAGTGTAGACCAGGCTAGCTTCAAACTCAGAGATTTATCTGTTCTGCCTCCGAAGTGTGTGTGCTTCCTACCCAGCTTAAAATTTCTGGTCTCTCAATGTAGCCCTGGCTGTCCTAGAACTCACTGTATAGACCAGCTGGCTTCAGATTCACAGAGATCCACCAGCCTCTGCCTCTGCCTCCTGAGTGCTGGGATTACAGGTGCGACCACACGTCTGGCAAGGAGGCTTTGTTCTTTCAGCTCCACGTTGTGTGGTGTTATTGATAGGATGCCAACTTGGTTTGCGGGGGGCTTGGGCTGTGTAATGAACACTAATGCTCCAGGTGTAGCCCAGCCTGGAAATCCTTCAACAAGGTAATGCTAGGGCTGGAGAAACGGCTCAGTGGTTAAGAGCACTGTCTGCTCTTCCTGAGGTCCTGAGTTCAATTCCCAGCAACCACATGGTGGCTCACAACCATCTATAATGAGATCTGGTGCCTTCTTCTGGCCTGCAGGCACACAAGGGAGCAGAATACTGTATAAATAATAAATAAATCTTAAAACAACAACAACAACAAAAAACCACAAGGTAATGCTAGAAGGGAAAAGATGATAAAATTGTGAGTACTGACTGAGAGTGGCTGACTGTGTGCCTTGGCAGCTCAGCTGCCAGCGAGCGGTCCACAGTGGATATGGAAAATAGCTGCAGTGAGAGAAGTCAGGTGAGTATTCTTTAGCCCCAGACTTCTTGGGGACCTTAAGAGTAATACACAAAGGCCATTGAAGCTGAGTGCCGAAAATCACAGTTTTCTTTCTTTTTTCTTTTTTCTTCTTTTTCCGAGACAGGGTTTCTCTGTGTAGCCTTGGCTGTCCTGGACTTGCTTTGTAGACCAGGCTGGCCTCAAACTCACAGAGATCCACCTGCCTCTGCCTTTGAAGTGCTGGGATTAAAGACATCTGCCACCACGCCCAGCGAAAATCACAGTTTTTAAAAAATATTTATTTATTTGTATATGAGTGCTCTATCTGCATGTATACCTGCAGGCCAGAAGAGTCATCAGATCACATTATAGATGGTTGTGAGCCACCATGTGGTTGCTGGGAATTGAACTCAGGACCTTTGGAAGAGCAAGACAGTGCTCTTAACTACTGAGCCATCTCTCCAGCCCAGAAAAATCACAGTTTTCATAGGCCAGATTCTTCTCAGTTGTCGCCTCGGTCCTGGCCCCCTCCTTCACCCCCTTGATGGGTTTTAGTATTTTTACAGTGTTGGACCTTTTCATTCTTTTGTTTTGGTTTTGCTGTTGTTATTGTTGTTGTTGTTTTGAGCAGGGCCTTGCCATGTAGTGTGTGTCCTTGAACTTCCTGCTCTCCTGCCCTAGCCTTCCAGGTTCATGGATTAGAGGCATAAGCCACCATACCTGGCTTCTTTTCTTTAATTCTTTTTCTTTAACTGCCCTACAAGGAACTTATGACTTCACTATTACTCTGGAAGTACTCTGCCTCTGAGCTCAATATCCAACTCTCAATGAAAATTTAATATTATTAATCCTTAGGAGAATCTGGTTTTATCATTCTGGTGTATTTTTCAGATTTTAAATAGAATGTTTTTTGTTTGTTTTTTGTTTTTGTAATGCACAGCTTTACTGTTTCAGCCTTTCTTTTTTTTTTTTTTCATTTTGATTCATAGACTCTCTCTGACATCTTGTCTGATTTTCCATTGTTCTCCCTAGCCGAGGAGTTGTCTTTGGTCTCTGGAGTGCCTGTGCTTCCGTGGGCAATATTTTGGGAGCGTTCCTGGCCTCATCTGTTCTGCAGTACGGTTATGAGGTGGGTGTGCCTCTCACAGTTGGTGTGTGTGTGCACTTGTTCTTGATGCTTAGCTCTTCCCACGTGCTAAGAGTGTACGTGCACCACCGTGCCTGGCATGGCAGCTCTGTGCTTTGGGGGCCGCAGCCAGTGATGTTGTTGGTAGAAGGAAGCTGCCTCGGTTTGCAGGAGCCTTGGGTAGTGAACACCAATACTCCAGTTACAGCCCAGAATGCAAGAAGGGACAAGATGATTAAAAAAAAAGAAACCCCGAGGGTACTGAGCGAGAGTGGGTATGGACAGCCAGCTGCCAGTGGTCCGTTGTGGGTGTGGGGAAGCCTCGGAAGGGACCGTCCATCTCCAGGGCACACCGCCCACTAAGGGTCAGTCCATGCCGCTGGGAGGAAACCTTTGGGGTAGGACATACTCAGTCTGCTGAGCGTTTGGCAGGGCCTGAACAGGATGGGGTAGTGGGTTCCCAGCTGGCTCAAAGTTAAGTAAGCCTGTGCTTGTAGGAAGAGGGCTAAGGACAGAGGACTTTCTTTCTGACCTGGATTCCTGAGGCATCATATGGCCAAGAAAGCCCTGGGCATCCATCCCAGGATCCCTAGGAGTTGGAGTGATGCTAGAAGAGAAACTCTCCTAGAAAACAGTCCCTAGAGCCAGCGGGACAGGAAGCTGAGGGTATCCACTGTACGCTGGGGGTATCCGCTGTATGCTGGTGCTGAGTGTCTGGAGAGCTGAGTGGTCTTTGTTCTGCCTTCCAACGTGTCTGTGTGGGTGAAGAAAAAGAAGCATACAGATTATCTGAAAGTCATGAAAGGTACATTTTGAATATAGTTTCTGGGTTTGTTTGTTTTTTTTTTTTACCAGAAAATTATTTTTTATAGAAAAATAACTAAATAAATATGGGAACAACGGAGAGACTGTGCTTTACTGGCTAGGTAAAATCCAGGTTGGTAACCTGTTGTGTTCTTGAGGTCGTTGGCAATGTCTGTCACGTTACAGCTGCTCTGACCCAGCTGTCCTGCCTCCAGGAAGTAGAGGCACCTGTTACCTGCAGTTATCTCAACATAGTTGTAACAGCCAAAGATGGACGGTAAAGGTCAGCTGGCAGGGAGGGGTAGAGCTCCGAGGCACCTGTTGGGAGAGTCTGGGGAGCTGGGAAGTAGAAGCGGAAGCTCGGAACTGAAAGAGAGGAAGACACTGGGAAGGTCTCACAGACAGCAAGCAGGCCAAGCCGTCTCCAGACGGGAAGGACGAAGGTGGCTTATTGGCTCGCACGTTTCCTAACGGCCCGTGGAGAACTGAAATTGGACAGCAGTGTGTACATGTTTGGACAATTAGGAGTTGGATGGGGTGGGGAAATAGGATTTACTCCACATCTTAATGCTTATTTTCTTAAGCAGAATACTAGTCAGAAACCTAAATAACTAAACGCAGGCTGCTCTTTCAGCGGGTAGGTATTTTGGCCTAGGTAGAAGTAAGTAGCCTGTCGTTTATCACAATCACCTTTTTTTCCTGGGCTTTTTCACACCTGGATTATACTGATAGGTGCAAGTGTGAATTTCACTCACTCCTGTGCTGCTCCGGCATCTGGACTCTGGAATGCTGCCTTAACTTTGTCATTCACTCGTTTAAAAATTCTGACTCATTGCCCACATCAATAAGTCAACTGTACAGCCTGGCCATTGACTCTTTCTTCCTGATATCTGTCCTCTGTGGCAGTTTTCTTCCCTGAAGTCCTGGGCAGAAACCCCCTCGCCCCCCACCCCCACCCCCCAGCATGCAGTACGAGTCCCATCTCACCCGCAGCCTGTCAGCACCTCTGCTGCTGCGCCCTGGAAGAAGAGTCCCCTACACGTACGTCATCTAGCTGCATCAGCCTCTTTCTACCGATTGCTTCCTTCTGAACCCCGGGCTGCCTTTTCATGTTTTGGGTATTGTTTGATCCCCTGAACTGGATTTAATGTCTCCAAGGGCAGATGCTTTGTAGGACTTTGGATAGATTGAGGGGCTAATCCTGATTTTTTTTTCCAACCTTAATCGTATCCAGGTGACCCTCTGTGAGCCCTGCCATGTCCTTAAGAAAATGCAATGGGAAGTCCCATGTAGGACACTTGGCACAGTGCCTAGCCTTGAAGCCCTGGGAACTGAAATCCTCCCACTCCCCTGTTTTTCCTGACCCCTCCGCTCCCCTCCCCTCCCCTCACGTGTGTATAATGACCATAGCTGTGATGACCACCTGTGTAAGAGCCACCTCCCCTCTCCTCCAGTATGCCTTTCTGGTGACCGCGTCTGTGCAGTTTGCTGGTGGGATCGTCATCTTCTTTGGACTACTAGTGTCACCAGAAGAAATTGGTGAGGCGAACCCATCTCTTCTATTTGTAATATCTTTTAAAAAATATTTATTTGTTTGTTATTATGTGTACAGTGTTCTGCCTGCATGTACACCTGCATACCAGAAGAGGGCATCAGATCACTTTTTTTTAAAGATTTGTTTATTATTTATACAGTATTCTTCCCGCATGTGCACAAGGAGGAACCAGATAGCATTATAGATGGTTGTGAGCCACCGTGTGGTTGCCGGGAATTGAACTCAGGACCTCTGGAAGAGCAGGCAGTGCTCTTAACCTCTGAGCCATCTCTCCAGCCCCATTCATAATATCTTATTGTTAGGGGCTGAGGGAGGTCCAGGGACAGGAAATGGAAGGGTGCAGGAAGAGCTGAACATTTGTAGATTTGTGGAATCCAGACACTGGCTAAGAATGTAATATCTCAGCCGGAGTAGTGGTACACACCTTAGTCCCAGCACGCAGGGAGGTGGAGGCAGGCAGGTCGATGTGAGTTCGAGGCCAGCCTGGTCTACAAAGCAAGTCCAGCACAGCCAAGACTACATAGAGAAACCCTGTCTCAACAAAACAAAACAAAACAACAAGTAACATCTTGAGACTGGACTCTTTTCCTTTATAAAAATGACTGAGTTTGTCATTTTCTCGTGGTTAAATATAGAGTGTCCAAGTGAAGCCACAGAAGCAGAGAGGCGTGCAGCTCTTCCGTGAGCGAACAGGGTCTGTAGCCTCACTTGGCTTTAGTTGTCCTGGTCTCTGAACTTTAGTTGAGTCTTCTACAAATTGGAAATAAAAACAGTGTCAATTCTGTAAGTGGAGATGTGTGCAAATCCTGGTACAAGGCAGGGCCACAGGCTAGTGCGCTGTAAACGGCTACTGTTATTGCTGTCCTAGGTCTCCCAAGTATTGAGACAGAAGAAAGCTCCGAAGAAGATTCACACAGGCCGCTCATTAGCGGTGCTGAAAATGAAGATGACTATGAGCCTAATTATTCAATCCAGGAGGACAGGGCTGCCACCCAAGTGAAGGCAATAAGCTTCCATCAGGCTTGCTGCCTTCCTGGAGTCATCCCGGTAAGGACTTCTCTGCTCCTCCCACAGCTGGCGTCGAGCCCTCAGTAGTACTTTGCTGGGGGTCGTACTGCTGTCATTTTACTAATACATTTTGAGATGGTTATGTAGCATCCCTCAGCTTCCCTGATAGCCATGAAAAGCCAGACACTAGATATTTTCACCTTTTGGGGAACTGAACAATCTCAGCCTTAGCCACCTAACCCTGTGGTACATAGAAGCTGCTGACCACATGGGTCAGATGGGGGTGGCCAAACATAGACCATGAACCTGCTGTCCCTGGTCCAGCATGCAGCCATGAAGGCAAATATAACAGTTTTTTTAAAATGGAGATTTATTTATTTATTTATTATGTATACAGTAGTCTGCCTGCATGTGTGCCCGCAGGCCAGAAGAGGACACAAGATCTCATTATAGATGGTTATGAGTCACCATGTGCTTGCTGGGAATTGAACTGAGGACCTCTGGAAGAGCAGCCAGTGCTCTTAACCTTTGAGCCATCTCTTCAGCCCAATATAACAGTTTTTAAATATGTTTTTTTTTATTGGGACAGGTTAAATATGTATTGAGTTTGTCAGATTTTTGTGGACCAAGAGGGGTTTTGAGTGGCTCATTATCCGCCTTGTTGTGTTAATTCTGGTCGTTCTGGGGGAGTGCGGAGTTGCCCTGTCTAGGGTAGAGTAGCCTTTCTTGGTAAGGCATGGCGATGTTTTCACAACCTTTGCAGTCAGGAAAAACTCTATGTCAGCCGAACCCCTCAAATGCAGTCTGTCTTGATGTGTTGGGTGCCTAGGCACCGGCTGGAAGAGGCCTAGGCTGTGCTTACAGCTTACCCACTAACTTTCTGTGAGATGTGACTAAGTCTCCCAGCCCATCCCCGTGTCCTGCCTGGGTCTAAACACTGGCTCATTGTGTGGTTGACAAAGCATTTGTTTTTGTTACCTTGTTTTTATGATGTGAGTCTGTAGGCCATCCTACTCTGTCCTTCCCAGCTCTCTTCTGTCCTGGGCCTCTCTGCTAAAAAACTAGCCTTTCCAACAGATAGGCAAATGTCAGCCAGATGTCAGTGTTACGCACTGTAATTCTTGAATTCAAAGACAGTGACCAGTGTTAGGGAAACTGGTTCTTTTAGGCCTGTTCTTGGGAAGATACTGTCTTTTAGTTATTAAAATACTTTGCTGGCAGTTGTTTTGGGTGAGAAGGAACTTCCGTTTGTTGTGGCTAAACAAGAAGCTCATTTGCTGGTTCCTTTGTACTTCCGAAGCCATTGTTCTCTGGCACGGGCAGGGTGCAGGGGCAATCTAGTTAGCCCCCTGCCTTTGTGTTTGCAGCAGGCTGTCTGGGCAGAGAGCTCTGGAGGCTGGGATTCCAGTCTCTGTGGGGAGGCTGCTGCCCTGCCTGCCAGGGAAGCTCTTTTCAAACAAGTGGCACCTGGGGGATAACTGGCACTTGGGGCCAGGAGTACTAACCAGATGCCCTTTGAAGTCAGCACCCTGCCTCTGCCTTCCCTTTGATGCTGGTAGTCAGGGCTTCCTGGTAATAACGTGCTGAATGCAGGCGTCTCTGCCATCACACTTCAGGCAGCTCTCTTTCAGAAGAGAGCCAGGAGGCCAGTGATGACCGTAGCTCTTCCTTTCAGCCCACCAGAGATGCTCTTTGTGGGATGTAGAGCTTTTGGAGGCTCTAGGACGAAGGTGGTCCCCAAGTGGATATCTTTCGGTCTGTGGCTGAGTCACATTACTCCCTCCCCGTCCATAGTGTACAGAGTTAACTTTGTAGGAAGAGAGCCTAGAAAGCCTGGCCGCTTGCAGCGTGAGCCGATGCTCGCTGTGTCTGGTGCCGGTTGGCAGCATGGATACATACCGTGGACCTTTTGTCTGAATAAAGAAATTGTGGGTGCAGTGTGCACTGCTTTCTGGCTTTCAAACACTGGCTTGCTTTTACCAGAGAAATGACAGGAGAAGGAGCTGGGGCTAGTTAAGAAGCAGCTGTGCAGTGTTTTATTTTTAGAAACCAATGGGAGTAAAGAGAAGAGGCTCCTGGGCCCAGTCAGGGAAGCCGCCACGCTGTGCCGTTTGCTGCCTGTTGATAGCTGTGTTTTCCTTGCAGTACTCACTGGCCTATGCCTGCCTGAAGCTGGTGAACTACTCCTTCTTCTTCTGGCTGCCCTTTTATCTGAGTAACAACTTCGGGTGGAAGGAAGCCGAAGCTGACAAGTTGTCCATTTGGTACGACGTCGGAGGCATCGTAGGTACGCACGTGTGCATCTACTTCTGCGGAGTTCGTCGCCTGCCGTCTTCCACAGGAAATCTTGCTTCATTTGAAGTTTTATTGCTTGTTCCACAGCCGTCTTTCCCAACCTGTCCTACCAGTAAACATGCAAACTTCTGTGAGAACAAAAAGTCCATAGAAAGGAAGAGCAGCCCGAGACAGGGCTGTGATTTACAGGGCTGCCTTTTCTTAGGCTTCGGTTGATGGATCAGTTCTTTTGTGTCGGGAACACTTGGGAATCTCTTTAAATGCAGCCCCTTTGTCTGCTTTCAGGGGTGGCTTGGCTTTGAAGCTGATTTTGTGAGAGATTCAAGATGGAGTGGGGACGTGTTCATTCCGACTTCCTCCCACTGTCCCACTGTCTCCAGCCAGGGGAGCAAGCATAGCAGTACCTTGGTGTATAGATTGTCAGACGGTGGGGGAGGGGCACACAGGACACGGGTGGACAGCAAGGGTTTTCCTTGTCTTTCTTGTGTGTGTGCTGGGGATTGAGCCCTGGGCTACCACGTGTACTATAACCCTAGGTCTCTAACAGATTTTTAACTGGCTTTGTGTCACAGCCAGAAATGCAAATGAGGAAGTAATAAACTTAAATAAGACTAACAGATGACACACTATGGCTCCTTTTAAAAAATAATAAGAAATAAGATAATAAGAGATCAAGGTGCCAGGCAACAGATATAATATTAGATGAGGAGTTTGTTAAATGATCATGGGGCAGAGAAGGAAAAGGGGGAGGGGTATCCCAGAGAGAGAGACAGAGAAAGAGGTAAGAGAGAGGAAGGGAGTAAGGGGGTAAGCAGTGACATCACAGGTAGGCAGTGACATCACAGGTATGCAGACTGAAGCAGAATCCTAACAGCATCACCGTAGCGTCTCTGTCTCTGCAGTGTTTGCTTGTAGAGTTACAGTCAGACCATGTTACCCTGAGCACACGAGCTGCACAGTAGGTCTTTCCTTAAGTGGCACACTGCTATTATATTTGAACTTGACTATTGGTAGTCTTAAAGTCCAGAGCTAAAGCTCATGTAGATACCCTGAGACCTGACCTCACTTCTGTGTCCTCCACAATTAAAGGCACCTGCAATAGCCTCCAGGGCACTGGGCATGCTGGGTCACTTGGTTGATTCATCATGCTTTAAATTCAAATGAAAAAAATCCAGGGGAATTATTTCACTCATTTGGTAGGGAAAACAGTAAATACGAATATTAATGGTTTGGGGTAGTTTCCTTTGTTCTTTCTTTAATGCTTGATTTGTGGTGTCCTGTGCATGGGCCAGCACTGTGTGAGAAGACTTGGGAGGGTCAGCTGTGTCTTTGGCCCTGAGGAGCCTGCTTGCTTTCCATTGATGGGCTCTTGTGCTTGCAGGTGGGACTCTGCAAGGCTTCATCTCCGACGTGCTGCAGAAGAGAGCCCCCGTGCTGGCCCTTAGCCTGTTCCTGGCCATCGGGTCCCTTGTTGGCTATAGCCGTGAGTATTTGCAATTGCATCTGTGAAGGTAGGCACTCGCTCAGAGTCAGTGGTCAGCCGTGGAGAGGTCTGTGATTAGCTCTGAGTGCCTGGGAACTGTCATCACATGGTTTTATTTGTGTGGGGAGGAAACTGGAGTCTCTCCTCCTTTGTGGGTCTGTTTAAAAGCTTGCTTGGGAGTGTATTGCTTTGTTTGAGGGGCGGCTCCAGAGGGACAGCATTAGAGCCAATAAAACCATAAAAGGGGGCAAGGTTTCAAAAGCGGGAAGATGGTAATTAGTAGGCCTTGGTGTGTGTGTGGGGGGTGTGTGTGTCTGTGTGTGTGTGTTTTCTAAAGATGGTAGAGTCTTTCTGTGGCTTTCAGAAATCTCATTAGCTTGAGCAGCAGCCAGAGATGGACAGGACAAAAGCTGGAGGGGGCGGTGTGAGTCGTCTGCCTTTGTTGTCTCTGGAGGGATTGTGCTGTGTGGCGGCTGCAGCCACCGTGCAGTGTCGATGGAGGCACATGCAACTTCTTCACAAGTCACTGGTGTGTCTTCTCTCACAGGCTCTCCAAACAACAAGTCCATCAATGCACTTCTGATGACCATTACAGGTACGGGTAGACCTGTGTTGGCTGTGCTGTTCCTCTGGGAGTTTAGAGAAAGCTGTCTCCCTCAAGAGGACTGACACTAAGGATTCCCTACATGACCTCAAGGGACAGGAAGATAGACGCTTCCTTTGCCAGCTTCTCCCCTCTGCTCCCCTCTGCTAGTGGGTGACAGAAGCTGTCCCTGTGGAGAGAGAAACTGAAAATTCGGGTCGTGGCCCCAGATCTGGATATATGACTTCAGAAAGTAACTTAGGTGTCACCTTGTGATCCCGTCTACCAGCTTACGGACATACAGAACAGCTAGCTTTGTCTCTTGTACTGAACTGGGTTGGTACTTTCCTGAGCACTAGATAAAATAGTTGAGTACAGTTAAGGGATATGTTATATATTTTTAAAAAATAATAGTTATTTTTGTTTTTTTTTTAAACACTGGGTTTTTCTGTGTAGCCTTGGCTATCTTGGACTTGTTTTATAGACCAGGCTGTCCTCAAACTCAGAGTGATCCACCTGCCTCAGCCTCCCTGAGTACTGGCGAGTGCCCCCATGCCTGGCTATAAAGTTATTTTTTAATTTATCAAGATGTGTGGCTCTGATTGCAGTAGCATGACCCAGTTTACCAGAGAGATCTGAGGGCGGCTTTATGAGAGCAGAGGCAGATAGAATCCCTGTCCACCTCTCTCTGTCCAATGTGTTGGCTGACTTGGGTGGATTGATGCTTGGAGGATGGAGTTCTGCTGTGGAAGAGCCTGACAAGCTGCTGTCACATGGCTGCAGCGTGAGGAAGGCCCGCAGGTGCTGCAGATACACCAGAGTGTCACCTCACCCAAGAAGGGATTTTAGAAAAGTAGATACCACTTAATTTAAACATCTGGAAGCACGTCCTTTATTTTCTGTTTCTCCCCAACATGCTGATTAAGGCATTGGGACGGTATTTTGTCCTATCCGGTCAATGGCTAGAGATGTGGATCATATTTTAACACGAACCTGTTCTCTTTATGGCTTTAGGGTTTTTTATTGGTGGACCGTCCAATATGATCAGTTCAGCCATTTCTGCAGACTTGGGTCGCCAAGAGCTGATCCAAGGGAGCAGCGAGGCTCTGGCAACAGTCACAGGAATCGTGGATGGGACTGGGAGTATTGGTGCTGCCGTGGGCCAGGTGAGAACAGCATGTGTTCTGGGTCCCACAGTAGGTGGCGCTCTTGTGCTGTGAACTGTTGTAAGGAAAGTCTTAGGTTTTCAGCCTTTTAGAGGTGGGACCTAATATGGACAGCATCTCACATGGCCATAGATTGTGTAACTAAGTGAGTGCAGTCCGTTTTCTCCATGTCCAGATATGTATGGCTGGTCCCAGAGGGTGGCTGTAGGTGGTGGTGTAGCAAAGTCATCTGGGATGCAGAACACTCCAGGTCTACAGACTTGCTGAGATGGAACCTGTTGACCTGTGGATGTTGGAGAGCATCTAGGCTAAGAGTGCCCTACCATAGTACGGAATGACTTAAGTCTGCTGGTTTGCTTGGTTAGTGGGGTGAGTCACTGACAGCTAACGCCTGTGGCCAGCGAGGAAACAAGCGGCGAAGAGCTGTAGCCATCCCGATGTTGTCCATCCGTGTAGTGGATTCAGATCAGTATCCGCTCCTGCGGTAATGCAGGCGCTGTGAGGGCAGCGTCGGGCCTCAGCTCCCCTGCAGCCTTCCCTGCTCCTGACACACAGGAGACATTCTGGCTCCAAAGCACTGTACAATAAATGGTTGAGACACTTAGGATAGAAACATAAAACAGTCTATATTTACCGAGGGTAGGAGAATTACCTCCGCATGCTCTGGGGTAGAAGTCAAGCAGGCCACTGTCACCCATTCATGTCTGAGGGGACGGGGAACAATCATGTTATTTTATACATTTATGTATTTGTATGTATGTTGCACATGTATGGAGGTCAAGACAACCTGCCAGAATCTGTTCTTTCTTTGTACTGTGTGGGTCCCGGATTTGAGCTCAGGATATCAGGCTTGGTGACAAGGGTCTTTACCCTAGCCGTCTTCCCAGCCCTATCATTTTAAGTATTTTAAATTATTCCTCCCTAACACTTTCTTAAGTTAATTTGGTGGATAAACTGTAATTGACATTTATTTTAAATTTTCTTTTTTCCTTTCTGAAGACAGTTTCTTACATAGGCCAGGCTGGCCTTGAGTTTACTGTGTAGACCAGCATGACCTTGAGCTTCTCATCCACCTCTCAAGGGCTGGGAGTGTAGGCTTGCATTACCCTGCCTGGCTAGTTTAAGATTTATTTATTATGTATACAATGTTCTGCCTGCATGCCAGAAGAGGGCACCAGATCTCACTGTAGATGGCTGTGAGCCACCATGTGGTTGCTGGGAATTGAACTCAGGACCCTTGGGAAAGCAGACGGTGTTCTTAACCTCTGAGCCACCACTCTAGCCCCCTGCTTGCAGTTTCATCCCTCCGTGTCTCACGTGTCACTGTTCAGATCCCAACGGTGACTGTGGGTTACCGTGTGTCTGACCTCCAGTCAGGCAAGTAGGTCAGGAGGAAATCATTCTTAGCTGTGGTCGTTCCTTCTCTTGGGGATTTTTGCTTTGTTTTCCAGATGGCCCTGGCTGCCCTGGAACTCAGAGATTTTTAGACCAGGCTGGCCTTGAACTCAGGTTAGGGTTCCGGTTAGGGTTAGGGTAGAGATCTGCCTTCCTCTGCAACCCGAGTACTGCCTTTAAAAGTGTGTGCCACCATGCCCAGCCTCTTGTGGACTTCTGAATGATATTCTGTTGTCTAAGGATTTACCTCACAAGCTGTGTGACTGAGGTTAAAGTCCCATCAGCCTTGTGTTTAGCCTTTGCCTGGACTCCTCAAGTGACAGTGTTGCCTCTTCCTTCCTCTGACTTTTAGAGAATTTGTTGTTTTTCCTCCTGGTTGCCATAGCAATTGGTTCATCTCTCCTGAGGAACACCTATAACACATGATGATCAACATGCCAGTCTGGATCTCTGTCCTCTACCGGACATTGCACTCCTTAAAAACAAAGCTGTTCCAAACGGAGCATGGCCGGGAGGTGGTGGCCCATGCCTTTAGTCCCAGCACTAGGTAGGCAGAGGCCGGAGGGTCTCTTGAGTTCGAGGTCTACAGGGTGAGTTCCAGGATGGCCAGGACTACACAAGAGGAACCCTGTCTTGAACAAAAACAAAAAACAAAACACACTGAGCAACGTGGTGTACACCTGTAACCCCAACCCTCAAGAGGCCACAGAATTACCAAAAAAAAAAAAAAGGCCCAACAGTGGTGGCGCATGCCTTTAATCCCAGCACTTGGGAGGCAGAGGCAGGTGGATCGCTGGGAGTTTGGAGCCAGACTGGTCTACAAAGTGAGTCCAGGACAGCCAAGGTTATACAGAGAAACTCTGTCACAAAAAAACCCCACAAAAACAACAATAAAAGAAAGTAGTGAGGGCTTGAAAGATGGACTTTTTTTGGAGTTGTCATAACAAATGTCATTAATAATTGGCTGCGCGTAAACTCAGATACACTGAAAACCGTTGTGCTTTGCCTTTGTATTAGGTAAACCTTAGTGTTCTACACATTGTACGTTGACAAACTCTTTCTTTCTTTCTTTCTTTCTTTCTTTCTTTCTTTCTTTCTTTCTTTCTTTTTTTGAGACAAGGTCTCTCTATGTAGTCCTGGCTGTCCTAGAGTCACTATGTAGACCAGGCTGGCCTCGAACTCACAGCGATCCACCTGCCTCTGCCTCCTGAGTGCTGGGATTACAGGCGTGCGCCACCACGTCCGGTGACAAACTGTTTTTTAAAGGTAGAGTATTAGAACTGTGGTGAGATGGCTCAGGGGAAACGGAAAATATACTTGCCAGCAATCCTGCCACCTGAATTGATCCCTAGCAATCATAGGGTAGAATGTGAGAACCGACCTCCACAGGCTGCCCTTTGACCTCCACATGTACCGTAGTGTGTGTGCAAGCACACATATACACACATGGGTAAGAAGAGTGTTGTTAGCCGGGTGGTGATGGTGCATGCCTTTAGTCTCAGCACTCAGCCTGATATTTGAGTTTGAGCCCATCCTGGTCTACAGAGTGAGTTCCAGGTCAGCTGGGGCTAGACAGAGAAACCCTAGACAGAAAAACAAGCAAACAACCAAAAATGTTATTGCAGTTTTCTTAACAGTTGAAGGAAAGATAAATGTTTTTTTTTAAAGGTAGAGTTACAGTTACAGTTTGGAAGGCTGCTGTGCTCTTTTGTCTAATGGGTGACGAGACTTGACCTTTGTGTGTAGGGGAGCTTGCTCTGCTGTCCAGGCTGCCGTGAGCTCAGTCTTCCTGCCTTATTCTCACAGGTACCTCCCTTACCGGCACGCCTCTACACCCAGCTGGACTTCTGATTTCTCTATTTATCTGACAGGACCTAGGCCAGGTCACCAAAGCGCTTTGCTTTAGTTTTTCGCAGCACACATTCCAATGATGATGTGGTCAAAGGATGTGGCTTCCCTCATCTCTGGTCAGGTGATTTTCAACACTGGTCAACAGGGGAAAGTCATCTCTTCAGCACTCTACACAAACTGACTCAAAACAGACCAAAGATCTAACTTACAGAGCTAAAATTATGAAATTCTTAGAAGAAAACATAGGAACGAATTTTGATAAAAATACATAAAAAAATGGCTAATATAACTAATGTATGGGAAGATTCTCAGTGGCCTTAGAGAAATACAAATCAGAACCACACTGAGATCTGACTTCATTCCTAGCGAAGATGTCTATACTTTTTAAAAAGCTGGAAATAGGGGCTGGAGAGACAGATGCTCAGTGGATAAGAGCACTGACTACTCTTCCAGGGGACCCAGGTTCAGTTCTCAGCACCTACATGATGGCTTGCAACTGGCTGTAACTCTACTTCTGGCCCTTTTCTGGCCTCTGTGTGACCAGGCACTCATGTAGTCCACATCTGCGTGTCCAGGCAGAGTCAGAGCCCACATTGCTGGTATGAGCATAAACAGAAAGGTGCAGCTTTTGTAGAAAGCATGAGTATCCTCCCCCCCCAAAAAAAAAGATTAAATGTGCAATTATGTGACCTAGCATGGTACTTCTAGATTTATTTCCCATTCTCCCCAGCTGAAAACAAGGGCTGATATTTGTATGCTGGTGTTTATTGCAGTATTATTCATAGTAGATAAAGTGTAGAAACAGGCATTCAGCAGATGAATGGGTTTTAAAAAAAAAAAACATGTAGTGTATGCAGCCAGTGAAGTTCTATTCATCCATGAAAAGGAATGAAGTGCCGATGCATGCTTAGTGTATGGTTGAACCTTGAAAATTTGATAAATGAATAACTAGTGAACAGACAGAAAAAAGCAAAAAATATCTACGTGAAATACCTGCAGTAGGCAAATTCACAGCTCCAGAAAGTAAATTAGAAGTTAAGTCAGGTATAATCTCAGCACTTGGAAGACTGGGGCAAGAGACTTACCACAAGTTCAGGACTGTCCTAGACTATATAGTAAGTTCAAGACCAGGCTAGACAGGCCATCGCTGTGAGTTTGAGGCCATCCTGGTCTACAGAGTGAGTCCAGGACAGCCAGCCAGGACTACACAGGCACACCCCTATCTTGAAAAACCAAAAAGAAAAAAAAAAAAAAAGGCCAGCCTAGGCTATGAGACCCTGACCTTAGGGTTGTGGGTGCCGTGGGCTATAGAGCTCTTGTGTGGTTGTGCATCATTGTGAATGCAGCTGATGTTGCTGGTCCGTGAGTTTAAACATGGTTAAAATGGGGCCTGGATGGAGCTGGAGAGATGGCTTAGAGGTTAAGAGCACTGGCCGTCCTTCTAGAGGTCCTGAGTTCAGTTCCCAGCAAACACATGGTGGCTCCCAACCATCTATAATGAGATCTGTTGCCCTCTTCTGACATGCATGTGTACAGGCAGAACACTATACATAATAAGTAAAAACAACATAAAAATGGGGGGTGGGGAGTGGTGGCCACTGGAGTGATGGCCCAGGGGTGAAGAGCAACTGAATTGGGAGTCCAGCCTTCATGTAAGAAGCTTTGAGTCCCAGGCTTACCTGTAACCCCAACTCTGAGGGAGGCACAGAAAGGAGTACTACTGGGACTTGGTGACAGCCAGCCTAGCTGAGAAAATATGATCCCTATGTCCAGGGGACCTCAAAGGACTAGCCAGTGTGATGGGCATCTGCTGTCCTCTTCCAGCTTTTATGCTTGGACACAAGCTCACACACCTGCGCATAAATATGTATACACACACACAATGTAAAAAAAAACACAACACCACAAAATGGCAAATTTTATGTTAGTCCCGTAACAGTTGGGTGGAGTGCTGGGTTAAGAGCTCTTAGCTTCTTTTCAGTAATTGAGAGTAAAGGGAAAGATCTGTGTTTTGGGATGTTGGTAGCACAGTCACCCTGTGAGCAGGTAGTGTGGTGGACGGGGAGCAGGGCATTTGAGGTGACTGTGTCAGCTTCCAGGCTCATCGGCCTACATTTAAGACTGTGGCTCGGAAACACTTAAAATGGAAAAAAGGAGAGGAAAAGAAAAGTGAGCTGCAGGACGAGACAGCTCGTTTCCGAAAGCTGTAGGGTGAAGGTGTAAACAGGAGGCCAGAGGGCCGTGCTCTCCTCCAAGAGAATGCGAGTAAGAGCAGAGCTCCCAGCACACAGCTTCTCCCCACGTGTTGTACAGCAGGGGCGCCGGGGTGGTGGGCCAGGCCTGTGGTCACTACCAGCACTCTCTGACTGACAGGAGCGTGGGATCCAGGACAGCCTGGGTATGTGTGACGCTGTCTCACAATCGTGTGGAGAACTTTATAAAGGACAAGTTGTTTCTCAAACATCAGCTCCTGCCTTTCAAAGTAGTCCTGTCTAATCTCCTTTTAAGCTACTTTAACTGGTTTACTTACATTTTACATGTGTGTGCATCATGTGATGCCTGCTGCCTGCAGAGGCCAGAAGGGGGCGTGGGTTGCCCCTGAGCTGGGCTGCCAGATGGTTATGAGTAAGAGCAGCCGGCCCATCTCTGCCAGCCCCTGTTCACCTTATGCGGCCTTAGGGATTGAGCCCGGGCCTTGTGAATGTAAAGTAAACACTCTATCAACAGCCGTGTCCCCAATCCTCATTTTGTTAATTTATAAAGAATTGTATCATATATTTTTTTTCTCTCTTTTTAGTATCTGGTGTCTTTGATTCAGGACAACCTAGGATGGATGTGGGTTTTCTACTTTTTCATTCTTATGGTAAGTATGGGCTTCTTTTTCTTTATCCATTTTTCTTATTTAATTTAGAACATTTGCTTTCATCACTACTTGAAATCAACAAAATTGGTGATTGCGTTTAAAGACTTATAGTGTGAAAGTAACATTTGATTCGGCTGAGAAGACTTTTTTCCCTCTCTGGGAGCCGAGGGCCCTGAGTATGCCTGTCCCGACCTGAGGCTAATGAGTGCTGCCGCTTACAGTTGGAGAAAAGTAAGAGGCTCGCTTACGTGGTGCCAGCCACTAATCAGCGCGCTCCTCTGGGCCGCTGACTGGCTGCTAAGCAGGACTGGAGGATTCTGAAGCAATGCAACAGTGCCACAGAGAAGCGGGGCTCTAATTAGCATCTGGGCACGTGCAGAAGTGCTGACTGACTCTGCAGGGGAACGTGTTCAGCTATAGATTCTTGGCTGAGATCTCCTGCTTTATAACAAAGAGTGAGGCCCCTGCTTCCTGTTGAGAAGGCACGTGACATTTTCTGTTGTATTGTTGGTGGGCACTGCTCATGCCAAGGTGACTTGAGCTCACCTACGGGTGACTTTGCCCTCGAAACTAGGGATCCTAATTGCCTGCCATCACCTAAGTCTGGGCAGCCAACCTGTTTGAAGGAGGCCCAGGGTTGGTCACCATGTGCAAGTCTCCAGCTTCCAATGACTCAGATTCCGTGACACACACCTGTAATGCCACTTGGGAGACAGAGGCAGGAGGATTGTGAGCTCAGGGCCAGCCTGAAAGACTTTGTCTTTAACAACAAAAAAAAGTCCAGTTGCTTCCAGGATTCACTTGTAGGCTGGGGGTGCAGCATATCTGAGGCCCGGAGTTCTGTCCTCAGCTCTGCAAAACAAACAAAAAAGGAGATGGCTCAGGAAAAACCTGAGCTTCACAAGCCTAATGGCCCAACTTTGATACCCAGAACCTCTAAAAGCAATGTGGTGGCCTGTACCTGTGATCCCAGAACTCCTACTGCAGGAAGGCAGAAACAGGAAAATCCCCCAGAAGCCTGCAGGCCAGCTAACCTGTAGCAACAGTGCAGCAGCAGAAATGAGAGACCCTGCCTCAACATGGTAGAAGGCCAGAGGCAGCTCCCCCAAGTTGTCCTCTGACCTCCATGTGTGCAGTGGCACCTGTGCACACACATCTGCGCATGTGCACCTTCACACATATGTGCACTTGTGCTCTTCCTCCCCCTACACACACACGCCCCCCACACACAGTGAATATATTACATAAATATAAAGGCTGGTAAAGACCTGCTAATAAGAAAGAAGTACCTGCTGGTGTAAGGCCACCAGGAGCTGTTGCCTCATGAAAACCAGTTGTGGTATAAGAAGCCAGACTTTCATCTGAGCTCTAGTACTTGCTTTGCCTGTGGTAGTGGCCTACTTCAGCAGTGTTTTCACAGCTACTGTGATATTACATGTTTGTGGTTCTCACTGTGATTTTCAAAAGTCATTTTCTAACTCACTGACAATAGAAAGTTTTCTTTCTGTGAAATCAGAATGAATGTTTGCTCAGATCCATTGCTGACGCTTAAATCACGATGCTCTAGCAGAAATAGTTGTTGCTTCATTTAAAAAACTTTTTTTCTCTTCACATTCTCTTCACAGACAAGTTGTACAGTTCTGTTTATCTCACCATTAATAGTGAGGGAAGTATTCTCTCTTGTGCAAAGGAGGCAAGCTCACGTGCTGAGTGAGTGACTGATGCCCGCAGGAGAGAACGGCCTGGGACGCCCACGAGGGCCCGCTGGTCTTCACTTCACTCGTGTGGTGTTTCCTGAGCCCCGGTGGCGCCTCAGCTTGTGAGCCGTCCTGCAACACTGCCGGCTGCCCCAGACGCTGGCGAGTAAGGGGCGAATTATTTTTTTTACACTACAGTAACTGATGATTTTTATGACATTTGTGAATGTACTGAAAGGAAAAACGAACCTGCCAGCATCGTTGTTGGGCTTGTCGGCTTAGCTAGCCCTCCAACCTTAAGTTGGTCCTGGACTCTTGTTCATCAGCCTTAATTAAGATCCAAGTGAGCAGGAAGCAGAATCAGGCAAATTTGATGAGATGACTGTGGTGCAAAGCCTTGATAGCGCCTTTGCAGACAGTGGCTCACCACTAAGGCGTCGGAGCAGCGCTCAGGCCAGATGGCACTACAGGCCCGCCGTGGATGGAGCATGCCTCTACCCAGGTGTGGAGCTCGCAACGTGCTGTGGCTCCTGGAAGTCCTCGTCCTCTCTGCAGTGGGTGTCAGCTTGTTCTCCTCCGAACTCACTGACGTTTGACTGACTCCTAGAAGCAGTCTTCCGTTCATGGACTGTGACTTAGCTCAGACATTCCAGTGCGGAGCTTTCAACCCCAGAATCATAGCTACGTGGCCTTATTCTTGCAAGCTTGGTCTCTGTTTCAGCCGGGTTCCTGGAGTTACCTCAGCAGAAGACCAGAGCTAGAGAAAAGGCAAAGGCTTTTTGTCCCAAGGGTGTGGCGTTGCGTATTGAATCATGTTGGTGGAGTGTTGGGGCCCGAGGCCTGTCCTTTTTAGAAGATTGTGGAGTGTGTGTCTTCACGACTGTGAATTCTATATGAATCAATACTTTAGGGTCATTCTGTACATCCATTCTAAATTATGTAAACAAATGAGGAAAATGTGCAATTTTGAGGAACACCTGATTCACATTGGGTTAGGAACTATCCTCCCACCTCTTGCTTTATGCTCCAAAGTATGTGTTGACGACCTTGTTATTTAATCTTGCAGCTCTCTGATCATTTTACCGTTCTGTCACTGACATAGAGGGAGAACACAGAACATAGGAAGGGAGCGGAAGCCCTCCTTTTGTAATAAACGTCCAGCCGTTGGGTTATTTAGTCTCCGCTCAAGCTCTCCATCGCCGTCCACGTCTCCTTTCTGTGGTGCTGGGGTGGAGCGTGGGCCTTGCCCATGCCCGGCTCTACACTGATGTACCGTGGGTGCCCCTTGGCTGCCCATCAGTGCTCCACAGTGGCAAGCACACAGCCTCAGGTACTGGAGGCCCCATTGCTGTTAGGTGCCGTGAAAGCCTGCCCGCTCCCTCTGTGGCGCACTGCTCAGCTTGGCGACCGCAGACGAAGCCTGTTTTTGCTGACCCTTCGTTGGCATGTGTCTCGCAGCCTCGCCCTCACTGGTGGGGCTCTGCTGTGAGCCTGAGCTTTCTTACCTGGTCTAGTCTCTGGCGGTTGAGCACCCCCTTCTCTGTGGCTCTCCCAGCTCAACTCAAAATGGAGTCGTAAGCACTCGGGACTGGGTGAACTGATGTTTTGCTCTCTGGATATTTTCCTGTGATGGAACTTCTGCCAACCTGTGGAGGAAGTAGTAGCTTTAAAATGCCTACGAGTTCACCTTGTTTTCTTTTTTGTTTGTTTGTTTGTTTGCTGTTAGCCTAGACTCACTTTGTAGACCAGGCTGGCCTCGAACTCACATCGATCCGCCTGCCTCTGCCTCTCGAGTGCTGGGATTAAAGGTGTGCACCACCACGCCCAGCTTCACCTCGTTTTCTTATTAAATGTTTCCCTGGAAGAAAGAAAGTCAGGAGCTGGGGAGCTGGCTCAGTGAGTAAAGTGTTTGCTTTGAAAGCATCAATACCTGACTTTGGGTTCTCAGTAGCCATGTAAAAATCTAGGGGCAGCAAAACACACGCCTGTTGTAATCCCAGTGCACAGGCGGTAGAGACAGGTCCAGCTGAATTAGTGATCTTAGGTTCGGGGGTAGGGGTGGGGGTGGGGGGCGGGGGAGACCTGTCAGGAGAGAGTCGCGGGCTGGAGAACTGTCTTAGAGATGGTTTAGAGCACTGGCCACTCTTCCAGGTGACCCAGGTTCAGTTCCCGGAACCCACCTGTCAGCTCACATCTGTATCACTCCAGTCTCTCGGGGTCCGATGCCCTCTTCTGGCCTTCACAGGCACTGTGGTGCATGGCACACATACTTGCAGAGAAAGCACAAATGCACATAAATAACAAATCTTAAAAAGGAGAGGGGGTCGGGCTTGGTGTGGTGGCGCACTCCTTTAATTTCAGCCCTGGAGAGGCAGAGGTAGGCGGATTGCTGTGAGTTCGAGGCCAGCCTGGTCTACAAAGCAAGTCCAGGACAGCCAGGGCTACACAGAGAAACCCTGTCTCGAAACAACAAACAAACAAACAAAAAATTAATATGGGGAAAAAAACAGTAGGAGGCTTTCTTCACAGTAAGATAATTAATTACTGGATGGGAAGCATTTTACCCCTTAAGTGTGTCATGTTCTGGAATTGAGAATAGTACTTACATATTCCTGAAATTAGAACTTAGGGAGGAAACAGATCCCTTCCTGATAGCTAGGCCGAATGACTAGGGTGTGGCAGTCCCTTCTCACGGTGCCGCGGCTGGTACCCAGGTGCGCTCCTGGTAACCCTGGGGGGTGTGGAATTAACTGTGGTCCTTCTGCCTCTGCCTCCTGAGTGATGGCGTGACACGCATGAGCCACCACGCCTGGCTACAAAGCTCTTCGCTTGTGCTGACTAGTTTTTCTGACTAACATCCTGTTTTTCTTTACTGTTGTCCTCTTGGCTCTACCACCAACTTCCCCTTCAACTGTTGAGCTGAGTAACCATGCTTGCCAGGACTGTCCTGTTCTGCTGTAGTCATCAGTGACGTCATCAGTGGCACCTCCTTATACCAGAGAGGATGCTGTATCCTCTTATCACCGCTACAACAGCTTGTGAAGCTCATTGAATTTGGGGGGGCCCCCTCCCTTATTTCTCCTATTCCTCCCCCCCCCCACCCGAGACAGGGTTTCTCTATGTAGCCCTGGCTGTCCTATAACTCACTCTGTAGACCAGACTGGCCTCGAACTCACAGCGATCTGCCTGCCTCAGCCTCCTGAGTGCCGGGACTAAAGGTGTGCACCACCACGGCCTGGCTAGTACTTCTATATTTGATACTGGTGACCACTTTATCTTTTCTTAAGCCTTTTTATTTCCTTCCTTCCTTCCTTTTTTTTTTTTTAATCTAACCTTCTGGGGTATTTATTTCTTTTTCTTTTTAAAAAAATATATTTTATTAATTTATTCATATTACATCTCAATGGTTATCCCATCCCTTATATCCTCCCATTCTTCCCTCCCTCCCATTTTCCCCTTACTTCTCTCCCCTATGTCTGTGTCTGAGGGGGACTTCCTCTCCTTGTATATGCTCATAGAGTGTCAAGTCTCTTCTTGGTAGCCTGCTATCCTCCCTCGTGAGTGCCACCAGGCCTCCCCATCCAGGGGACGTGGTCAAATATGAGGCTTCAGTTTCTTTTTCATCTTTGGGTTATTTGTATATCTGATGACTGTGGCTCCTAGGTTCATGTGTGTGTATATGCATTTGTGTCTGTGTGTATGTGTTTATGAGTATGGGCATGTGGAGGCCAGAGGCTGGCATTGTTTTCCATGATCACATTCAAAAAAATAGAATTAGACTGGTCACAAGTCACTGTGATGGCCATGTGCGTTCATCCCCCTTCTCCTGATCTGTTCTCTCTAAAGCCTCTCAGTCCTCTCAGGCTTTGTTTTCCTTCAAGCTCAGCCAGCACCTTTAGCCGGAGAACCCTAGTGTAGCCAGTGTGGTAAGCCTGCCATCACCTTTGCTCGCTTTTGTTCAGTCAAACACATCTTAGCTGTACACTTGGTGTCTTCAGCCCCTGGGATATTATGGTCCTCTTCCTCAGAGGCTGAGAGACTTCATGTGGTTGGTGCTACATAATGTTGCTCAGGTTGGAAAAGTTGGAAGGAAAATGAGGATGGGGGCGGGGCGGGGCAGGCCGTGGTCCCTGGACCATGCAGCCCTGCACCGTCACACTAACTCCTACATTGTCACACCTGGTACCGCATCCTCGGCTCTCAGATTCCTCACCACCAGGGACACGGGGCTGCAGCAGTGCTCAGGCAGCCTCCGTGGAGTCTGTTGTCCTCCGGGCTGTTTTCTTCTCTCCAGCCTTTTGCAGTCTTCCTCCCACTGGCCCCTGTCTCCTCTGCTTCCTGGTCACTCTGCTGGTGACGTGCCATCCCTGTGGGAGCCTTCCAGAGCCCTTATCTTCGGCACAGTCTTCCAGGCCTGCTGGCTTCACTACCTGATTGGATCCTCTGGTTGCTTCTTGTCATTTCCTCAAGTAAGTAGTGAGTGTGGGCAACATGTCCAAGGGCAGGCTGGTACACTGGCTTCCAGATTCAATTCACCTTCTTACACTGCCGCTATCTCTCACCCCACCCCACCCCTTCCTGCATTGCCTGGAGCATTTCTGTTGAGCCACATAGCTTGTTTCAGCATATATGTTAATGAGATTAATGTGAAATACTAGTGTTCGTGTGAACATGGGCGGTGTGAGGCCCTTAGCTGGGTATGTATGTACTAATGTTATACCTGGCATCTATCTTTAGTTACATGCTGCTAGTGGCATCTTAGAAGCAAGAACCTATCCAGAGGCAGTTCCAGGGAACCTAGTGCCCCGTCTAGCCTCTGTGTGGGTACCAGGGACACACATGGTACACAGACATACACGGAAGCTGTGCTGATTGCTTTTATGAATTCCTGTTTTACGAATTCTAGGGTCTGAACTAAGGTCCTTACATTTGTTCAGGTTTGACACAAACCTGAACATACCTAGGAAGACGGAATCTTAATTGAGAAAATGTCTTCTCCCCCGTCAGAGTATCCCATATATGTATATGTGGTGCGGTTGTCCTACGCTGAGCAGGCCGTGGGGAGCAAGCCGGTAAGCTGCAACTCCTCCGTGGCCCCTGCTTCGGTTCCTGCCTCCAGGTTCCTGCTTTGTGATGGGCTGGGATTGGGATTTGTAAGCTAAATAAACCTTCTCCTCACCAATTTGCTTTTGGCCATGGTGTTCTGTCAGAGCAACAAAACCTTAAGACACATACAAAATACTCATAAAATAAATAAGATTAAACAAACAAACAAACCCGCTGTCCCATTTGCCATTCAGTCCGCAGCACAGGCTTTGTGGCTCTGAGGCATGCAGCTGGGAGTCCAGGGAAGGGGACTGTGTTGTCTAGGATTGCAAAGTGATAGGGGAGAACCAGGCACCCAGTGTTTTTCCATCTCGCCACGTGGCCTGGCCTTCCCTGCAGCTGACGCGTGTCCTAGGCTCCCTTCCAAGGTGTGCTTGTGTAGTGTGCTGCCTGTCTTTCCCCAGGCCGCGGTCTCAAGCAGAACTGGCAGTTGTTAAGTTTTTGTGTGTGTGAAAACTCTCTGTAGCCCCTGCACCGGCCGATGGGCTCAGGGCTTTACAGAGCTGGCCGGGTCACCCTAGGGGTGTGTGGTGTTGCTGGATCCTAGCCCCTCTCTGCAGTAGTTTGCTGCTGCATGTGTGTGTGTGTGTGTGTGTGTGTGTGTGTGTGTGTGTGTGTGTGTGTGTGTGTGTTGTGTATAGCACTTACCTCTGCATGCATGTGGAATCTGGAGTTTGAGGTTGAGTGTCTTCTATTGTTCCCTGCCTTGTTTATTTAAAACTTTTTTTGTATATGGCTGTTTTGCGTGCAAGTCTGTCTGTGTGCCATGTGTGTGTGTCCGGTCATGCAAGGAGGCTAGAAAAGGATGTTGGGTCCTCTGGAACTGGAGTTGCTGGCCGTTGTGAGTCACTGTGTAAGTACTGGGAACTGGTCCTCTGCAAGAACAGGCAGTGCTATTAACTGCAGAGCCATCTCTCCAGCCCCATCACCTTATTTATTGAGACACGATCTCTCACTGAGCTTACCATCCTGGCTAGACTGGCTGGCCAGCAGGGCCCTGGGACCCACCAGTCACAGACACATACCTATAGTACTGCCTTTTGTTACTGTTTTATGACTTCTAGGGTCTGAACTAAGGTCCTTACATTTGCTCAGGAAATACTCACCAGCTGAGCCATCTCCCCAGCCCCTTTGCTGCAGTTGCTGCTGCTTCTTCCCCTACCCCCACCCCCACCCCCCGCAACCAGGGTTTCTCTGTGTAGCCCTGGCTGTCCTGGAACTAGCTCTGTAGACCAGGCTGACCCCAAACTCAGAGATCTGCATGAGTGCTGGGATTAAAGGCAAGCGCTGCCGCTGATAACCTTTCCCTTTGTTTCTTTATTATTTATCTCTTTATTTTTGGTTTTTCAAGACAGGGTTTCTCTGTGTAGCCTTGGCTGTCCTAAACTCACTTTGTAGACCAGGCTGGCCTTGAACTCACAGCGATCCGTCTGCCTCTGCCTCCCGAGTGCTGGGGTTAAGGGCGTGCACCACCACTGATTACCTTCCCCTTTGTTTCTTTAAGAAATCCTAGCACTCGGGAGACAGAGGCAGGTGGAGCTCTGTGAATTCCAGGCCATCCTGGTCTACAAAGCAAGTCCAGGACAGCCAAGGCTACACAGAGAAACCCTGAGTAAAGTATCTCTTTACTATCCTTCCAGATTTTTCTGTTTAAATCCGAGGAGAATGCTAGCACCCAGTAAACTCTTGCCCTGAAGGTGGGGTTACTTCCTGTGCATGCTTACCCAGGGATGACTTTCCTCTGCCTTGCTGCTCAGTTACCGGCCTCCCCATGAATGTTTCATTAACTTGGGATGAAGTTCTTGCTTCTCAAATATCTTTAGTCAGCCCTCAACTGCTTTTGTCATTGCCCCTGGTTAAAGGAAATGACCTTGAGGCCGGGTGACATGGCTCAATGGGTTAAGCCACACAGTTGCCACCAAGCCTGGCCAGCTAAGTTTGGTCCCCAGGACTTATCGGCAGAAGGAGAGAAATGACCTCTAAAAGTTGTCTTTTGACCTTTGCATGCTCACTCACAAGTAAAGAAATGTAATAATAGAATATTTTTATTTTTAAGTATGTAAATGCAGGTTTATTGGAAGCAGCTCTCGGCCACCATGCACAGGGAGAGGGGAAGAGAGAGAAGGAGCGAGGCAGAAAGAGAGGAGAGTGAGAGAGACAGGGGGCGGGGTGGGGGTGGGGAATCCAGATGTCTGGATTATATAGTGAGGGAGGGGGAGGCCCTGCAGCAGGTAGGGACCTAGGGATGCTGGAAGAAACCCAAGTTCCCAGCCTTTTGTTGATAAGTGAATAAGGGATGGGTGTATTCATCTATGGCTGCTTCCTGCTGGTGTTGGGGGCGTTGTTATTGGGGTTTGGGGGGCAAAGAGCTGGAATGCTGGCCATGTCCGGGAAGAGCAGGCTGTCGTACTTGCTGTCCAGATGTGTGAGACCATCTGCAGCTAGGAAAGTGCCCAGCCAGCTGAATCAGCCTGTGAGGCTAGGCCAGAGCACCTGTGTCCTAGATGCAGCTTTGAGAAAGCACCTGGACCTGGCCGGATGCTGGAGCAGATGTACATATTAGGGGCAGAATACACATTTGAGACTTTCAGGCCCACAGCCTTGGCAGTTGGAAAGAGGGGGTGTGCCAAGTCCTGGGAAAGGGGGATATATCACCACGTTAGAACTTTGCCCCCACCTTTGTGCCCTTTCAGAGAAAAAGTAGTGAGATCATTTGAAGCTCTTCAAGAATCCCTTTTGTCTGTGTGTCCCAGGAAAGTTTTCGTCTCAGAATATCAGCACTAGAGCTGCTGCTAAGGGGCTGCCACCCTCTTTGGCAGGATTGCTGCGGATTAGGTACAGTTTCACCCGAGACTTCAAAGGCTTTTATTTTGGGTAGCAGCTATTTGTCCGGATGTCCTGAGAGTGACATCAGACAGCTATAATCCCAGGTGGTGCGCGCGCATATGTGTGTGTGTGTGTGTGTGTGTGTGTGTGTGTGTGTGTGTGTGTGTGTGTTTAGAGTTTATTTCCTCATTACGTACTGTCCCCAGAACCTAAAGTCCTAGCAGTTGCTAAGAACAGCCTCTGGAGCCCGGAGCACAGGGCTGAGTGGGGACGCTATGGTGCAAGGTGCATGTGGCCCGGGCCCTTTCTCAGCCTCTACCCTGTGAAGGTCTCTACCTAGTGGGGCTGCTTGGGTTCAGATGAGAGGAGATTCCGTGAGCCACCCTTGGAGCAGCTGCCTTGTCCCCAGCTTTGTATTTATTAGGACTAACGAGAAGCAAGCCTGTGCCTTGGCTGGGAGGAAAGGTCATTAACTGAGTTAAAATGGGACCAGAGCCTAGCCTCTATAGTCAATTAGAGGCCATTGAAAGGGCATCTGGGTGAAGGGTCAGGCTGAGAACAGGCTGGCAAGAGTGGCCCTAGGAAGGCCAGGCCCGCCCCTCCACGTGCATCTGCCACTGGCTTTGTAGAGACCGGGAACTTTCCAGCATACTGTATGAGGCAGGACTGTAGTTCTGACTGGAAAGGAGGCTTCTGTGTCATGGTTTAGGTTTCTGTTCCTCTTTCCTCCCAGATGAACAGCTGTCATCCTGTTAAAGCCCTTTCCCTGTCCCACACCTGCTGTGCCTCTGGACTCCGAAGGGGGAGACAGACTCCTAGATGTCTGCACACCTAGGCAGCACCCCACCCCGGAACCCGTTCTGTATCTCAGTATTACTTTAGGACCCTTTGAAGCATCCTAACTCTTTCTGTTCTTAGTGCTGTGAGTGCTCACTGCCCTCCCTCCCTCCCTCCTCTTCCGGGAAGGAGCCTCCCTGGAGATGGCCACCTCGGGCGCTTCCCGGTCAGGAATGGAAGCCGCTCTGACATCAGGTGTGCTTGTCTTCCTTCAGCATCTAAGTCGCTACACTTCAGGCTTGACATGGATGTGAAAGAAGAGCTCCTCATTGGCCACCCTGTCCTCTGCCACTCCCGAGCCTGCTGTGCACAGTGAGCTGTTTTTTTTTTTTTTTTGGTTTTTTTTTTTTAAGATTTATTTATTTATTATTATATGTACAGTGTTCTGCCTGCATGTACACCTGCATGCCAGAAGAGGGCGCCAGAGCATGTTATAGATGGTTAGGAGCCACCATGCTGGGAATTGAACTGAGGACCTTTGGAAGAGCAGCTGGTGCTCTTGACCTCTGAGCCATCTCTCCAGCCCATGAGCTGGGTTTTTTGTTGTTGTTGTTTGTTTGGTTGGTTGGTTGGTGAGTTTGTTTTTGGTATTTTGAGGCAGGGTTTCTCTGTGTAGCCTTGGCTGTCCTGGACTCACATTGTAGACCAGAGATCCACCTGCCTCTGCCTCCCGAGTGCTGGGATTAAAGGCGTGCGCCACCACCGCCCAGCCATGAGCTGGTTTTTAAGTGAAGGGTTCCCTACTCAGACCTCGTTGTTTCTTACCAACTGTTCCTTCCGTAATGTAACCTGGAATCCAGTCTAGAATTAGGGACTTGAGGGCTAGAAGGAACTTTGTATTCTCCTTGGGGTGAGACCTTACCTTTTAAAGGTTCTATTTAGACAGGCTCTCACTGTGCAGCTTTGACTGGCCTGGAACTCACAGAGATCCCCCCAGCCTCTGCCTCTCAAATGCTGGGGTTAAAAGCATGTAACGCTTTATCTTAAAAAAGCCAAAAAGAAAACCCCATTTAATTAATTAGTTTAGTGTGCAGAAGTGTTTGTGTGCATGCACATGTACAGGGTGTGCACTTGCTCTTGTGTGTGTGTGTGTGTGTGTGTGTGTGTGTGTTACAGGCTCTCATGGTGCAGCCTGGGCTGTCTTTCAACCACAACCCTCCTGCCTGAGCTTCCTGAGTGCTGAGATTACAGACATGAATCGCTATGTCTCTTTCCTTTATGTCATTTTGCCGGTTGGACATTGTCCTCTCCCAGAAACAGGGTGTGCAGTCTCTTGGGAACCCATTCTGCGCTGAATAGCTTAAACTGTAAGAAAGCTCATTGTCCTGAGTGAAAATTGCCTTCTCATTTCTTCCCGTTCCCAATTCTTCTAAAGCAGGTTACTCCCCTCCCCCCCTCTCCCTCCCCCTCCCCCTCCCCCTCCCCCTCTGTGTGGGGGTTGGTGTATCAGCTTGTTTTTGTTTCTTACATAGCCCAAGCTGGCCTTGAACTCTTGAGTTCTCTCTCTTCCAAAGTACTAGGGCTACACATGTATTCTATTGGAACCTGGCCGTATTTTCTCTCATTAAACTGAAAGGCTTGCAGGTATTTCCGTGGCTGCTGCTCTCTGAACAGGCCAGGCAGTGCTGGCTCTTTGGATTTGAGATTGCTGCTGCCTTCTCACACTTTCCCTGTGACCTTTCCAATCCAGTTTCTGTTTCTCCCGCTAATCCCAAGAGACTCCTAGACAAAATCTCGTCTCCTGTGTTGGCACTCTGTTTTCAATCCTCTTTTTGCCCCCTTTTCAGTCATCAGAAGGTGAGGACCACACCTTGGTTGTGTGTGTGCCTGTAGACGTTGAACCAGGACCTCCTCCATGGCACGCATCCATAGCTTACCAGCTGCACCCCGCTCTGTGAAGCATTTTCCCAATCCATCCTACAGATAAGGGAAGGCAGTTCTTTAGCAAACTGTTTAGTTTACTTTCACATACCCACGTCTTCATGTTTTAGTTTTTTTCTTTCCTGTCAGTTGTTTTGTTTGGGTGGTTTGGTTTTGGTTTGGTTTGGTATTTCGAGACAGGGTTTCTCTGTGTAGCCCTGGCTGTCCTGGAACTCACTTTGTAGACCAGGCTGACCTGGAACTCGGAGATCCTTCTGCCTTCTAGAGTGCTGCGATCAAAGGCGTGTGCCACCGCACCTGGCTGGTTTTATTATTTTTAAGAGTGTGTGTGTGTGTGTCTATTTTTAAGTCTCTCTCTCTCTCTCTCTCTCTCTCTCTCTCTCTCTGTGTGTGTGTGTGTGTGTGTGTGTGTGTGTGTGTGTGTGTGTGTGTGTGTGAAAGCTGCAAGAGTAGTTAAGTGCTCTTAACTGCTGAGCCATCTCTCTCTTCAGCACCACCACCAGGCTCCACATAGCACGGTTTTAATGTGTAGTCTCACTTTGTTCCAAAATTTCCAGTTCTTAAATTGCCCGCGGGGGTGGGTGGGCTTTGGGTTTGGTGCCCAGCACTGCCCTTTGTGGCCTTGAGGCTTGTAACCTGCACATCTCTAGGGTATCAGAAGAGGAGACAGGCTCTTCTCCTCAGAGCTGTCTGCACACCCACCTCCGCGGCCGCCTCACTGGGGGTCCTTGCTCCATAAACCCCTAGAAATGTTTCATAGTGTCCTTGGATATCAGGGTATATCTAGATTTGCCCCAGCCCTGGGCACGTCATGCTTATCAGGCAGTTGCTCTGCCACTGATCTCAGCCTGCCCTTGTCTAGTTACTCAGCAAGTTCCTGTCTTACTCCTGCCATTTACTGTGCCAAAAGGCTCGCATTTACCCAGTTTCACTTTAACTGTCGGTGCCTGCGCAACCTGCCTTTCCCTAGCCTCCCAGCCCTAAGGATCGTTGTTGGTGTCTTCCGTATTAAGTCATCAGTTCTAAGTATTCTGATTACTTTGGGGCAGAGGGAGGGGGCACAGGGGAAGGATACAGGTCCTCCAAGGCTGACCTTGAACTCACTGTCACCCAGGCTGCTCTGGCACTCTTTGTCTTCCATTTTGATTCAGGGGACCTCCTCTTCTATCTGGGTACCTGGGGACAGCCTGCGGCTGGGCTTCTGCTCCCAGCCGTGGCCTGTCCGGTCTGCCCCGTGCTCAGCTCTCGGAGTGACCATGTGTTCAGCACTGTCTCAGACACAGAAAGTGACTCTCCCGGTGAGGCACCACTTCTGAGCCTTTGCACCTACCTTCTTGAACACCTCGATTTCTTTTTGAAGAGATCGAGGCAGGTGGAATGGTACGTTATCTGTAATCCCAGCACTCAGGAGGCTGATGCAGGAGAATTCATACCACTTTGATTTTGGTTTTGGTTTTTGGAGACACAGATAAGTCTTTTTGTTATTGCTGCTTTTTTGAGACAGGGTCTCATGTAGCCAAGGCTAACCTCAAACTTGTGTGTAGCTGAGCATTTAGGAGGCAGAGGCAGGCAGATCACTGTGAGTTCGAGGCCAGCCTGGTCTACAAAGTGAGTCCAGGACAGCCAAGGCTACACAGAGAAACCCTGTCTCTAAAAAAAAACAAACCACAAAAAAACCCAAAACAAAGCCCCGCCCCCAAAAAACCCCAAAACTGTTTTGTAGCATATACTGTGTTCATCTAGCTGTCATCCAATGGGCTAGGTGTGGCCTGTGTTCACATACTATAAACTAGCTTTATAGTAGCAACTATACGGTTTTTCTCCCTTATTCAGAAAGTGGTGTAACTATCACCTCAGAGGTCACACTCCATCTTCCCTTCTTCTCTGTTCCCAGTGGGTACTGACTGACATTCTGTATCTGCAGTTTGCCTGTTCTGTCGTGTCATATGAACGGAGTCTCCAGTGTGTACTCTTTGGTGACTGGCCTCTTTCACATTATTTCAGGCCTATTATATTCTGCATTTGGCATACGTATTAACTATATGGGTTTTTTTTGTTTGTTTGGGTTTTGGTGGTTTTTTGTTTTTTGTTTTTTTCCGATGCAGGGTTTCTCTGTGTAGCCTTGGCTGTCCTGGACTTGCTGTGTAGACCAGGGGGGCTTGAACTCACAGCAATCTACCTGCCTCTGCCTCCTGAGTACTGGGATTAAAGTTGTGTGCCACCACACCCGGCAGTTTTCGGGTTGTTTTGTTTTGTTTTTTTCAAGACAGGTTTTCTCTGTGTAGCCCTGGCTTTCCTGGACTCTCTCTAGAACAGGCCAGCCTTGAACTCACAGAGATCTGCCTGCCTCTGCCTCCCAAATGCTGGAATTAAAAGGCATGTGCCACCACCACCTGGCTAACTATATGTTTTTTATTTCTATATTTTCTGTTGTTTTCTTGATGTCTGGTTATTTATGGCCTCACTGACTAGGGAGAAGCTCACCTTTTCCCGAGCTGGTCACTCCTTAGAGAGCAGAGGGCTGGTCCAAGAACACCTTGTATATTTAAGAACTCACATTCGTAATTCCCACTCAGTCACACCCGACAGCATACACCGGTGATAGTTCAAAGGTCACGCTCATTCAAACTGGGACAGCATGTATCAGTCACAGCTCAGAGGTCATGTCATTAGCATGAGGTGAACAAGACTCTCATCCTCAGAGACTAATGCTACACAGGCTCTAGCTATATATACATATTGTGTGTGTGTGTGCTTACACACACCAGGAGCTGGCCCTCTGTATTGTGGGTTATGTGTTCACAGTTGGTCAACTCTGGCTTGAAAATATTTTGCATTTGATAGATCAGTATGGCGCACGCCTTTAATCCCAGCACTCGGGAGGCAGAGGCAGGTGGATCACTGTGAGTTCAAGGCCAGCCTGGTCTACAAAAGGAGTCCAGGACAGTCAAGGCTACACAGAGAAACCCTGTCTCGAAAAACCAAAAAAAAAAAAAAAAAAAAAAAAGATGGCTCAGTTGTGCCCGGAGTGGTGGTGCATGCCTTTAATCCCAGCACTTGGGAGGCAGAGGCAGGCGGATCGCTGTGAGTTTGAGGCCAGCCTGGTCTACAAAGTGAGTCCAGGACAGCCAAGGCTACAGAGAGAAACCCTGTCTCAAAAAAAAAGAAAAAAGAAAAAAGAAAAAAGAAAGAAAGAAAGAAAGAAAATGAAATATATATATATGTGTGTGTGTGTGTGTGTGTATGGGTTTTGCCTTCACGTATGTCTGCACACCGTGTCTGTGCCTGGTACTTATGGAAACCAGAAGAGGGCATCATGTCTCCCAGAACTGGAGTTACGATTCCAGTTGTGAACTTCCATGTGGATGCTGGGAATTGAACCTGGACCCTCTGCGAGAACAACCATGCTCTTAGCCCCTGAGCCTTCTCTCTATCGCCCAAAATAAAACATTTTAAAAGAAACTTTAAAAATTTTAAATGAGAGGCTGGAGAGATGGCCGGGTGGTTAAGGGCTTGCACTGCTCTTGGACAGGATCTGAGTTCAATTCCCAGCAACCCCAGTTGCCGGCAACTCCAGCCCCAGGGACTCAAACACCTTCTCTGGTCTCGGGGGGCGGGGGGGGGGGGGCACCTGCACTCATGTGGTCACAGAACATATATGCACAAAATTAAGAATTTTTTTAAAAAGCAAAAATTATAAATGAGCGCATGGGGGAATATATGTAGTTGGTTTTGATGTGTGTGGGCGTGTTACCTGCATGTATGTCTCTCCCTTATTTTATGTCCACATGTCTGTGAGTGGGATTTTACATCCACACCCATCTCTAACCCTTCCTGTTCCCTCATTTCCTCACATAGGACTCTGGTTAGTCACCTCCATAACACTGTACACCTGTTTCCTTTTTCATTTGTGTGTGTGTGTGTGTGTGTGTGCCACATGTATGTGAGAAGGCCAGAGGGAGGAGCTGGAGTTACAGGTGGTTGTGAGCCATCCTGCACGGATGCCACAAGCTAAACCCAGGTCCCTTAGATAAGCAACAAGTGTTCCTGTGTGCGTCTCTACCCCGCCCCATGCCCCTCCCTCTGGCATTCCCTGCGACCCTGGCTCTGTCCATCTGGCTCCCCACTCCCTCTGGGTGCTGGGGTTGAACTCGGAGCTTTCTCCGCTCCAGGCATGAGAACTGGTGCCCAGCCACGCCGGCCCTTTTGACTCTATCCGCTTTTTTTTTTTTTTTTTTTTGAGACAGGGTTTCTCTGTGTAGCCTTGGCTGTCCTAGACTCACTTTGTAGACCAGGCTGGCCTCGAACTCACAGCGATCCGCCTGCTTCTGCCTCCCGAGTGCTGGGATTAAAGGCATGCGCTACCACGCCCGGCCGACTCTATCCGCTTTATAGCTGTATACAGCTGCCTGTTTGTACTTCTAGAAGCTCTGACCCGGTCACTGATGGTCACTGTCATCATGCTGTGGGTTTTCAGGTGATTCTCTGCATCCGAGGGATCGCTTAAGGTATTTCCTGTGCACATCCCAGAAGCCTGTCCGGGCCCAACCGCCCACGTCTCTGTAGGGAAAACAACACAAAACAGGACAGTTCTCTAGCACTCAATGACTTCTCCCTTGTGGGAAGTGTGCTCGCTCTCCACGGCACAGCTCACAAGTCCTGCCCGACTCCCAGCCAGCCAGGTGACTCCTACCCAACAGGACTTAGTTCGTGTTTGGGGTGGCTTGTGTGTACTCTCCATCTTTCTCTTGCGTTTAATCTCTTTGCGGGTGTCTCCCTGTCTCCGTAATGTTGCTTTCCTCATAGGAAATGCTTGCTAAGGGGACACACTGCTGGAGCACACTGCATGCAAATGCCTGTCCCCAAGAGTTTGTGACACAAGAAAGTGTGAGAACAGAGATTCACATTCTCCTGTGGGGCCTCGTGAAATTTAGTACAGAGTGTAGGTTCTTTCTGTGGCTGTCTGTCTCTGTCTATCTCTCAGCCTCTTCCTTCTCTCTCTCTCTCTCTCTCTCTCTCTCTCTCTCTCTCTCTCTCTCTCTCTCTCTCTCTCTCTCTGTCTCTCTGATTTTTCCAAGACGAAGTTTCTCTGTATAGCCTTGGCTGCCCTGGAACTCACTTTGTAGACCAGGCCGGCTTCTGCCTCCCCAGTGCTGCGATTAAAGGCTCAGAGTGTCTGCTCTTATTTAAATTCTGGTAAGAGTTGGGACAGCCTCTACAGCACTTCACTCCCTCTGGCTCCCATGGGCTTAAAGTTTCCTTTGGAGCCAGAGAGACTCAAGTGCTACGTTCTAGAGAGCCTCCGTCAGGCGTTTCCTTAGAGAATCTAAAACTTCTTCAACCCTTAGTAAAATAGTAGACTGTGGCCAGGTGACTAATCCGGTAAATTCTACCAGGTCTGCCTGTCCTGGATTGGCTTCTCAACAAGCTGTCTCAATTCAGTCCAGAAGGAGGTGGCTCTCACGGGTGGGGGTGGGGGGGTAGGGGGGGGCAGGTTCCTATGACCTCCCAGAGATGGAAGCAGGACAGTTAGATGTTTTTGTCTCTGGGCTAAACCTGTTCATGTCCCTCATCCTTAACAGTTCTTGTCTTCTGGAGGCAGACTGGGAAGGAGAGAAACAGCAAGGGGTGCCAGGGTGCTGACAAGAGCATCCGTGTCCTTGGCACATCTCAGAATAGCCTTGGCAGCTCACGGTGACTCATCGCTTGCAAGCCTGCTCACCCGAGCTCTGATCCTAGCATGAGTGAGTGCGCCTGCCACTTCCTCCTCCGCCTGGGGCTTCCTGCCTTTCCCAGGCTCTGGGTGCTTCAGCAGAGGGGAGGTCACAATGCAAAAGACAGGACAAGATACCTGCCGATGGCCTGGAAGGTTCCCTGCCCCCCCTCCATTAATGTCTTATAGAAAAAGGGGAATATGTACCTCTGGCCTGCCCAAGCCCCACTGAGCTAAGGGCACAGGGCTTCTGTGGGGATCTCTACATGTGCCTCACTTTCTGTGCCTCTTAAAACCTTTGGTTAGTAGCTGGGCATGGTGGTGCACGCCTTTAATCCCAGCACTCGGGAGGCAGAGGCAGGTGGATTGCTGTGAGTTCGAGGCCAGCATGGTCTACAAAGCGAGTCCAGGGCAGCCAAGGCTACACAGAGAAACCTTGTCTCGAAAAACCAAACAACAACAACAACAACAACGACAAAACCCTTTGGTTAATTGGCTTTTTTCGCCACCCACACCCCCACTTTATAAAGCTTTCCCCCCGCCCCCTTCCCTTGTGTAGCAAGAATTCTATTTATTCACAAAACCACAGCTGTTGGGTTTTGCTTCTGGGGCTAATTTCTCAGCCTTTCATGGGTAGATTTCCTGTATCATTGGCTGTGGCCTGAGAAGGGTGTGCCATCGCTCCCGGCCCTAGTCGCACCGTGTTTCTCTTTGACCATTAGCTTAAAGCCCCCCTCACCCCCGCTCTCAAGGCATGCTGTAGATTTGTTGTTCTTTTGAGACAGAGTAAGGTTCGGTTTAGCCTTTAGCAGCTGACTTTGGTTTTATCTATCTATTTAAATATATATTTATTTATGCCTATGTGAGGGTGTCAGATCCCCTGGAACAGAAGTTACAGACAGTTGTGAGCTGCCATGTAGGTACTGGGAATTGAACCCCGGTCCGCTGGAAGAGCAGCCAGTGCTCCTAACCGCTGAGCCATCTCTCCAGCTGACTTTGAATGCAGATCACCTGCTTTACCTTTCAAGGGCTGAGATGTAATGTGTGTGTTGCCACACCCAGGGCCGTGTCATACTTACAAGTGGTGACCTGAAGCAGGCCACAGGTCTGAGGGTCTCTAAGGCTAATGCCATCCCTTTCATCACCAGACGCCCTTGCCACCCTTGCCATGTGTTCCACTTTGCTTTGGAAGCAAGTCATCTCCCTCTTTTGTGACTTTGACAGCACAGGTTTTTTTTTTTCTTCTGGGATCCACTTCAGCTAAAACTGACGTGTCCCCCTTCCTCCCTCACAGAGGGGAGCTCTCTGCCTTCCAGCTCTGCCTGTGACTGTCTTTACCAGTCTCCCAACCCCATTTCGGGATATTTTATAGAAATGCAGATCTGGGGCCTTGTCTGGAATGACACAGCACTGTCCGGGGGAGGATGTTCATCTGTAGCTTGAAGGCCCCACGTCCTCCCCTTGTTGCCGCGGGACACACATGCTTTGTTAGTTTTGTGAAGTCAATTTTAGTGGCAAGAAACCAAATATGCTTATCTCCAAAAGGAGAAGGCAGGGGCTAAGGGCATAGTCTGCTTCCTAGATGCCTGCCTAGCATCACAGAGCCCTGGTTTCCCTCCTGGCTGTGCATCTGCCTGGCATGGGGGAGAAAGCCTTTATCTCCAGCCCAGCAGCTGGAGCAGAAAGATCAGAACGCCAAGATCATTCTCTGCTACATAGGAACTTTAAGGGCATCTTGGGTGACATGTGACCCTATCAAAAAAAAAAAAATAGTAGTAGTAATAAGGTGAGCTTTGTGGCGGCTCAAGCTTTTAATCCCAGAAATTGAGAGGCAGGAGGCAGTGGCAGGCAGATCTCTGTGAGTTCAAGGCCACCTTGGTCTGCATCAGCCAGAGATACACAGTTAAGACCCTGTCTGAGAAAAGAAAAGGCACCACAGGAGAGCTGGGTGTCCTGTAGAGTCTGCCTCCCTTCCAGGGAGCAAGAGACTTGACGGATGGAAGGATGCTGTGTTCTGTACCAAAGTCAAAGCTCTCAATGCATCCTTGTCTCTAGACCGCAGCTAATTCCAAACCCACTCCATAGATAGGTGACCCTACTCACTAGGAACACGTTAAAGATGTGCGAAGCCCAAGCATCCTTATCTAGAGTTCACTGCAGTGGGATAACTTGGCCACTAGATGTAAAGCGTTTTGAAGTAGTGTTCACTTGTCTCATCAGAGCAATTTTTTTCTGTTTTTTTGTTTGTTTTGTTTTTCATCCTTTTTTAAAAAAGATTTATTTATTATGTATACAGTGCTCTGCCTGCATTACACCTGCAGGCCAGAAGAGGGCATCAGATCACTGATGGTTGTGAGCCACCACGTGGTTGCTGGGACTTGAACTCAGGACCTCCGGAGGAACAGTCAGTGCTCTTAACCCCTGAGCCATCTCTCCAGCCCTTGTTTTTGTTTTCCAAGACAGGGTTTCACTGTGTAGCCCTGGCTGTTCTGGACTCACTTTGTAGATCAGGCTGGCATCGAACTCATAGAGATCTGCCTGCCTTTGCCTCCCAAGTGCTGGGATTAAAGACATGCGCCACCATCACACGTGTGCCTGGCACATCAGAACAATCTTATAAAATGATGGATTGGAGGTTTAGTGAGGCGAGCACATTGAAGTCCCATGAGCTTGTCCTCAGCATTGATTCCCTAAATCATAGACTTGCTTGGCAAATTTGAGATTGGGCCCCGACCTGTTCTCTCTGTCTCTCTGTCTCTCTGTCTCTGTCTCTGTCTTTCTGTCTCTCTGTCTCTGTCTCTGTCTGTCCTTCCCTCCCTCCCTCCCTCCTTCCTTCCCCCAAGAGACAGGTTTCACTGTGTAGTTCTTTCTGGCTGTCCTGGAACTTGCTCTGTAGACCAGGTTGGCCTTGAACTCACAAAGATCCACCTGCCTCTGCCTCCTGCGTGCTGGGATTAAAGGCGTGCACTGTCACTGATGACTTAGGCCTCCTTTTAAAACATTGCATTTCTTTATTTACGTGAATGTAACGTATGGGGGTATGCATGCCATGGTGCCTGTATGGAGGACCGAGGACAATTTGCAGGTGTCAGATCTCGCCTTCCACCCTTTGTGGCCCTGGAATTTGAACTCGCATCACGAAGCTTGGCAGCAAAGTGCCTTTATCCACTGAGCTTTCCTTTCTCACCCGCCCCAGGCCTCCTTAATGATGAGGCATTCTGCTGCAGGGCCCAGGAACCATCCACAGGGGTCTTTTGGCTCTCACAGTCACATGGGACTGTCCTTCCTCTAATCTTTCCAGCTCAGAATCTCTCTGAACATGCCTCATGGGGCTGACCGGCCATGGCCTTGTCTTTCTTGCCCTACCTTTGCTTTCGGCAGACATCACTAATTGATCACCAAGGTACTTAGTCTGACTGAGCCCAGTTATAGGCCCTGATCGTGTCTGGCCTGTTAAATCATTGATTGAATCGGTGTTCCTATCTGAGCCTCCCACTTCCGTCCTTCATTCAGCATGAACGAGCTGCACAGTTTCTCTTGGGGACCAGCCTCCTTTCCCCTCACGCGTGTGTGAATGTGCACATTCCAAGTCCCAGGACAATTTGTGGGAGGACCTCTTTGCTTCCACCATGCCTGTTCAGCTAAAGTTCCTCCACTTCAAGATACTGCTAGTACACTCAGGTCAGCAGGCTTGGCGGCAGGTGTCATAACTGGCTGAGCCGTCTCACTGGCCCCCTTATTTCTGTACAGACCCCCAAACCCTGTGGTTGGCCATTTCAAAGACAGGTCTTCTTTTTTATTTTTGTTTTGTTTTGTTTTTTGTTTTAAATACACTCTACGTTTTAGAACTTCTAAGTCTCTGTCTCATTAGAAGACGTTTGTTGTTGTTGTTGGTTTTTGGGTTTTGTTTTGTTTTGTTTTTGGTGGCTGGAGAGACAGCCGTGGGTGCTATTTATGGTTCTCTCTAGCCCTGTTGTTGTTGTTGTTTCAAGACAGGGTCTCTCTGTGTAGCCTTGGCTGTCTGGACTCGCTTTGTAGACCAGACTGGAGTCGAACTCACAGTGGTTTGCTTGCCTCTGCCCCCGGAGTGCTGGGATTACCGGCGTGCACCACCACGCCCAGCTAGAATGAATACATTTCTTGTCTCTTCACTTTCTCCTGCCCTGTCTGCTTCACTCTTTGAGCCTTTGGTGAGCTCTGCGTCCCCTTGGCTGCCTCTCCCACCTGTGTGCCATTGGCTCGCTTGTCTTTCTCCTCTGCCTTTAGTGTCACCTGTGCCTCTGCCTCCCCCACCCCACCCCCACCCCCGTGAGTCCCCTCTGCCCCTCGAGCCTCTAAGAAAATAGACATAAGTCACAGCCTTCTTTCCTCTTCACAGCTCTGACTCAGCCCCACCAGCAGCTTCCGTGGGCTACTCCAGAAGAGCCACCTCGTGGGCCCTGAGCCTTCAAGGCAGGGCCTCCATCCACTCATGCACAGGGCGATAGAGTCACCCACAGGGCTAAGGGGCACCTTCCCAGTGGCTCGGCAGGTGGCTCCTCTCTCCTTCCATTTCACAGGGACACCTGGCTAATCATTCTCTGCTTTGAGAACTCGCTGTTCTGCTCGGATTTAACTTGGCAGGTCCTGCTCCCCTGGGTCTGGTCCCCTCCCACCTCCCCAGCTGCTGCCCTTCCTGGGCTCTGTCACTGTCCATGATAGGACTTCATCATCAGATACCTGCTTGGCTCTTTCCCCACGCCCTTACACTAGCCACGCCTCCTGGCGCACGCTCTTCACCTCAGGACCCCACCTGTGCTCCCACAACCACCTGGTCTTCTCTCCCAGTTTGGAAGGCACATTTATTTATTTATTTATTTATTTATTTATTTATTATTTACTTATTAGCCTCTTGAAAGCACTTAGCTTTGTTTCTGATGGTAGTTCTGCACCGGCCTTTGGTGTCCATGAGGAGTACAATGTATTATTTTGTTGTTGTTGTTTTGGAGATAGGGTCTCAGGCTGGAGAGATGGCTCAAGGGTTAAAGGCTAGGCTCCCAACCAAAAGTAGAGATAGGGTCTCTGGTAGCCCAGGCTGGCCTTGGATTTGCTGTGTCGCTGAGGATGACCTTGATGCTCTTACGCCTTCCTCCCAGGTGTGGGGATTACAGTTGGTCACCATCATGTCTAACTTGGAGCGTACTTGTATTTTATCCACTGCCTAGCCCTACGTCATTATGCAGTGGTGAGCTCTGCCACTGTGTGCTCTGTCATTTAAAGGTCTTAGTTAAATGAGGTTCACATTTGCTGCTCTGATGAAGGTCCTACAGCTCACACAGCAACTCTTGTAAGTTTTCTTTTTACTTTTATTGAATGTCTACGATTTACACGTCATGCACCAAAATCCCTCTCCTCCCCCCAGTAAAATAAAACAAACAAAAAATCTTGTCACAGAAGCTGTAGTCTATCATGTACATATGTTTACTTTCAGATGTTCGTTGTTATGAGTCATGGGTCTGGTTTGAGGCCTACACTATCGCTACCGGATCCTCACTGGGACTGCTGTCGGATATCCCGTTGTTGCCTTGTGTCAAGGAGATTCTTTTTTTTTAAGTATTTTATTTAATATTAATTTATGTTCATTGGTATGAGGGTGTCAGATCTCGGAGTTACAGACAGTTATGAGGTGCCATGTGGGTCCTGGGAATTGAACCTAGATCCTTTGGAAGAGCAGGCAGTACTCTTAACTACTGAGCCATCTCTCCAGCCCCGTCAAGGAGATTCTTAATCTTTGAATCTGCAGGTCTGGCCCCTTCATGTGTTCTAGCAGGTCATACATGGGGTAGATGTTGGGGTGAGGTCCACTCAGAGCCCTGGATCAAGGCCTGCTCCCTTGTCCTCATGGCAGGGCCCGCTCTCCCGCTCCCATGTCATCAGGCCAGGGCCAGCTCTCCAGCTCCTGTGTCCTCAAGGCAGGGCCAGGTCTCAGTTTCCCATGTCCTCAGGGCTGGCTTACCTGCTCCCTCATCCTCAGGGCCAGCTCTCCTGTTCTTGTGACCTCAGGGCCAACTCTCCTGCTCCCGTTCAATTCGCCATATTGTTGCTGGCAGTCAAGGCCTGGATGGCCTCCTACTCCTGTGGGTGCTGGATCTTGTGGGCCATCAAGCAGGTAGCAAGTAGAGGCCCCTCAAAGTCTGCATTGAGTAGCTCACAGAAACCATTGATGTTGGCCCAGCTCAGCTTCTTGTCCTGGGGAAATTGTGGCTCTGTTGATTTGCGCCTCCTGAGTCTCTGGTTCCATCGTGTGCTCCATCTGCCATGGGCCCCCACCTCAGTGCTGCCCCTAGTATCCACTTCCGCACGATCCAGCTTGGTACTGAACATGGCCCCGGCCCGTGAGATCCGTGAGGCCTGTGATGTGGGCGGTGCGCTCAACTCGAACAGCACCCCCTCCTCAAATGCCATCTCCTTGGCCCGCACTGTGCCGGGCAGCAACCTGAAAAGTGGTGGCTGCTGCAGCGGCCGCAGCCCTGGGTCCCTGGGAGCTCACTGGAGCGTGGTTCCATGGTCCTGCGGCAGGAGGGCATGGACAATCCATATGACATGATTTCCTTTTCTGGGAAACACCAACACTGTGCTTTGAAGCTCTCAGTATGGTCCTTTGGTGGCTGTGCAGTCACTGCTGTTCTGGGAATCAGACACAGTGTGCGGTCGACGCCATCTTGGATGATCTTGGCTTGGGTATGTCTAATACATTGCGCTAAGTGTTTCCTCCCAATCAGGGTGCTCTATGTGTGTGTGTGGGGGGGGCGGGGCAGGGGAGCAGCGAACATTTCTGTGTAGCTCTGGAACACAATCATCCTCCTCAGAATGCACTGAGGACCTCATCTTTTGAACCCCGTGGACCTGTGCCTGCCGCGCGGACCCACCAAAAAAGCCCTTGTAAGTTTTCAAAGACACTCTGTAGGGTTTTGTTGTTTTGGTAACCAAATATACATATACGTAACTCAAATTTTGCCATCTTAACTAAGTATACAATGGGATTAATTGCATTAATGGCATCTGCCACCTCAATATTATTTCTAGAACTTTTTCATGGACTATGTAACTCAGTTATCCAGACACACATGGCTTGAAGTCAGAGCAACCGCCGTCATGTTGTGGAGGTGGGTAGGGCTCAGGAGGCCCCTCGCTCCCTCCCTGAAGACATTAAACCATTGGCAGGTGTTAGGTGTGGCCCTAGGAATATGAGACTCCAAGATCACCCATGCTCCTGAAAGTAACCCTAGTAAACTCATTGGTACACCATGGTCCACTTGGTAGGATTGTTTCTTTGTAGGCTTTCCAGGAGAAGTCAGGCAACAGCTGTGAGAGACTATACCGTAAAGCAGTAAGTCCTCATTCCTTGATCCCAGCCTCTGCTCTGATAACTGTATTTTTTTTTTTTTAGGTTAGTACTGAAAGTAATGAGTTTCATCGTGGCATTATTGTACATACAGGTCATTATGCTGTTCTTTTTAAAAAAGATTTATTTATCTTATTTATTATTATGTATATAGTGCTGCCTGCGTGTACATGTGCAGGCCAGAAGAGGGCACCAGATCACATTACAAATGGTTGTGAGCTACCATGTGGTTGCTGGGAATTGAACTCAGGACCTCCGGAAGAGCAGCCCGTGCCCTTAACCTGTGAGCCATCTCTCCAGCCCTATTCTGTTCTTATATGTGTTTCCCTACGCATCCAGAGGGTTCCCTTTCTTTCCTCAGTTAGTCCCACCTTTTGCTCCGTTACCCTATTTCCCAGATCCCTCAAGAACTATTTTTTTGTGCAATGATTCCCTTCTGATAACTTCTCTATGAACTTGCCCATTCAGCATACTTACTATTAATCAAGCCATACAATATTGATACTTTTGCATTGGCTTATTTCACTTAACACAGTGTTTTCGTGGTTCACACTGTGACCATTATCAGTGCTGCGTTTCTTTCTAATGGGTAAATACTGTTTAGTTGTATAGCTATATCACATTCTTTAAAAAAAAAATATTTAGTGGGGGCTAAAGAGATGGCTCAGAGGTTAAGAGCACTGTCTGTTCTTCCAAAGGTCCTGAGTTCAATTCCCAGCAACCACATGGTGGCTCACAACCGTCTATAATGAGATCTGGTGCCCTCTTCTGGCATGCAGGTGTACATGCAGACAGAACACTATATACATTTAAAAAATTTTTACTTATTCTATGTATATGGGTGCTTTGCCTGCATGTATATCTGTGCACCACATGTGTGCATTACCCATGGAGGCCAGAAGAAGGTGTCATATCGTCTAGAACTTCACTTACAGACAGGTGAGTGCCCGTGTAGGTTCTGAAAGTCCTCTGGGAGAGCAGCCAGTGCTCTTAACCACTGATCCAGCTCTCCAGCCTGAGTTACAGCACATTTTGTTTACCCATTCATTTGTTAATGGGCAGGGCACCTGTTGCTTTTTCACCTTTGAGTTATGTGAATCACACCTCAGTAGCTAATGACACAAATATTGTGTCACTGAACCTCCACTTTCTGTTCTTTTGGGACATATCTGGACTGGAATTGCTTGGTTCTACCACAGTGCAAGGTTTAGTTTTTTTAGGAGCCCAGCGTAGAAGGTAACGTTGATAAAGTCAGAGCACGTACAGGACACTTAGACAGCTCTCCATTTCTCCTGAAGGAATTAGAAATCTGGTGTTCCCGGGCCCCAGGAGAGCCTGCTCTCTGTAGATGGGGCATCTGGTCTCCTACTCAGCCTGTGTAAGACGTTGGTGTCCGGATGGAGCGATGGCTCAGCAGGGAAAGTTGCCTGTCACCCAGTGCGACAGCCTGGGTTCGATCCCCGGGGCCTGCATAGTGGAAGGAGAAGCCAATGCCTACAAGTTGTCCTCTGACCTCCACACATGTGACATCACACACACACACACACACACACACACACACACACACACACACACTCACACACACATTCCTGCCTGGCCCCAGTTGCTGTTGCTTTTGCTGGGATGTCTTCCCTCAGGAGGTCTCAGGTGTTTTGCAGTCTCTCCCTCCTGCCTATATTTACACTGCAGGAGGGAGTGTACAGGAACTATCTTAGTTCCTGCACTTTATTCCTTTCCTCATTGAGCTGAGGTCACCTAAGGACAGGGCCCCTGCCTTTTTCTTTACCCAGGACCAACACATACATTGTTGCTTTGCCAAGTTTTGACTAGAGTAGCTGAGGTTTAGGCAGAACTAACTGGCATCGTTATAACTGACTGAATTAAGTGCAAGACTTAAGTGCATTGTAAACACGGTCTTTTTTAAAAGGGCAAAACAAGAAGAGAAATGAATACAGATCACAGGAACTGAGGGACGGGCCAACCACTTCCTCTTTTCAAGCATTTACTCATTTCTGCTTATTAAATTTAGCTTCTGCCTGTCCACCACCCCCCCTTTCTACCTCTCTCTTTCTTCTTTTCCTTCTTGTTTCCTTTTCATTTTTTCCCAGTTTTCTTTTTTCCCATTTTTGTTTTGGTTTTTGTTTGTTTGTTTGTTTTGTTTTGTTTTTGTTTTCAAGACAGGCTTTTTCTGTGTAGCCCTGGCTGTCCTGGAACTTACTATGTAGACCAGGCTGGCTTTGAACTCAGAAATTAGCCTACTTCTGCGTTCTGGCTTTTCTTTCCTTTCCTCCCTCCCTCCTTTCCTTCCTTTATTTCATGCTGGTGAGCAAACCCAAGGCTTTGCCTGCCTCTGCCATCACCAGAGCTCTCCTGTATCTCTGTCACAGTACCATTCCCCTGCCTGGCTTCATTGTCTCTTCATATAAGGACATACAAATGTGGTGGCTTACTCTTGTTTTGTTTGGTTGGGTTTTTTTGTTTGTTTGTTTGTTTGTTTGTTGTTGGTTTTTTTGTTCTTTTGTTTTTTAAGACAGGGTTTCTCTGTGTAGCCTTGACTGTCCTGGACTCGCTTTGTAGACCAGGCTGGCCTCGAACTCACAGCGATCTATCTGCCTCTGCCTCCCGAGTGCTGGGATTACAGCCTTCGCCACTGGGCCCCACTGGTTTAGTCTTGTAATCCCAACACTTAGCTAAGAAGCTGAGATGGGAGGATTTCTGGGACTATGGGGCTAGCCTGGGCTATCTGGTGAGTTCTAGGCCAGCCAAGGCTAAAGCATGAGAACAAAAAAAGCCCAACATAATAATATATGAGGGTATGACCCAGTTGGTAGAGTGCTTGCCTAACAGGGGGGATGAAAGTCCAAGGCGCTCCTCAATACCATGGCAAACTAGCCTGGGATACTTGTACCCTGTCCAAAAACAGAACCTTAAGTCATATTAGATTCAGGCCTACCCCAATTAAGTATGACTTCACTTTAATTTGATTACATCTTCAAAGACCCTTTTCCAAATCAGGTCACATTCACACATACACATGGAGAGAAGGCACACGTGAGCGCAGAAGGGCACAGGCAGGATCCTAGCAGGGCCCTGTCCAGCCCAGTCCTCAGCTGTCTATTGCATAGATGGGCAGTGTGTTTGAGAGGCCACAGTGATGCAACCGATTGCATCACGTTGCTCTCCAGCCGGCTTCGTCTTTTTTCATTTGACATAAAACTCTGGGCCCATTCTCAGTTGGCAGCCTTGACTGACAGGTGCCTGGTCGTTACCCTTCCTGCCTGTCAGCTTTCCGCCGGAAAGTTCCTGGGCATGACTCTGTTCACGTCCAGATATGCTTCAGGAGAAGGTTAACTCCTGTCTCTTTGCCTCAGACATGGGCATTACGTTGAGCATTTATCTCTTGTGCCAACTGCTGAACTTATTTTAGAGACAGCAGTTAGGTTGACCCAGAAATAATTCCTCCTTGGAAAGTGCCCTCAGAATGCTAGCCACTGGGACTTTGATGCAGCGTTACCTTGTGCAGTTCCTCGTCAATCTTCTTTTTTAAGTGTATTTTAATTATGTGTTTATATGTCTGCGTCTGTATATGGGTCTGTGCATGTATGGACAGGTAGCTGAGGAGACTGGAGGTGCTGCGTCTCCCTGTGAGTCACACGACAATTGGTTTTGGGAATGAATTCAGGTAGGTCTTCTGCAAGAGAAGTGAGTGTGTGCTTCTTCTTCTTCTTCTTCTTTTTTTTTTTTTTTTTATGGTTTTTCGAGACAGGGTTTCTCTGTGTAGCCTTGGCTGTCCTGCACTCACTTTGTAGACCAGGCTGGCCTTGAACTCACAGGATCCACCTGCCTCTGGCTCCCGAGTGCTAGGATTAAAGGCGTGCGCCACCACTGCCCGGCAAGTGCAGCATTCTTATATGACAACTGTGTGGCCCATTTACTGCTGTCTACTTTCAAGAAGATGCAGGAGGCAACGGAAATCGGGGCTGGGCTTTGGGCTTCTTCTTCTCCTCTTCATCCTCCTTTTTTCCTTCCTTCTTTCCTCTCTTTTTAGCAGATGAAGGAAAGCTTTTATTAGGGGTGAGGAAACATACAAACAACAGACACACAGAGAGGAAACCCTCCCACGAAGCAGCGGGTGCATTCGGGAAGCCCAAGCCTCTACAGTTGTTTACTATGTTTCAGTGTGTTTCTGCAAGCCGACCTGAGTGATGTTCAATACACTTTATTCACAGAAGGGTGGAAAGACATGTTAGTAGGCAGCAGTGGAGGTTCTCCAGAGGACGGGGAGAGGCCAGCGTGATCCTAGTGGGGAGAGAGGAAGATGAGGAAGATGCTCTAGGGAATCTGGATCTGAACCTCTGTGGGTCCTGTACAAACAAGGCCTGGTGACCATGAAATGAAATGGTGATTCTGGGCCACCTCGTAGAAGTGGAGGCCAAGAGAAAAGCAGTATCACACAAGGCTAATGGTCGCATTTGGATAACGTCCATGGAGCCACCTGCATGATGACAGCTTTGCATGCTTGCATCCTGCCATCTGCCCTGCATTTCTGTCTGCCCTAGGTGACATGGCAGTTCATTAGTTCGCTTGACCATGTGCTCCTCTGTCTTTCTTGTCCAGATTTATATCTGGGTGGGTGTAGACAGCGCATGCTTTTAATCCTAGAACTTGGAAAATGGAGGCAAGAGGATTAGGAGTTCAAAGGCAGCCTCAGCTGCATGAGACCCTGTCTCAGAAACAAAGCCAAACAAACAAGCAAGCACACACGCAAAGGCAAACCCTAGACTTCTCCTCAGCCTTAGTTTTACAGGGAAGTGACTCACAGAATTGCTTTACCAGTTCAGCGTCCCATGATGTGGTTAATACACTGTGTAAAGACACAGTGAGAGAGAGCTGTGCAGGAGAGCCCCTTTTTATTAAAGCTCAGAAGTAAGAGGGGCAGACAGAGTCCAGTCCACCAGGGGTCCACTTGCCACAGGCCATGCAACCTATAATAGAATTCAGGGTACTTCTAGACAGGATGGCTTGAGGTCCTCGGAACTTTCCTGAGTGGCTTGAAAGGAACCACAGACTTTTCCTGATGTCCAGCCAGAACTGCCCCTGATCCACAATAAAGTGAGGCTGATTTTAAAAGCTATCTCTTTTTTAAAAAAGGTTTTCTATGGACAGTGCTTTGTTTCCTCTGTTCGTTTGGGTCAGAGTTTGATCTTCTCAGCATGTCAGAGTTGTTTTTAGCTCTAGCCAGGATTGATTTATGTCTCTCTCAGTGTGCCCTGTTCCCAGGGGAGGTGGGAAAGTGTTGCCACCTTCAGTGATGCTTCAGCTGCTAAAGTCCTGGGAACACACACATTCAGTAGTTGCTGCCATCGCGTCTAGCGTTTATTTCTAACCTCTTGGTGTTTACTAGCTTTTTTCCTGCTGGAAAGTTTGGTTTTCCCATCTTTCTTTTAAAAATGTGTTCACTTCATGAAATTAATGACCTTTTTTGTAGCTCATTTTCTCCAAGAACAGAGTAGGAAAAAAGTATGTTCAAATTGTTCTTAAGATTCTGAGCTGGGCGGTGGTGGCGCATGTCTTTAAATCCCAGCACTTGGGAGGCAGAGGAAGGCTGATCGCTGTGAGTTCGAGGACAGCCTGGTCTACAAAGTGAGTCCAGGACAGCCAAGGCTACACAGAAAAACCTTGTCTCGTAAAACCAAAAAAAAAAAAAAAAAAAAAAAAGATTCTGAACAGGAGGCCGGGCAGTGGTGGCATACACCTTTAATCCCAGCACTCGGGAGGCAGAGGCAGGCAGATCGCTATGAGTTCGAGGCCAGCCTGGTCTGCAAAGTGAGTCCAGGACAGCCAAGGCTAACACAGAGAAATCCTGTCTCAGGAAAAAAAAGAAAAAGATTCTGGATAGGGGCTGGGAATGTGGCTCAGTTTATAGTGTTTACCTGATGTGCACTGAGCCCTGGCTTCAATTCCCAGAAGCCCATAAAGTCCATGTGGAGGCCAACATCTGTGATGCTAGTACCAGGAGGTGAGGCACAAGGGTCAGAGTCCAAGGGGATTTATCCCTGGCTACATATCTAGTTCAAGGCCAGCCAGGGCCACTCAGGACTCTTGCCCCGAGGGAACAAAACCCAGAAGAATCTCTGTGTAGACTGGCTGCCAGGTGAAGGAAGATCCCGGGCATAGTCTCCAGATCAGGAATTCCCAGACTCCCTTAGGCCAAGCAATATTAGTGTGAAGGCTTCCTCTTCCTGTAGGCCAACAGACGTCCACCTGTGGATTGCTGCGACCCTTTGGCAAAACTCTGTCTCTAAGAACGTTTACATTACAATTCATAACAGTAGCAACATACAGTTATGAAGTAGCAGTGAAATAAATTTATGGTTGGGGGAAACACCACAACAAGAGAAACTGTTTTTGTTGTTGTTTTGTTTTGTTGTGTTTTGTTGTTGTTGTTTTTAGACAGGATTTCTCTGTGTAGCCTTGGCTGTCCTGGACTCGCTTTGTAGAGCAGGCTGGCTTCGAACTCACATCAATCCCCCTGCCTCTGCCTCCCAAGTGCTGGGATTAAAGGCGTGTGCCACAACGCCCGGCTTTTAAGAGGAACTGTTTTAAAGGGTCATGGAATTAGGAAAGTTGAGAACCACTGTTGTAGATGGGTGATGTTTGGAGCCCAGCTTCTGCAGCCCCATTAGACCTCAGAAAACCCACTGTATTTGTTACTTTTCCCATAGCGGTAGCCAAAAGCCTGACAAGAAACAGGCAAGGATGTGTTTATTGGGGCTTGCAGCTTGAGGGCATAGCATCAGGAGCTTGGGGCTCCCACACTAGGAAACAGAGGGTAGACGGAAAGTGGAATTAGTCTATAAACCTCAAAGCTTCCTCTCTGTGACCCACTCCCCACATTGGGGCTCCACATCTAAAAGTCCCACACCTTCCAAGACAGTGCCACCAGCTGGGTGTGGTGGCGCACACCTTTAATCCCAGCACTAGGGAGGCAGAGGCAGGGGGAATCATTGTGAGTTCGAGGCCAGCCTGGTCTACAAAGCCAGTTCCCAGATAGCCAAGGCTAGACAGAGAAACCCTGTCTCAAAAAACAAAACAAAACAAACAACAAACAAACAAAGGAAAACCAAAGCAATGCCACCAGCTGGGGCCAAGCACCTAAGACATGATCCTGTGGGGACATATATCACATTAACCCCCACTGACATACCCATGTGGCTCTGTGACTCGGAGTAGTAAGTGAATAGCTGATTGTGCCTCTGTGGTCTCCGGACCAAGTTCTTCCTAGCGACCTGAAGGATGGAGTGGCGTCTTGGTAGGTGGCCATGCAGTCCCTGGTCTGTTGTCCACAGATGCTGAAGCCTGCTTGGCTACCAAGTGTCCTTGTGTCCCACAGGGTAGTGCAGAAATAAGAGATGAGGAAACACCACCCTCATCTATTTCACAGACAGCTCTCAGGGGACTTCTTGTACCACTTGGACGGGCAAGCCTCAGGAGCAGGTGTCCCTAGATCAGAGTGCGAGGCACCTGGGACCATCTGGACGGTTATAAACAACACTTAACAAGGTGTTAGCAGCCAGGAATCGATTTTAATGTTAGTTAACAAACTACAAGCCCAGAAAACTGGGGCTGTGTAAACTTTCCTGCAAAAGTGGTCACGCGTTGCTTGGTAATGGGCTGCTTTCATCATTGCATGGACATCACAGACTGCACTTACAGAGGATGTCACCAGGCAACAGGACCTCAAGCTGTCATCTCGCAGGCCACAGTTGACTAAAGTCTTTTCTCAGCCCCTGACTATGGCCCAGTTGAAGTCACGTGTTATGACAATTTAGAGGGTAAATATGGGAGGCAGCCGCTGTCTCCCAGGAATACTTAGAAAGGTGACCGGGGTTACAGATTACAGGGCTGCAACCCCCAGGGAGATGCTCTGAGCACCTTCAGCTGGGTCAGCACTGCTGGCAGAGTTGGCCACAGAAGGGAAAGCTGAAGCCCAAGCCTGGGACACTCCCCGTACATCAGTGCACAGGCCCGAATAAGATGTCAAAGGTGTCAAAGAGAGGGTCCCTGTGGAATGGGATGGGAGATACTACAGATTTTCAAAGGCCCCCCCACAAGGAACCTGTTGATTCTAAGGGGAGGAGGGTGTCTTTACCTACTTCTTGTAACAGAATAAGACAGACCGAAGAAAGCTCTGTCTCTCAATCTTTGTTCCTCATAGTCTTTTTTGTTTGTTTTTTTCAAGACAGGGCTTTTCTGTGTACCGTTGGCTGTCCTGGACTCGCTTTATAGACTGGCTGGCCTCGAACTCACAGAGATCGGCCTGCCTCTGCTTCCCAAGTGCTGGGATTGCCTCTGCCTCCGCCTCCGCCACCACTGCCACTGCCACAAATGCACCCGGCTCCTCATAGTCTTAAAAGCAAGGACATCCAAAGTCATGGTACTGGTTTCTGAGTTAATAGCCGTTTAACTGTGTCACAGCACAGTTGAGTCATCACATGGTAAGAAGACACAAGTACTCAAAATCAGGTCTCTTCGTCTTCTCTCTCTCCCCCCACTCCACCCCACCCTCATACAGACTTACCCTCTACGTCACCCTCCAGCCCCTGCCTCTTCAAGTCTAGTGACCTGAATTTGGTCCCTAGAACTGACATAGTAGAAGAAGAGGACTGCTCTGCTAAGTGTCCTCTGACCTCTGCACCCCTTCTTTTATGTGTATATATGTGTTCACGTATGTCCATATGTGTGTGTGGTCACAGGCTGATGGAATTCACCAGGCCCTTGTCTCCACCTTTGTAAACTGTAATCTAGGTTTACTCACTGCACCTGAAGCTTGCATGAGCTGCCTGTCCCTGCCCACAGCTTCCAGCACTGGGGTTACAGGGCATGCCTGACCTCATGGGTGCTCGGGATTTGAACCTGTGCCTCCTTACTTTAGCAGCAAAACAGGTTTGTGTTGTGTTTTGTTTTGTTTCAGATAAGGTTTCTCTGTGTAACAGACTTGCCTGTCCTGGGCTTGCTTTGTAGACCAGGCTGGCCTGGAACCCACAGAGATCCACCTGCCTCTGCCTCCCAAGTGCTGGGATTAAAGTCGTGCACCGCCACCCGGCAGCAAAACAATTTTATCCGCTGAGCCATCTTGCCACCCTTCCCCCTCCTCTTTGTTTGTTTTTATTTATTTATTTATTTATTTATTGTTATGTATAATAGAGTTCTGACTGCATGTATACCTACAGGCCAGAAGAGGGCTCAGATCTCATTATAGATGGTTGTGAGTCACCATGTGGCTGCTGGGAATTGAACTCAGGGGCTGGAGAGATGGCTCAGCAGTTAAGAGCACTGACTGCTCTTCCAGAGGTCCTGAGTTCAATTCCCAGCTACCCCTTATAGAGACACCAATCTCATCCAAGGGCCCCACCCTTGAGATTTCATTTAGCTAATTACCTCCCAAGGCCCAAGATGAAGTGTGGTGGTACAGGCTCTAATCTCAGCTTTTGGTAAGTAGAGGCAGGAGGATGGCACTCAAGGTCATCCCTTTGCTTTGTAGTGAGTTTAGGAGCAGCCTGGGCTTCTAACTCGGACAAACAAAACCTCTCAAAGACGAGAAAACAAAAGAAAGGAAGGTGGCAGAGCTGAGTGGAAACCCCAAACAAGTCTAATAAATTGGAAAACAAATCATCATGCTAAGAACCAAGTGAGCATCATGAAGGAGAAACAGTGGTAGATGCAGAGGAGAAAGACAGTTACAGCAATTAGAAGGACTAGTCCGAGTCCATGATATTCCAACGTGAGGGTGATTGGCATCCTCAACAGAAGGAGCTCAATACCGACCAGAGGCACAAATCGCTGACTGAGCAAAACTTGTGACCATTCGAAAGATGCCTAGGAAGAACTGGGTTTAGTGTTATTGGCATCGTCATATCATGATTGTTTTTCCTTAAAAATTTTTATTTATTATTTATACAGTATTCTGCCCACATATGTGCCTATAGGCCAGTAGAAGGCACCAGATCGCGTTGTAGATGGTTGTGAGCCACCATGTGGTTGCTGGGAATTGAACTCAGGACCTTTGGATGCTCTTAACCTCTGAACCTCTCCAGCCTGTTCGTTTATTCATTCATTTTTTTTTTCTTTTTGAGACAGGCTTTCTCTGTTACACAGAGCCCTGACTATGTCCTTGGACTCTTCTTTGTAGACCAGGCTGGCCTTGAACTCACAGAGATCCACCTGCCTCTGCCTGGGATTAAAGACATGCGCCACGCCTGGCCCAGCATCAACATATCTTGTTTAAGACTCTGGACCAGAGAGATGGCTCAGCAGTTAAGAACACTTGCAGCTCTTGTGAAGAACCCAGGGTCAGTTCCTAGCATGCCCATGAGGTGGCTCACAGCTCCAGTTCCAGTGGGATCTGACACTTTCCGTAGCCTCTTTGGACCACATAAACATGGTGCATGTATACACATGAATAATAAAGGAATCTTTTAAAACATATTTAAGGAGAAAAAAAATTTAAAAAGAATTGTTGGAGCCGGGTGCGGTGGCACACACCTTTAATCCCAGCACTCAGGAGGCAGAGGCAGGTGGATCGCTGAGAGTTTAAGGCCAAGCCTGCCTGGTCTACAAAGTGAGTCCAGGACAGCTGAGACTATACAGAGAAACCCTGTCTCGAAAAACAAAAAACAAAACAAAACAAAACAAAACAAACAAAAAGAATTGTTGCTAGGTGTGGTGATAGTGGAGGAGCAGGGGAAAGTATGTGTTTTGTCTTGTTTAGTTGTAGGCTTCCAGGCCTCCGGCCAGAATCCTTCATGTAGATTTTAAGGTTGCTTCATTGTGGGGGTCCTCACTACCCTGTAGCCAGAAAAATCACTGTTGAAGATGCTGCAGGGCAAGGAGTGTTACAGACTTGCCCCACAGCGTGGCCTGGGTTAGAAACTGTTGTGGGAGTTACTGAACCAGTAGGTTAGCATCCCTGCCTGGAATGTAGCGCTACGGAGCACTTCCCTGCCCTGCCCAGGGCCCTGGGGTCCAGCACAATACAGTAGAAGTTATTTATTTAGGTTTAGGGTTTTTGGCTTATTTTGGGGGGGTATTTGTTTGTTTGTTTTGAGACAAGGTCTCACTGTGTAGGCTGGCCTGGAATTCACAGAGATCCATCTGCCTGATGGGAGTGTACCACCACACTTTGCAACAAAGTGTAAAAAGAGAAAAGACTGGTCCTGGAGAGATAGCTCAGTGGTTAAGAGCACTTGCTTTTGCAGAGGACCTGGGTTAGGTTTCCAGCACTCACGTTACAGCTGACAACTGCCTGACACTTCTGACCTCTGTAGGCTCCAGCAGGCATGTGATGCACGTACGCATGCATGCAGAATTAAATTTTTGTTTTGTTTTTTTGTTTTTTGAGACAGGGTCTCTCTGTGTAGCCTTGGCTGCCCTGGAATTACTTTGTAGACCAGGCTGGCCTTGAACTCACAGCGATCCGCCTGCCTCTGCCTCCCAAGTGCTGGGATTAAAGGCGTGCGCCACCACGCCCGGCAGAATTAAATATTTTTAAAAAGAAGAAAAGGAAGGAGGGGGGAGGGGAGAAATCAGGTTCAGGCAGGCAAGTGTGCATACACACACATACACATGGGGGGGGTGCAAGTGGGGGTGTGGGGTGGCGATGGGACGGATAGGAGAGAGGAGGGAACAGGAAGGAAGGGGAGGAGAGGAGAAAAATAAAACAGCCAAGCATGGTAGTACACACTTTTCTGAGTTTGAGGCCAGCCTGGTTTACAGAGAGAGTTCCAGGACAGCCAGGGCTGCCATATCTCAAAAACAAACAGCCACCTACTCACCACCAACATAAAAGTAGTCATAGAAATAGTAATAGTGATGATAATGATGATGGGTCGGGGTTATAGCTCAGGAGGTAGGGTGCTTGCCTAGCCTTCATGAAGCCCTGCGTCTAATCCAAACACCATATATGGGTTTGGGGGGGGGCACAGGTTTTTCTTTCTTTTGTTGTTTTTCGAGAGTTCTTTTTCTTTCTTTCTTTCTTTCTTTCTTTCTGTTTTTCCAAGACAAGGTTTCTCTGTGTAGCCTTGGCTGCCCTTGACTCACTTTGTAGACCAGGCTGGCCTCGAACTCACAGAGATCCATCTGCCTTTGCCTCCCAAATAATCTCAGCAGAAAAATCAGAAGTTCAACGTTTTCCTCCACTACACTGAATTCAAGGCCTGGCTGGACTATGTGAGACTCTGTTTCTGAAGGAAAAGGGAGGAGGGCAGCAGGTAAAGAGGGAGAAATGGAGAGAGGGAGGGAGAAAGAGAAGGAGGGAACGAGGGAGAATGAATTGAGTTATCAACCCCCTGCAGCACACTCTCTCTATGTGACCCCTTGTGGCCAGAGGGAACTGATTTCCCAGTCTCCCACAGCACAGGCTGGTGTTTGCCTGATCCTCCAATTCCATGTGTTCTGTGCTCTCTCTCTCTCTCTCTCTCTCTCTCTCTCTCTCTCTCTCTCTCTCTCTGGTTTGCTGGTTTGCTTTTTGGCTTTTAGAGACAAGGTTTCCCTGTGTAGCCTTGGCTGTCCTAGACTCCCTCTGTAGACCAGGCTGGCCTCAAACTCACAGCGATCCACCTACCTCTGCCTCCCGAGTGCTGAGATTAAAGGCGTGCGCCACCACGCCCGGCTATGTGGAATATTGTATATGCATCTATATAATTTTAGAAGGTGGGGGCTTCAAGTACAGTGGCCCCTCAGATTAAATGACATTGGGTTTATTGATCCCAAGAACCAGCCGCCAGGCACTACTTCTCGCCAATGGCGTCAACTCTCCTTGGTCTTGGAAAGCAAAGATACAGAAAGCTGTGTCTGGTCTCTGCAGGCGAGATCACATCAAGAGCCACTAAAAGCGTGGCCGGCCCAGAGTCCAGTTTCACTTCAGCCTCAGTGCGGATCCCATTGTGTTTAGTTGGCTGGCTCTCTGAATGCTGTAGCTAAAAATGTACACAAGAAAGAGAAATTAGAAACCTAAGAACCGCGGCTGCTGTGGCCCCTGCTGGCGGGTCTGGCTCTCATGACCAAGTAAATGAAAACATAGCAGTGTGCCCGACCATTCAGAGGGCCAAGTGACTCCACCCCAAAAAATGGCTCTGCTGAGTGACCCAGGTTCTCACAGATGGACCCTGGTACTCATCTGTCACCTGAGAAAGAGAGACAGGGCCTGAGCCATTCATTCCCACACAATAATATTAGGTTACACACTTCCCCAGTGCCCTGGCAACAGGCGACGCCAAAGGCTTTCATTACAGACTGGCTGCTGGCGATGAAGGAGCCGGCAGTGCGTCCTCACAAACAGCGGGTCCTGCTAGGTGATGAGTGTATAAAGGGTTTGGCTCTTGTTTTTCTTCAGCACTGGGGAGCTCAAGGCCTTGCACATTCAAGGTCACCACTTTCAACCCCTTTCATTTTTATTTTTTAATAAAACAAGTATTTATCTGCCAGAAAGATGGCTCCATGGGTAAAATCGCTTGCTGTGCAGCCTTACGGCCTGAGTTTGATCCCTGGGCCCTGTGTAAAGTGGAGAGAGAAACTCCACGTGCACTCTGTGACACACGTACCCACCCCAGCAATAATAAATAGGAAAAGTGACTAATTTAAAAAGATGGGGGGGGGGACAGTGACAACAAGGTCTCACTCTATAGTTCTAGACGTCCTGGCATTCACTACAGAGACCAGCATGAGCCACACCTTTAAATCCAGGATTTGGAAGGCAGAAGCAGGCAGATCTCTTTGAGTCTGAAGCCAGACAAGTCTACATACTGAGTTCCAGACCGCTGTGAGTTCAAGGCCAGCCTGGTCTACGAAGCAAGTCTAGGACAGCCAAGGCTACACAGAGAAACCATCTCTGAAAAGCAAGCAAAAGAAAAAAAAAAAAAAGAAAAAAAAGTCTTATTGGGTGTATGTGACACTTAGAGGTCAGAGGACAACCCTCAGAAGTCTGTTGTCTCCTGCCGGTGTGGGTTCCAAGGATCAAACTCAGGTTTTCCCAGGCTCACGTAATAAGCACTGAGCCATCCACTAGTTTTATGTTAATAAGTAATAAGATAATAAGACACCACACAACAGATATTATACGAAGGGTATTAAATGAGCATGGGGGGAGGGGTGCCCCAGAGAGAGACAGAGACAGAGGAAGAGAGAGAGAAGTAAGAGAGGAAGGGGGTAAGGGGGAGGGGCGAGGTAGGTCTGTCCTTTTATACTCTGGGCAGGGCCACGCCCCCATGGCAGGTAGGCAGTGACGTCACAGATAGGCAGACTGACACAGAATCCTAACAACTAGCTTAACTTTTCTTTTTCTTTTTTGAGACAAGGTCTCACTATGTGTGTCCCAGGCCGACCTAGAACTCACAGACACTCACCTGCCTCTGCCTCCTAAGTGCTGGGATTAAGACATGTGCCACCACAGCTGTCCTGATCTTGAATTTGTGATCTTCCTGTCCTCGGCTTACTGGGTGTTGAAGTTTCAAGTGTGGGTCGCCAGGCCTAGTATATTTACTTATTTTTTTTTACTTTTAATTTTTAATTAATTATTATATGTAGGAATGTTTTTCCTGCCCACATGTAGCATGCACACATATGTGTGCCTGGTGCCCATGGAGAGCAGAAGAGAGTGTTGGGTCCCCTAGAGCTAGAGTTACAGAGAGTTGTGAGCTGCCATGTGGAATGGAACCTGGGTCTTTTGCAAGAATAGCAAGTGCTCTTACCTGCACTTTTTTTTTTTTAAATGAAGCAGAGTTGGAGATTTTATTTAAAGGCTCTTTAATGTATACGTTTAAATGATAGGGATTCAACAGAAAGGGAGGCGCAGCTGAGAGCATAGGTACGGGCTTCTGAGAGGTAAGTGGTCTGTGCTGTCCCACTAAGTGCCAACCTGGTCTTGAACTCACAATCTTTCTGCCTCTGCCTGAATGAGTGTATTGGGCTTCCATGTCCAATTTGTAGTCAGTATTCTTTTATTGCATTAAAAAAAAGTGTGTGTGCTGGTACATGCGTGTGTGTGTGTGTGTGTGTGTGTGTGTGTGTGTGTGTGTGTTTATGTGTGTGTATATGTGTATGTGTGTGTGTGCATGTGCGTGCATGTGTGTATATGTGTGCGTGTATATATGTGTGTGCATGCATGTGTGTATGTATGTGTGTGCGCGCATGCGTGTGTGTGTGTGTGTGTGTGTGTGTGTGTATGTATGTGTGCATGTGTGTCTGTGTCTCTGTGTGTGTGTGTGTGTTGCTGCATGTATGTCTATGCATCATGTGAATGCCTGAGGAAGCCAGAAGAGGATATCAGATCTCCTGGAAGTTAGAATTGCCATGTCGGTGTTGGGGATTCAGCCCAGGCCCTCTAGAAGAGAACTCCCCACCTTCTCCTCCTTTTTTTTTTTTTTTTTTTTTTAAAACAGGGTTTCTTTGTGTAGCTCTGACTGCCCTGGAATTTGCTCTGTGCACTAGGCCATCCTTGAACTCAGAAATCTGCCTACTTGTGTCTCACTGGGTTTAAAGGCATGCACCGCCACGCCCAGCTTAAAGCCACTCTCTTGAAGGCACACACCACCTGTTCTTAAGTACAGTGAAATAAGACTCCGTGAGCAGCCCTCGCTCCAGCAGAAACACTTCGAGCTTTTTAGAGATGCAGACCCCTCCGGGACAGTGGTGTGTGCCTACAATCCCAGGACTTAGAAGGTAAAGATGGAAGCCTTGGCTATATGGAGAGCTCAAGGCTAGCCTGGGCTATCTGAGACCCTGTCTCAAGTGAAAAACAGAGAGATCTCAACACCATTCTCGATCAACTGGACCACAATCTGTTTTTTTTCTTTATTCTTTTCTCATACATTCAGAATGCAGCCCCTCCTAACTTCCTCTGTCCCCTAGGTCCCCTGCCCTTCATTTCCCTTCAGAAAAGAACAGGCCTCCCAGTGATATTAGCCAAATACACATAACAAGATGCAACAACACTAGGCACAGCCTGGCACACTGGTGCACGCCTGTAATCCCAGCACTTAGGAAGGCAGAGGCAGACAGAGCTCTGTGAGTTCGAGGCCAGCCTGGTCTACAAAGTGAGTCCAGGACAGCCAAGGCTACACAGAGAAACCCTGTCTCGAGAAACAAAAAGCAAAAACAGGACAAAGTCATTCTCAGCCACACAGCAAGTTTTTGATGTGCCTGGGCTGCCAGAGGCTCCATCTCAGAAGAGGGACTAGGAAGATTTGGTCACACAGGGGTAAGCACCATGTGACCGTGACGGCAGAGGACACGATTGAGTGACATCTCCAAGCCTAAGCAGCTGATAGGTAGCCAGTCCTCGGGAGCTCAGCCGCAGGTAAACAACCTGTCCCTGATAACCCACAGACGCCAGCCTTGTAGACACCTTGGCCTCAGATTTAGGGCCTCTGGAACTGAGAGAATAAACACCTGTTGTTTTAATCCAGTTTGGCATGGTGGTCCTGCCCATCCTATATGGCCGCCTCAGGTTCCTCAAACGTCAGAGTTCGCTGTCCAGGTTCTAGTACATGGGAGTTGACTTTAAAAAAAATTATTATTATTTTTTGAGACAGGGTTTCTCTGTGTAGCCTTGGCTGTCCCTGGACTTGCTTTGTAGATCAGGTTGGCCTGATCCGCCTGCTTCTGCCTTCCAAGTGCTGGGATTAAAGGTATGTGTCACCACACCTGGCTTATGACTTTAATTTTCTTTTTTTAAGTTGGGTACATTTGACCATGGGATCAAGATCACATCAGGGTGATGTTGGCCCCTGCAGGAACATGGGTCATGTGTGGGGACATTCTGGGATACTGCTGCAATGGTCAATATTGGCCACTGAAAGGATTTAGAATGACCTAGGAGATGTGACCCTCTGGTCATTTCCGTGAGAACCAATTCTAGATTGCGTTTATTAACCCACTCTAATGTAGGTAATACCAGTCTAGGGGCTGGGGTCCTGGACTGAATAAAATGAGAAAGCTAGTTGGATACCAACATCTTTGTCTGTCTGTCTGTCTGTCTGTCTGTCTGTCTGTCTGTCTGTCTCTCTCTCTCTCTCTCTCTCTGTCAGCTTCCTGACTGTAGATGGAGGTATTTAACTGCCTCAGTCTCCTACTGCCATGGCTCCCTCCAATTGTGGTGAACTGTATCTTCAAACTGTGAGCCAGTGGACCCTTCTTTGCTGTTGTCAGGTGTTTTGTGGCAGTGAAGGGGAAAGTCACTAATCCCACATCGAAGAATGTGAGGCAGTGACTCTATCTTCTCCTGTAGCCCTTTTCAGGTTACGGTGGGCCAGACAGCATCCTGTCCCCGTGCAATGGCTGCAGAAGGTGAGGCGCACTTCCTCCCAGGCTCTGGACTAGGGAACCCAAGTACAGCTTCCATAGAGTGAGATTTCCAAGCATGCCTTAGAAAGTTCCCTTAGAGCTGTACTAGCCTGTAGCATAGAGACGTGGGAGGCTCTGGCCTCCGTGTGTGGAAAGAAGCCAGAAGCTTGCCTTATGTGAGTTGGTGGGGAATACTGTGGTAACGTGTTTCAGTCAACTTTTTTTTTTAAAACAGGGTTTCTCTGTGTAGCCTTGACTATGCTTGATTCACATTGTAGACCAGGCTGGCCTCAAACTCACACCTGCCTCTGCCTCCCAAGTGTTAAGTAAGACTAAAGGCATGTGTCTACCACCGCCCAGCCCAACTTTTTTTTTTTTTAAATTCCTCCACCCCTAGTTAAACTTTTAATTCATGGGACAAAAATAAACACCTGACAGCTCAAGGGAGGAAGAGTTCATTCTGGCTCGAGGATTCAGGCCACAGTCCTGGCCCCTATGACGCTAGGCCAGTGGTTCTCCACCTTAAACACTGTTCCTCATGATGTGGCGATCCCCAACTGGAAAGTTACTCCATTGCTACTTCATAACTGTTATTTTACTACTGTTATGAGTTGTAATGTAAAGATCTGTTTTCTGGTGGTCTTAGGTGACCCCTGTGAAAGCGTCATTTGACTCCCTCCCCCAGGGGTCACGACCCACAGGTTGAGAACCACTGTCCTAAAGCGTCTGCTACCTCCCAAATTGTGCCACTGGCTGGGATGAAACATCTGACAGATGAGCCTGGCCAGGACACTTCATAGTCACACCCAAACAGTTGTGAGTGACTTGGAGCTTCCAGGAAGAAGGTTGCCTAGAGCAGGTCTCTCAAGGAAGTGGTGAACCACAGAGCCAGCAGTGGGGACAAAACAAGCTAACCCCACTGTGATATCATGGGGTTTCACCGACACCCTCCACTCCCCCCTCCTCCTTCAAAACCCTGCTGGTGCAGGAACACTGACCCCCCCCCCTCCAGGGCTGCTAAGTCAACACCCACTCACTGCCTAGGGTGACTTAGTAAGACCATGTCCCAAAACCCTGCGCAGGCTGGAAGATGACTCAGCTGGTGAAGAGTGTGGTGTGTAAGCATAAGGACCCGAGTCTGACCTGTCCCCAGCACCCAAGCACAAAGCCACCACGGTGAGGTGTGCTGGTAATACCAGATACTGGGGAGGTAGTGCCAAGAGCATCCCTGGTACTCACCAGCCTGCCAGCTGAGCCAGACAGGGCTGGAATTTCACTTGCTGAGCATGCTAGGAGCTTAGATTCAATCCCCAGAAAGCCAAAAATAAACGAAGTGCTTGTTAAACATGCTAGAGAGCCACCCGGAACAATGTGGCATTGGTTCTGATCGTAAGGAGGAGAAGCTGGGAGCTGGGGAGGTGACTCCGTGGTTAAGAGCACGGGCTGCTCTTCAGAGCAACTGGGTTCTATCCCCAGCACCACATGGTGGCTGACAACTATCCTAACTCTGGGTCCAGGGGATCCAATGTCCTTTTTTTGTCACAGGTGGTACCTAGAGATACAGGTACATGCAGGCAAAACCCACATAAAAGATGGGCGTGGCGGCGCACGCTTTTAATCCCAGCACTCGGGAGGCAGAGGCAGGCGGATCGCTGTGAGTTCGAGGCCAGCCTGGTCTACAAAGTGAGTCTAGGACAGCCAAGGCTAACACAGAGAGACTCTGTCTCGAAAAACCAAAAGAACAAAACAAAAAGAAAAAGAAAGAAAAAGAAAAACCAGACCAACCAACCAACCAAACGAACAACAACAACAACAAAAAACCCACATAAAATAAAAAATGAGAGAGAAATACACTCTGGAAAGTGGGGTGGAGATGCAGTCAATTCCCCCACCCCCAAAAGCTGTATTAAGTTCTTTTTAGTGGAGAGCCTGGGAAAAGGATGCAGCTCCTTTAAATGCTGGGCCGCTCTGCAGCTGAAGCCAAGCTGTAAAACTGGGAATCAGAAGGGTTAGTAAAAAGCCTGATCCCATGACCAGTTCTGACGATGATCCGCTGGGAGGGGGCTTGGACCAGTCTCAGAGGTAGCTGCTGAGGAAACCAGTGTTTGGAAAAATAACATCACGGGACTTTTTATATGGCCCGCTGGTATCGTGATGCAATTCGAGCATTTTAGCATCTTCCCAACTTTCTGTTGTTACCACAGGGAAAGCGGGGGAATCGGAGGAGTGCTCAGATGCCTAATTACCAGTGCTTCTCTCAGAGAAATTATAAACAGACAGTTAGAGAACCCTTCAGCTACAGTCAGGAAACAAAGCAGCCTTTAAACGCTTCACATGTCAAGATGCCCTCATTCCCAAAGCACCACAGCTGTGTATAACCCAAAGATAATTTTTTTTTTCCTCTCCAAGGAATGATTAAGCGGAGATTTTTTTTTTTTAAAGTAACACCAGTCTGTAACTCTTGTTCCTGGGCTGGTGACAGACATCATTAATCAATCAAGGCAGTTTATCTTCTCCACCCCCGACCTAGATCGTGCCACAGAGTCCTCAACAACATGTGCCTGACATCTACAACTGGGGCTGCCTGTGAGCCGAGGCAGCTAGCAGAGTCTGGAGCCGGGTGATCGCTGGAGTCCTTTCAGTTTGGCCACTGAGCTTTCAGACCAATGCTGTCACCCGTGAAAGGCAGCTGATAATAGCACTTACCTCATAGCGCTATGAGATTGAATTAATTACCACGACTACAGAGCTTACAGTGGGAAGAAGAGAAAATAGTCAAACATCCCCCCCCCAACACAGTTAGCTGGTTGTGGTGCTGTATACCAGTAATGAAGCTGAGGCAGGGGAATCACAAGTTTGAGAAAAGCATGGGCTGTGTTAGTGAAGGCCAAGAGAGTGTCTCACCACCGGCTCCAACAGTGATGTTTAACCCTTCGAGAAACTGGATTGAGATTTAGTTATGATCCGAGTTGAGGACGTAGTTCTACTGGCAGAGTGCAGGGCAGGCCCTGGGTTTTTCCTCTAGCACTGCGTGAAGATCAGAAGTTCAAGGTCAAGCGAGGCATGGTTGCGCACACTGTTAGCATACCTGCCTCTAGGCTGCCTCTGACATCATCGCCAGACTATAAAAGGGACAAACTGGCCACCCATGTCTCTGTCTCTCTCTCGCACTCTCTCTGTTCCCCTGGGTCACCTTTCCCTCCCCCACTTCCTTCTCTCCCTCGCTTCTACACATTCATATCTGTTCTGTGCCATCTCATTTCTTTTTCTTGTTTTGTTTTTTTGAGACAGGGTTTCTCTGTGTAGCCTTGGCTGTCCGGCAAGACTCGCTTTGTAGACCAGGCTGACCTCAAACTCAAAGCGATTCACCTGCCTCTGCCTCTGCCTCTGCTTGGATTAAAGGTGTGCACCACCACCACCCAGCCTTCTTTTTCTTTTTTTTTTTTTTAAGATTTATTTATTTACTATGTATACAGTGTTCTGCCTGCATGTGTGCCTGCAGGCCAGAAGTGGGCACCAGAGCTCATTATAGATGGTTGTGAGCCACCATGTGGTTGCTGGAAATTGAACTCAGGACTTTTGGAAGAGCCACCAGTGCTCTTAAGCTCTGAGCCATCTCTCCAGACTGTGCCATCTCATTTCTAATCCTAACACTCACCTTTGATCTCAGCATTTAGCAGTCTGTTGGATCTCCATGATTTTGAGGCCAGCCTGATCTACAAACTGAGTTTAGGGCCAGGTAGGACCCTGCCATGCCTACATAGTGAGATCCTGTCTCAAAAACAAACAAATGAGTGGATATATACATGGAGAAAATTGTGAAATATATAATATAAAAATATTTCTGGACCTGAAAAACAGGTGTCTCTAAAAATCCTTTAGTGTACTTGATAAAATGGACGAAAAGAGGGCCAGGTGTGGTGGACCATGCCTTTAATCCCAGCACTTGGGAGATGATCACTGTGAGGTCAAGGCCAGTCTAGTCTACAAAGAGAGTCCAGGACAGTCAAGGATACACAGAGAAACCTTGTCTCAACAAAACAAAAAAGGATGAAAAGACCTTCACCAAGGCACAATAGGCTAACATTTCTAGATCTCAGAGACAAAGGAGAAACAGAACAAAAATGTGGGAAGGCTGCAGAAGCATACAAAGAAACAAAGTCATATAACACTGGGTTGTACCCTAGAATTTTATACCCAGTTTAGCTATCAATCAGTGTGAAGATAGAGCAAAAACTTTTTTTTTTTTTAATATAGTGGCTTGAAAAATATCCTAGCTAGGCATGGTGGTGCATACCTGTAATCCCGGCATTTGGGGAGGGAGAGGCGGTGGATCTCTGTGAGTTTGAGGCCAGCCTGGTCTACAAAGCAAGTCTAGGAGGGCCATAGCTACACAGAGAAACCTTGTCTGAAAGAAAGAAAAGAAAAGAAAAGAAAAGAAAAGAAAAGAAAAATAACCTGGGCTGGAGAGATGACTCAGAAGTTAAGAGCATTGTCTGCTCTTCCTGAGTTTCATTCCCAGCAACCACATGGTTGCTCATAACCATCTGTAATATAATCTGATGGTGTCTTCTGGCCTGCAGGTGTACAAGCAGGCAGAGCACTGTGTGTATATAATAAAAATAAATAAATAAATAAATAAATAAATAAATAAATAAATAAATCTTTAGGGGAAAAAAGAAAAATATTCTTCTATTGGCCTGGAGAGATGGTTCTGTGATAAAGAACATTATTGCTTTTTAGAGGGCCCCAGTTTAGGGCAGGAAAGATGGCTCAGATGGCTTTAAAAAAAAAAAAGATTTATAGTGGGGGCCCCAGTTTTACTTCCCAGCACCAATGTGGCAGCTTAACAAGGATCTGTAACCCTAGTTTCAAGGGATGCAACAGACACGGACATGGTGCACATATATGCATACACACACACACACACACACACACACACACACACACACACATGCCAACATTCACACACACACCATAAAATAAATCTGGAAAAATTAGAAAGCTATCTATGGGTTAGTAGATACTGTTCAGGCCAGGAGATGACTCAGCAGATTATGGACTTGCTACCAAATCTAATGACCTGAGTTCTGTCCTTGGGACTTACATGGTAGAAGGAGAAAAGTGATTGGAGTAGGCTGCACGTTGACCTCTGCCCCTTGACCTCTATAAGCATGCGTATCCACACACACATCCACACATGTGAGGAAATAGATAAGGACGCAATAAAAATAGTGTTAAGGTAGATAATCCTTAAAATGGTAGGTGTAGTGGTGCACGCCTTTAATCCCAGCACTCGGGGAGGCAGAGGCAGCTGGATCTCGGTAAGTTTGAGACCAGCCTGGTCTACAAAGTGAGTCCAAGATCTCCAAGGCTACGTGGAGAAACCCTGTCTTGGGAAAATAAATAAATGAATAAATAAATAAAAAGTATGTAATATAAAAAGAGCAAAATTCATCGGTAAGATGTTTAATAAAGGAGCTATCAAAGAGACACATATTTATGTGGAGTAAAGGAATTTTAAAGTGAATTTTCAAATAAATATGAAGATGATTTTTGAGGGAGATGCAGAGAGGGTAGACTGACAATTTACATGTTTATAAAGAAGGGAGATTAAGTTAGGCAAAGTGGCACAGGCCTGTAATTCTAGCAGTTTGGCATGTGGAGGCAGGAAAATTATGAATCCAAAAAGTGAGTCCAGGACAGCCAAGGCTACACAGAGAAACCCTGTCTCAAAAAACCAAAAAAAAAAAAAATTATTTTTTGATTACTATCACTATCTACAATTTATAATTGTTATGTAGCAGTTTAAAGGCAATGAGAGCTACAGAGTCAGCCCCCTGTGGCGTCAGACTCAGTAACTGAGCAAGCATGCTATAAATAGTTAATAAATTTTCACTAAGGAACAAAATGTTCCGAGTTCACTCCCAAGTGACTTTTATTAGGACATCAAACGGAGAGAGCAAATGAAATAGACGAAGGAAAAGAGGAGACCGGGGATCCCCACAACAGAGTGTAGGGTGTCTAGCATCTCGGGAGAATGGCGGATCCGTGGATTACAGCGGTGAGTTGGGCAAAAGCTGGGCTACTCCTGAGCCCAGAAAAGGAGGCCTCCTGAGGACGGGCCCAAAGGACGACACCGAACTCACGTGCTTGAGCAAATGGAAAACGTCATAGAGATAGTAAAGCTTTTTAGAACTCTCTTAATGATAAGGTATAGATGGCAAGGAGAGTTATAAAATAAGACCATCTGTGGGGCTGGAGAGATGACCCCATGGTAAAGGGTCCTGGCTGCTCTTCCAGAGAACCCAGGCTCATACCCAGCACCCACATGGTGGCTCACACCCATCCACCACTCTAGGTCCAGGGAATCTGATGCCCTCCTCTGCCCCTTAGGGCTGTGCGCACACATGGTGCACAGACATATGTGCAGCCAAAACACCCAACAAAGAAAAAGGCCACTGTTGACCTTAAGCACACTGGAAATTTACATTAGAGTAGGGCTTCGTGAGCAGGGTCGTGAATTCAAGATCAGCCTATGTGTAAGGAGCTCTGGCCTAAAAAAAAAAAGAAAGAAAGAAAGAAAGAGAAAGAGAGCCCAGAAGCCCCTCTAGTTGGTGCAGTCTTGCGCAATGCTAGCTTTCCTCGGAAGAGGGTGATAAAGTGTGTTGGAATGGTGCCGAGGGGTGTGATGGGTGTCAGAAGACAAAATTACAACAGATCTAAAGCTCTCAGGAGGCCTTTATCTAGATCATTCCGCAAGAGAACCAAGTGCTCTGATAAGCAAGGGGAGGAAGGGGGGTTTACAGGCACCGAGGAGGAGATCGCTACTTTCTTGTATTAAAAAAACAAAAAAAAACAAACAAAAAAAGCAAAGGGGGGTGGGGAGAAATTCCCTCCAAGCTGAGACTGGCTTGTTTAGGGGTTGGACTCTTTTCTCTCGTTCTCCTGATTTCAGAGAAGGTCACAAAAGCAATTTCTGAGTCGAGCATGGTGGCACATGCCTTTAATCCAAGCACTTAGGAGGCAGAGGCAGGTAGATCTCTGTGAGTTCGAGGCCACCCTGCTCTACAAAGTGAGTCCAGGACAGCCGGGGATACACAGAGAGACCCTATCTCAGAAACACACCACACACACACACACACACACACACACACACACACACACACACTTTCCTCCCAAATACAGCACTGAGAATTAAGTTTTGAATTTTGGGGGACATTTTCAGAACACAGTAAACTGCGCATGAACATCGGAGTTTGACATGTAAAGGGAACCCTAGAGGAATCACATTTAAAAGTGGTCATCCTGTTGGGTGGTGGTGGCACATGCCTTTAATCCCAGCACTCAGGAGGCAGAGGCAGGCCGATCGCTGTGAGTTCGAGGCCAGCCTGGTCTACAAAGTGAGTCCAGGATAGCCAAGGCTACACAGAGGAAACCCCTGTCTCGGAGAAAAAAAAAGTGGTCATCCTTCCCAATGATGTTGGAGTGGGGTCCAGAGGCATAGACCCCCTCCCCCCAAACACAAATACTTGAATAGATGTTTCTTTCTTTCTCAGAAGCGATTGAGAGCTGGATTCCTATGTCCTATCTGTCTGCTCTGCTGGTCCTAGTCTCATAAAAACATCCTTCATAGTCTGTGAGGGCTGCCAGAGCGCCTGCTGTCTGTCACTTCTCTGAGAGGACAAAAGGTACCTGCTTCCTTCAGCCTGGTTTCCTATAAGTCCCTCTTGTTTCTGGTCTAGCCATGAGGCCATACTTACCTGCAAGGGAAGTTGAGAAGTGGAGCCTTACAGCCAGGAGCATTGCCATGTTGAGGAAAATCAGAGATCCAGGTGATGAAAATGTTCTGAGGATAATGGGGGTGTTTTGCACACAACCCTGTGAAAGTACTAAATGCTAAAGACTGCTTGCTTTTGGTTGTCTAAGGTGAATCTACTCTGAAATTTTTTATAAAGATTTATTTATTATGTATAGTGTATTGCCTGCCTGTACACCTGCACACCAGAAGATCTCAATATAGGTGGTTGTGCTGGGAATTGAACTCAGGACCTTTGGAAGAGCAACCAGTGCTCTTAACCTCTGAGCCATCTCTCCAGCCCTACTCTGTGAATTTTTAAGATTTAATTTATTTTTACTTTATTGTTTTGCCTACATATATGTCTGTATGAGAGTGCTGCATAATGAATTTACAGATAGCTGGGAGCTGCCATATGGGAGCTAGGAATAAGAATTGAACCCAGGACCTTTGGAAGAGCAGTAAGTGCTCTTAACCGATGAGCCATCTCTTCAGCCCTTTTTTTTTTGTTGTTGTTGTTTTTATTTTTTGTTTTTGTTCTTGTTTTGGTTTTTGGTTTTTCAAGAGAGGCTTTCACTGTGCAGCCTTGGCTGTCCTAGACTTGCTTTGTAGACCAGGCTGGCCTTGAACTCACAGCAATCTGCCTGCCTCCGCCTCCCGAGTGCTGGGATTAAAGGTGTGTACCACCACACCCAGCTTTAAAAGTTTTTTATTAGCTGGGCATGGTGGCTGGCGCACCACCAGGCCCAGCTTACTTAAACATTTAAAGACATTTCTTTTCTTTCTTTCTTCCTTCCTTCCTTTTTTTGGTTTTTCCAGACAGGGTCCTGGACCAGGCTGATCTCGAACTTACAGAGATCCACCTGCCTCTGCCTCTGCCTCTGCCTCTGCCTCTGCCTCTGCCTCTGCCTCTGCCTCTGCCTCTGCCTCCCAGAGTGCTGGGATTACAGGTTCATGAGTGTTTCCCCTGTAAACCTGGTGCTCTGGGAGGTCAGAAGAGCTTATCAGACCCCCTGGAACTGGAATTATTTTATGCTTGTGAGCCACCATGTGGGTGCTGGGAACTGAACTCAGGCGCTTCATAAGAGCAGCAGATTCTCTTAACACCACTGAACCATCTCTTCAGGCCGTGTGTGTGTGTGTGTGTGTGTGTGTGTGTGTGTGTGTGTGTGTGTGTGTGTGTGTGTGTGTAGGTGTTCTAGGAGGCCAGGAGAGGGTGTGGGATTCCATGGAGCTGGAGTTACAGGCAGCTATGAGCTGCCCAGAGTAGGAGCTGGGAATCCCAAACTCAGGTCCCTCTGCAAGAGGAAGCAAGTGTCTGCCCAGTCTCAGGCTTTTGATATTTGCCTTCTAGGACCTGTTTCCCGGGGAGGCTCTATTCCATCCGTGCTGTGTGGTCAGGGTATAATCATGAGTTAACCATGCAGAAGTGAAATGAGCCTGTCACCACCCCCTCCGGTTCTGCAGGGCAACCAGGAAGCGTCATTATTCACCTCTCATTTCATGACGGGTGCCCCTATTGATTTCCTGAGCTGGTCAGGCTGGGCCAGGTGTTTTGTTTGAACTTGATCCGACAGCCCTTTGTAACCCACAGCCCAGTCTCTGAAAAACACCGGGGAGGCTTGTAGCAGGTGGCTGCATCCCGCCCAGCACCACCTCTGCCAAATGTCACCTGCGAAGAGGGGGAGAGTGAGAACGCAGAGACGGTGGGCATAGAAGGTGGCACTGCAAGTGGCTTGGTCACCTCTGCTGCCTCACCTGTCCCAGGAGATTGTGCCCCAGTTGTTGTGTCTCTCTCTGCCCTCCGGAGCAGGGCAAGGGGCAGTTGGGATGGGGAGGAGAGAGGGTTAAGCCTGTCCCGGTCCCTTTATGTGATGAAACAGGAGCGGGGAGTCTGCCAAGAACAGGTCAGAATCAAAACAGGAAAGCCTCGTATAGTGATAAATGGACACTTCTCTGTCGGGTTTATTTGGATCTCTGGGGGAAAGTGCTGGAACTGTTCTCATTCCGACTCCCCCCCCCCCCCCAATCTTGTAGAAGAGGAAATGCACGAAGGGCCCTGCAGGGTTGCTAATCTCTTCCAGGTGCCCAGATGCTAAGGGAAGCAGAGGCGCTGTACAAGCTGCTGGCAGCCACCGGAAGAGGGCCTTGGAAGGGCCAAGAGTCACGTGGAGTCCAAATGCCACCTGAGACCCTGCCAGGCTCCGAGGCCCAGCAAGTCCGGTCCCCCCCCCCCCCCGCCCCCCTCCGGAGCGAGGGACTGCCAACCCACCTGGGATAATTTGCCTCAGCCCCAGTCGAGGACCTGAATACAGATGCCTGCTTTCCTGCATCCCAGATGTTAACGGGGGCCCCTTCTAGAATGGCGCATTGTACCTCTGAATACAGTGTATGTTTCTTAGCTTGTTGAGAGTCTTATGTAGCCCAGGCTGGCTTTGAATTTACTTGAAGCTTTTAACCCACCTGTCTTCTGAGGGCTGGGATTATAGGCATGCACTGCTACTCGTGATTGTACGCTGTACTGGGAAATAGAACCCAGGGTCTCATGCTAGGCAAATGCGCCACCAACCAAGCTGCATACCTAGCTTTACTTTTATCATCATCATCATCATCGAAACAGAGTCTCTCTGGGGTGGGCGTTGTGACGCAAGCCTTTAGTCCCAGCGCTAGGAGGCAGAGGCAGGCCTGGTCTACAAAGCGAGTCCAGGGCAGTCAAGGCTAACACAGACAGACCCTGTCTCAAAAAAAAAAAAAAAAACACAAAAAAACAACAAACAACAACAACAACAAAAAACAAGAAAAGAATAGAAAGAAAAAAGAAAAGAGAGAGAGAGACCCTGTCTCAAAAAAAGAAAGAAAATCAAAACAAAACGAGAGAGAAACCCTATCACAAAAAAACAAACAAAAAAAAAAAGAAAAAGAAAAAGAAAGAAAGAAAGAAAAAGAAAAGAAAAGAAAAGAAAGAAAGAAAGAAAGAAAAGAGTCTCATGTATCCTCAGCTGGCCTTGAACTTGCAATGTAGCCAAGGCTGGTTTTGAACTTCTGATCCTCCCTACCTCCACCTGTTAAGTGCTGGGATTGTAGTGCTACCATACCTGGCTTCACCCATTCTTTTTTGTTTGTTCTGTTTTTGTTTGTTTGTTTACTTTTTTGAGACAGGGTCTCACTCTGTAGTCTAGGTTAGTCTTGAACTAGAAACAGTCCTGCCTCTGCCTCTCAAGTGCTGGGTTACAGGTGTGTACCACAACACCCAGCTTTTCCTTTGTTATTTTAAAACAAGGTCTTGCTTTGTAGCCCAAGTTGGTTTGGAACTTGCTATGTCTAGGACATTGGCCATAAGCAATCTTCCTGTTTCTGCCTCCAGAATGCCAAGTCTATCCTACATGACCTGTGAACTATGACCTTCCTTGGCTTTTAGAAGCCCTTCCCTCTTCTGTTTGCTGGGTTGGAATCTGGACAGGGCCTCCTCAGTCTGGCTGGGCCTCCCTTAACCTTCCTGATAAACCTGGCTCACACAGTCCCCATCCTGCGCCACTAGGACAGGTGTTTGGGAGGAAAACAGAGGCATTCCCCGGAGGGAGGACTAGCTCTAGAATTCCACAAGAGTGTCGTCCACTGCTGGACCTATCCTTGAGAGGAGCTCTACATTAGACACTTCCTCCCACGGAGCCTGCTACCATAGAGATCCATCGCCTGTCACCTCGCTCTCCCCGAGTCACAGCCGCTGGTACCAAAACTGTTCTCCAGTAGTTTACTTTCTTGGCACCAGGACCCCAGGCCTCATCTTTGCTGACGGAGTATTACATTAGAAGATTTTGCAGACTCAGAAAGTCTGCTAAGGATGAGGGTTTTGGCTTCATCCTGTTGTATGTATTTGTTGCAGATGGCTAGCTAGTCATAAGCTGTCATCTTGGAGGGGGGCGGGGACTTTTAGAAGTTTAAATTACTGGGAGGGGAACCAATGAAAGGAATGACTCAGGCAAGCATTGTTAATGAGTACCAAAGCTGCTGGGGGAAAGGGAGCTGAAAGGAAGGACATTTACATGGTGCCAAAATTCCATCCAAGTTGAATTTTAGAAATTTCCCTGAGTAGAAAATTCCACCAGGGGAAAAAGTAACTTTTTATAAAAATAAATATTTGTGATCAGGTGACCAACTGAGGATCATTTGTGAAGGGCCTCCAGGACAGTAGCGTCTCCCCCATGTCCCCAGATGTAAAACATTTTTGCCTCAATTGGTTAAGCTTAACCTGAGTACCTTAATTTCTCAACTAAGACCTGAGTGTGAAGCGAGCCCATGGCTTCGGTACTGTTGGGGTTCTGCAGAAGAGGGAGTCAATAAGTATGGGGCTAAAGAGGACATGGTTGACTCTCTGGAACTGGCTCACACTGTTGTGGAGGCCGAGACAGCACAGTCCTGCCTCCAGCTCCCTAAGCAGCCGAGCGCGGCCTTGAACTCCTGATCCTCCCTTCCGCCTTCCCAGTGCCGCCATCACAGGCATGAACCTCCACCCCCAGCCTCTATGTTTTAATGCATTTGATTATTTCCATAACAACAGGTGTCTGGCAGTAAAAGTGGAGTCAGCAGGTTATTGGGACTCAAGTGAGTCCGTAAATGGATATAGACACTGGAGAACAGAAATGTCAGCTCTGGGGGAAAAAAAAACAAAAACAGAAAACAAACAAAAAAACAAACCCCCCAAAATTTTATTTTAAGAGGCTCAGTGAGGGGCCAGGCAATGGTGGCATACAACTTTAAACCCAGCACTTGGGAGACAGAGACAGGCGGATCGCTGTGAGTTCAAGGCCAGCCTGGTCTACAGAGTGAGTCCAGGACAGCCAAGGCTACACAGAGAAACCCTGTCTCGATAAACAAAAACAAAAAGAATCATCTGGGACAAGTGTGCCCAGTTTCTGTCACATGGAATTCCTGGGCCTGCTGAAGTAAGTCCTAGTGTTGGGATAGTTGAATTAATTTCTACATTCTTCTCCTTGGCTGTTTTTCTCAAGTTTATACAAAGATGTCTGTTTGTCTGTTGGGATGGGGTCTTGCTGTGTCGCTCTCCCTGACCTAGCTTTGCTATGTGGTCTCACATGCCTGCAGTCTTCTTGCCTTACCCTTCTAAGTACTGTCTGGAAAAAGCAAAAAAGGAAAAGAAAGAAAGAAAGAAAGAAAGAAAGAAAGAAAAGAAAGACAGACAAAGAACGGAAGGAAGAAAGGAAGAAGAGTGTCTCATTGAATAACCATGGCTGACCTGGAACTTGCTGGGTCGACCAGATGGACCAGGGTGGCATTGAACTCATAGATGATCCTGCATCCGCCTCCCGAGTGCTGGGATTACAGGTGGGCCCAGCACACCTGGCCTACTCGGTTTTAGAGATGAAAAGTTGGGAATGGAGGAATCAGCAGGGCTCATGGACCCTCTGAAGGAACCAAGAGAGATCTTTCCTGGTCTCATCCAAGTTTTATGTGGCCCAGGGATCCTCAGCTTATGAAAACATAATTCCAAATTCTACCCCTCTCCGCAAGGTTTCAGCATCTTTGTGTCTCTATTCTCTACTAAGGATATTTAGATCTAAGGCCTAACCTCCAGCCTAGCTTAATTGAAATAAAGACATTGACTAGTCATCACTGTAAAAACCTTATTTTCAAAGCCCCTTCATATTCTAAAGTTCTCGGTGGGTATAGATTTAATGAGGGGACTTTTCCAATCACTCCATGGAATTCCAATACAAATTATAGAAAATCCCACCTAACAGACAAATTTATTAATATCAATTGTAGTGAGAAATCCCTAGTCCCTGTATCTGTAAAAAAAAAAAAAAATCTAATTTATTTATTTTATGTATATGATTGTTTTCTTTGCAGGTATGTTTGTATGACATGTACATGTCTAGTGCCTATGGAGGCCAAAAGAGGGCAATATGTCTCCTGAAACTGGAAGTACAGATGGGCTTTGTGGGTCCCAGGAAACAAACCTGAGTCCTGTACAAGAGTGCTCTAACCACTGAGCCATCTTCCCCCACCCCCACAGTTCCTATATCTATCAGCAGAATGCTCATGCATAACCATCCCTGTATGGTGTGTTAGCTGGAAGGATGTTTGGTTCCAATGGAGACTCGAGCTCCAGATACCCTGGTCAGGAGGATGGCAAAAGAACCAGCACCCACTAGAATGCTGGTTTCCCCTCCATCAGCGAGCCCTCAGAGGCAATGACTCCTGCTGTCACAGCTGCGTTCCAGAGCCTTGGAGAGCAGCAGGCCCTCAAATAAATATTTGCTGAGCTGGTTTTGAATTTTAACATGATTGAGTCTCTAGCGGCTTTAGCCACTATTACTCGGCACCTGAACCGGGGTGATCTCGGTCTAGGGAGATGTTGCCTTCTTCTTTAAGGCTGTGTCTAGTTAGACCAGCTGGACTGTCCATCTGTTGTGTAACCATTCATTTTTTCCTCTCCTCTGCCTCCTCCTCCTCCTCCTCATCCTTATCATCATCCTCATCCTCATCTGTAATTAGACAAACCATTAGGCTTGCTGGGTTTTTGTTTGTTTGTTTGTTCTTCGAGACAGGGTTTCTCTGTGTAGCCTTGGCCGTCCTGGACTCGCTTTGTAGACCAGGCTGGCCTCGAACTCACAGCGACCCACCTGCCTCTGCCTCCCCAGTGCTGGGATTAAAGTGATGACAGTTCTTATGCAGATGATCATAGATAACGGTTCCTTCTCCGTCTTTCTCTTTCTCGCATTTGTATGTGACCAGCACAAGATCTCACTAACTGCCCACTGCGCAGTCTGTGTAGTGCCTCCCAACAGGTGTTATCCTAGATAGCTGAACACAGGGCAACACTTTTGTAGGTGGCCCTGTGAGAACACGGCTCTCTGGCTGCTCCTTTCTCAAAGGCTGCTGCCAGATGACAACCCATTCGTTCTTTTTTTTTTCCCCCTGAGACAGGGTTTTTCTGTTTAGCCTTGGCTGCCCTGGACTTGCATTGCAGACCAGGCTGGCTTCGAACTCACACCACCTGCCTCCACCTCCCGAGTGCTGGGATTAAAGGTGTGCGCCCCCATGCCCGGCTTCATTCTTACAAACATCTATGGAAGAGAGCCAAGAAGGAAGGGGCTGGCTCATGTTGGCATCCAAGGGTGACAGGAGAGAAATTCAAGTGGTAGGCACCGGAGCAGCTAGCCCACACATTCTCACCCTATCCTTATCCTGACGCCAACACGAATCTCCAGGCAAGGTTTGAGTACCGTTGTCCTCAGGTGCCCTGCTGCAGAATGTAATATTCTTGAGACACGTGTCCTCCAGCGGTTTAGCCAACAGTGTTGTGCCTTAATCACCCACAGAGGGGCCTTGTTTCCTAAGCTTTAAAACCTTCCCTGCCTAGAGGCTGTAGTCAGTCGGCCCTTAAGGCACTAGGCGCTGGATTTAGGAACTGTGCTGCCGGATTGTATTTGCTGACCTAGATGTAGTTTCAACCCACAAGCCTCACACCACAGCGAGGCTCTTTCTTGCTCTGGAGACAATGTTGCAATGACTAGGTTCTCAGAAACCATCTGAAGAAATCTGAGGCGTGGATGACAACCCCACGACCACAAGCCCCTGGGACCTTCCTGTTTGTTCCATGAGGGAAGGGGGTGGGGTGGGTCAGAGAGAAAGGAGATCTTCTTTGTGTGAGCGTTTCCTCAGAAGGAACAAGGCCAGGCTTGAGTTTGAACTATATGCCCGGTCCACATAGTCTGGTCAGACAATTATTTTTAGTGAGAAGGTGGAACCAGTCACAGAGGTCCAAAGCAGTTTTGGAAATTGGGCTTAAAATTGTGGAAATGGTGGGGCTGGGGTATGGCTTAAGTGGTTAAAAGTGCTTACTGCTTTTTCCCCCCTTATATTTATTTTATGTGTATGGATGTTTTGCTTGCATGCATGTCTATGTAGCATGTGTGTGCCAAGTGTTGGGATCAGAACGGAGCATCTGAAACTGGAGTTATACACCACCAAGTAAGTGCTGGGAATCAAACTTCTTTCTCTGTAAGAGCGGAGCTGCTCCACACCACGGAGCCATCTCTCCAGCCTCCAAGCTTGCTGCTCTTGAAGAGGACCTGAGTTCCTTTCTCAGCACCACCACACAACAGGCTTGTAACCCCAACCAAGCCCTCTGCTGGCGTCCATGGGCACCTACACTCACGAGCACATACCCCCACACAAGCTTACCCACATATACATATAGTATAAAAATGAAGAAATGAAATAGATAAAAGGGGGATTAAAAAATGTCTTATTTAATTTTAATTTATGTCTGTTGGTGTAAGAGTGTCAGATCTTGGAGTTACAGACAGTTGTGAGCTGTCATGTGGTGCTGGGAATTGAACCCTGGTCCTTTGGAAGAGCTCTTAACCACTGAGCCATCTCCCCAATCCCAAAAAGGGGATCTTGGGACATAGCTTAATTAATTGGTAGAGGGCTTGCCTAGCGTGACATCCTCAGCAGTGAACAGAGCAGGTGTGGTGGTGCACACCTGAGCACAGCGTGTTGGAGATGAAAGTAGGAGAACCAGACAGTCAGGGGGCCCTGTCTCAATTTAAAACAAAAGAAGAGACAGAGATAGAGAGGGACAAGAGGCTGACTCTGAGGGAAGACAGACCAAAAAAAAAAAAAAAAAAAAAGGCAGAGAGCTAAGAGTAGATTGCAGAATCCACGGAGATTAAGAGTAGGCTGGTCAGGGTGGGGGTTTAGCTCAGCGGTAGAGTGCTGGCCTAGCAAGCGCAAGGCCCTGGGTTTGGTCCTCAACTCTGGGGAAAAAAAAAAAGTAGAATGGTCGGGGTGGCGCTCTGCATCTGAAACCAAATTTGGATAGCAAGGGATGAAGCAGGAACCGCTTGAGGGGAAGTGAAGCTGCGCCATAGGTTGAGGAGGCTTTGGCCAATGCTATAGGAAAGGCTGGAAGGAGGCACGGACCAGAAGTGGCTCCCAGTGGATCCCAACTGGCCACATATGTTTATCCCTGGGTGGTCAGATGCTAGTCAATCTGTGGATAGACATACCTTTAAGGAGTGGAGTCAGCGTGTTCTTCTTCCCTGAACACGAACCTGGTTCTCCAAGGCTATCACTTTTTAAATGAATATTCAAGAAATTCTTGGAGCCGTCGTCGTCGTCGTGGCGCATGCCTTTAATCCTAGCCCTTGGGAGGCAGAGGCAGGTGGATCACTGTGAGTTCAAAGTCAGCCTGGTCTACAAAGCAAGTCCAGGACACCCAGGGCTACACAGAGAGACCCTGTCTCAAACAAACAAACAAACAAAACAAAACAAAAAGACAGAAAGAAAAAAAAGATATTCTTGGAAGATTGAGTTTAGTAGAAACTAAAAATTTAAGCAAATTACTGGAAAGTAAAGTTGAGAAAGGTATAATGGACATGGTGGGGCAAAGGGGGAAAGAGAGACAAGGTAGAGCATGCCTCTAATTCTAGCTCTCTAGAGCTGGGGGCAATGGGATCAGGAGTTCAAGGCCAGCTTCATACAGGTCAGTTGGGGGCTCTGTGAGACAGTTTCAAAAATCAAACAATAAACAAAACCCAAAGTAAAGAAAGGTGATATGCAAATAAGAAGTACATTTAGACGTTTGGAAGTTGAGCGAGTAGGGTTCTATTAAGCGAGAATGGGCCAGGCCTGGTGGCGCACGCCTTTAATCCCAGCACTCGGGAGGCAGAGGCAGCCAGATCACTGTGAGTTCAAGGCCAGCCTGGTCTACAAAGTGAGTCCAGGACAGCCAAGGATACACAGAAAAACCTTGTTTCTAAAAGCCAAAAGACAAGCGAGAGAGAGAGAGAGAGAGAGAGAGAGAGAGAGAGAGAGAGAGAGAGCGGGGAGGCGGGTGCTGGAGAGACAGCACAGCTGTCATGAGCAAGTACTGCTCTTGTAGAGGCCCCGAGATCAGTTCACATGAGTTGGCTGCCTGCCTGGGCTACATGGTGAGACACTGTCCTGAAGGGGGGAAAAAAAAAGAGATAAGGAGGGGTGGAGAATGGGAAAGCAGGAGGTCATACTGTAGAAAATAATAATCCAAGAAAAAATATTTTTTAAAGCAAGGTCATGTATTTTTAGATCGAATAGGATTGTCTTACTCAATGAATGAAAAAAAAAAAAAGAAAGAAAGAAAAGAAAAGAAAGAAAGAAATCCCCAGGCAGGCACAGAATTGTGAAACGTCAGAGTAATGATGAAAACTGTGCAGACAGAGAAGCAGGAATTGGGACGGCTTCAGATTTATAACTCTAGCCCTGGGAGCTCGAACATAATGGCAAACTGATGTTCTGGGACAGATGGCTCAGAGGGTGAAGGTCTGTGCTGCCAAACCAAGTCCAGTCCCTAGGACCCACATGTGGAGGTTGTATTCTGACTTCCACTCATGCTACATGCTACATGCTACACGCACATACACACCCCACCCCACCCCTGAACAAATGCAAATGCATCATCACCAAAAAAAAAAAAAGAGAGAGAGAGAGAGAGAGATGGAGAGAGGGGAGAGAGAGAGAGAGAGAGAGAGAGAGAGAGAGAGAGAGAGAGAGAGAGGAGGTTTTATGTGTGTGTGTGTGTGTATAGAAAAGGTCTTACTACATAGCTCTAGCTGGCCTGGAGTTCGCTAAGTCACACTCACAGAGATCCAAGAGACTCTGCCTTATAGAGCTGGCATCATGCACCACTACACCTAGCCCACTTATTTTTATGTGTATGAGTATGTGCACTTGAGTGTATGTTTGTGCCCAACATTCATGTGTGTGCCCTCAGAGACCAGAAGAGGGTGTTGGATCTTCTGGGACTGGAGTTACAGGCGGTTGTATGCCACCTGATATGGGTGCTGGGAACTAAACCTTGGTCTTCTTAACTGCTGAACCATTTGTCTAGGCCTCCAAGACAGGATTGTATGTGCCCAGGCTGGTCTCAAAACTGCTGCATAGCAGGAGGTAGCCTTCAAGTCCTGATCTAATGTTTCTACCTCCCAAAAGGACTGCAGGTGTGTGCCACCATACTGGGCACAGGGATTTTTGTTTGCCTGGGTTTTTTGTTTTTTGTTTTGTTTTTGTTTGTTTGTTTTGTTTGTTTGTTTTGAAATACAGGGTTTCTCTGTGTAGCCTTGGCTGTCCTGGATTCACTTTGTAGACCAGGCTGGCCTCGAACTCACAGAGATCCACCTGCCTCTGACTCCCGACTGCTGGGATTAAAAGTGTGCACCACCACACCCAGCCTGAGCAGAGTTCTTTTTTTAAAAAAAATATTTATTTATTATGTATACAGTGTTGCACCCGCATATACACCTGCGCACCAGAAGACACCAGATCACATTACAGATGGTTGTGAGCCACCATGTGGTTGCTGGGAATTGAACTCAGGACCTCTGGAGGAGCAGTCAGTGTCCTTAACTTCTGAGCCATCTCTCCAGTCCTCAGAGTTCTTATATTGCGTGTACTTTGATCTGTACGTATCCAAAGTACGTACACATGTGAAGGTAGACTAAAAGGGTTTCTTATCAGAAATATACGGTTTCAAATTTTTAGCTCACAAAGCAGTCTTTTTCTGGTGACTATTATATGATATATTTCCTGAGAATGCAGGAGTAAATAAACCAAAATGCAAGAAACAGGAAGACAAAAGGATATGGCCTAGGAGGCTGGAGGCCTCAAGGACACCTTCAAGGAAGAAAAAAGCCAGATTTGGGTGGGTTGGGGTGGCACTGGAGAGATGGCTCAGCAGTTAAGAGCATTGTCTGCTCTTCCAGAGGTCCTGAGTTCAATTCTTAGCAACCACATGATGTCTCACAATCATATTGGGATCTGATGCCCTCCTCTGGTATGCAGACACACATGCAGGCAGAGCACTGTATACATAATAATAAATAAATAAATCTTAAAAAAGGAAAAAGGACAGCCAGGGATGTTACACGGAGAAACCCTGTCTTGGGGGAAAAAAAGAAAAGAAAAGAAAAAAGCAGCCAGGCATTGGTGGTACATACCTTTACTCCCAGCACTTGGGAGGCAGAGGCAGGTGGATCTCTGTGAGTTCTAGGCCAGCTTGGTCTACAAAGTGAGTCTAGGACAGCCAGGACTACAAGAGAAACCCTGTCTCAAAAAGAAAAAAGAAAAAAGCCAGATGGCTTACTGGGTTTAGATATGATGGGATTATCAGCAACATGCACGATGATGACCAAACAGAAGATGGGGCAATATTTATTTCCTGGAAAAACAAAAAGAAAGTTTGTGTCAGATAGAAAAATGCAGGGAGTGGTCATGCTATGTAGGTGCTAAGGACTGAGCCAGCCAAAAGCTGCCATAGAAGCAAACAGAAAGAAGACACACAGGACTTTATCCTTAGTTTACAAAAACACAGCAAAGATATGCAGGGGCTGCAGGCATGGCTCAGCAGTTAGGAGCACCAGCCGCTGGCACACAGCTACACAGGTGGAAGAGCAAGCAGTGCTCTTATCCACTGAGCCATCTCTCCAGCCCCCTAACCAACTATTTTTAAATATTTATTTATTTGGTTTTTTTTGTTTTGCTGAGGGTCAGTTTGGTTTTTTGTTTTTTGAGGCAGGGTCTCTCCGTGTAGTCTTGGCTGTCCTGGATTCGCTCTAGAGACCAGGCTGGCCTTGAACGCACAGTGATTCACCTGTCTCTGCCTCCGGAGTGCTTGGAGTAAAGGCGTGTGCCACCACGCTCCGCCTTATTATTTATTTATTGAGATGGGGTCTTATTATATAGTCTTGGCTGGCCTGGAATTCACAGTGATCCACTTGCTTCTGCCTCCTGAGTGCTGGGGTTAATGTGCACCACTAAATTCAGCCAACTAACCAACTATTAAAACACACAAACCCCTGGGCATGGTGGCACATGCCTTTAATCCCAGCACTTGGGAGGCAGAGGCAGGCAGATCTCTGTGAGTTCGAGGCCAGCCTGGTCTACAAAGAGAGTTCCAGGACAGCCAAGGCTACACACAGAAACCCTGTCTCAAAAAAAACAAAACAAAATCAAAACAACAGCAACAACAACAAAACAAACAAACAAACAAAAAACCCTGCATCTGGCATCTGCCTTGAATCCCAGCACTCAAGAAAAAGAGGCAGGTGGATCTCTGTGAATTCAAGGCCAACCTGGCCCACAAAGTGAGTTCAGGACAGCTAGGTTTCTGTGTAACAGAGAAACCTTGTCTCAGAAAACAAATGAATAAAACAAAACAAAAAAAAGCAAACAAACCAACCCCCTGTTTAGCTTTTGGCAATGTATTTTAACCCAGACTGTCCCCAAACTTGGGTTTCTCCTATCTCAGCCTCGAAAGTTCTAGAATTACACATGTGCACCATGGTGTGTGGTTTAAAATGCCATTTTTTTTTAATGTCTAAGTATTAGAAGAAACCCTTATTATTGCACAGGAAGAGTATTCGAGATTATGGCAATAGAGCCATTTAAACTCACAAGGGAATTCAGGCTGTAAATACAAGGACAGGAAGGGATTTGTAGCCAAAGGGCAGGATGAAGTGGGCAGCAGATGGAAGCTTAGTGACAGAAAAGACCAGGGATCAGGGGATTCTTGCTAAACCGGCTGAACAGAGTTCTTGCAGATGTGTTAAGGGTTTAGGTAGCAATGGTGGTGTGTCAGGGACTCAGTCAGATATGAACGGTAGAGAGGCGACGACATAGCAAGAGCCTTTGTTGGTGTCAGGCCCAGCACGGCAAGAACAGGATGAAGGCCAAGGTCCAGGCCTTGTTGAAAAGAGAGTTTAGCTGGCTATAATGGCACACATCCTTAACCCCAGCACTCCAGGAGCCGGAGGCAGATGGATCCCTGGGAGCTGAGGCCAGCTTGGTCTACATCAAGAGCTCCAGGCCCCTCAAGGCTTCATAGCAGGGGTTACTGTTTGGTTAAGGTGAACGTATTGTGGGTGGGTTGTTTGTTTGACCTAGGAATCACTCCATTGCCCAGGGTAGTCTGGGACCCACACGATGGTCTTGCCTCAGATTTCTGGGTGCTGGGATTACAGACCACATTTGGCTAGAGAATGTTATCAAAGGTTGGTTTTCTTATTGTATATAATATATTTGTGAACTGGCCCTTTAGATAGTCTTATTGGTATAGCTAAAAAGTATTATTATTATTATTATTATTGGTCTCTCTCATTATTATCATTTCTCTCTGTCTCTGTCTCTGTCTCTGTCTCTCTCTCTTGTGTGTATGTGTGTATGTGTGTGTGTGTGTGTGTGTGTGTGTGTGTGTGTGTGTACAGGTACGTACTAGGTATGCATAACTGAGGGGCGCGGTGCACATGAGTACCTGGGTGCATGTGTGTGGAGTTGGTTCTCTCTGTGGTCCCAGGTCATCAGACTTCACTGCAAGCATTTTGACCAGCTTCATTGGTATAATGTAACTTCTTCCTCTATGCCCCTCGTATCCTGTGAACTGGCTTAGTTAACTCATGTTAGTCACTTTCTTCTTGCTTTGATTTTGGTTTTTCGGGACAGGGTTTCTCTGTGTAGCCTTGGTTGTCCTAGACTCACTTGCTAGACCAGGCTGGCCTCGAACTCACAGCGATCCACCTGCCTCCCGAGTGCTGGGATTAAAGGCGTGCGCCACCACCCCTGGCTGGTAATAGAAGTATTTATTTTATATTTATCACACCAGGAGTTGCATAACCATTGTACTAACGGGGATACTCAGTTTGATCACTTGGGTGGGTGTGGCCCACCAGATCTCTCCATCATAAAGAAAACTTTTTTCTTTTGTAATTTTGTTTGTTTTTTGAGACAGAGTTTCTCTGTGTAACAAGCCCTAGTTGTCCTGGACTCGCTTTGTAGACCAGTCTGTCCTGGAATTCCCAGAGATCCACTTGCCTTACCTCGATTAGTGCTGGGATTAAAGGTGTACACCACCACACCCGGCTGTCGTGCTGATTTCTCAGCCAGTTCTTAACCTCCTTTTCTGTCTTCTGTGTGTGTGTGTGTGTGTGTCTGCGTGTATGCGTGCATTCGTGTAGTTTGTAGGATTTGGGGCACCTTTTCACTGCATATGTAGGTTCAAGGAGGGAGGACACTCAAAAGTCCCTCCCTCCCTCTTCTTTTTTCTTTCTTTTCCTTTCTTTTGGTTCTTTTTGAGGCAGGGTTTCTCTGTGTAACAGTCCTGCCTGTCCTGGACTTGCTTTGTAGACCTGATGGGTCTGGAACCCACAAAGATCCGCTGGCCTCTGCCTCCCCAGTGCTAGGATTAAAGGAGTGCAGTGGTGGTGCCACTACCACCGCCACCGCCACCATCACCACTGCCGCTGCCACCACCACCAGCACCACCACCATCACCACCATCACAACCATCACCACCACCACCACCACCCAGCAAGTCCTCCCTCTTCCTGACAGGATATTGACAGAGCCCAGGCAGTGCTAAATTGCTAATAAGCCCCACTGAGGTCCACCTTGGTCAGGCCAGGGATATGCCAAGAAAACTTTCTTCCACACCAACCAGACACCTCTTCTGGACAAGAGAATGGAGTAGTATTAAAGCCCTGGATTTAGCTGGGCGTGGTGGCACACCTTTAATCCCAGCACTTGGGAGGCAAAGGCAGGGGGATCGCTGTGAGTTCAAGGCCAGCCTGGTCTACAAAGTGAGTACAGGACAGCCAAGGCTACACAGGGAAACCCTGTCCGGATAAACCAAACCAACCAACCAAAGAAACAAACAAGCAAGCAAAAACTCAACCAAACAAGCAAAAACTCACAAGTTATTAGGGTTAGGTAAAACAAACAGCAGGACAGTCCTGGTTAGGATCTCTGCAGCTGCCTAGAGGAGGGGGGCACAAAGAGCTGGGAAGAGGGAAAGTTACCCCAAGGCTGAGGCACAGACCTTCAAACAGCTGTGGGGCGGGAGTTGCTTTGCCATGTAAGTGCTGTTATCAGTAAAGGATTCTTCCATTTGAAACATTTTATCTTCAAGTGAGGAAACAGGGGGAGCCACTCTAGGTTACCCAGTGAGTGTGCGGATACAAAAGACTGTCTCAAAACAAAAGAAAGAAGTAAGTGTCCACGTCTTTAACTCCAGGACTCAGAAAACAGAGGCAGGTAGTTTGAGGCCAGCCTGGTCTACACAGTGAGACCCTGTCTCAAAATACCAAAATGATGATGATGCTGCTGCTGAAGATGAAGAAAAATAAAAATAGTCATCACAGGCCCCACACTGGCTTCCTGTTTGTAATGTTTTGCTTGCTCCATCCCTGTCAGTGGCGCCACAGCATGGGAGACAGTTTCATACCAGCTGCCAAGTGCTGTAGCCAGAGCCCCCTCCCCTTTTATGGACCTCTACTCCGGTAAAGCCCAGTTCCTGACGTCACAGCAGGAAAGAACTTTGGGCGGAGCTAGCATGAAGCTGATTTTATTTCATTTGAATCTGAGATTCTCGTAGCCCAGGCTGTCCTCAGACTTGCTATGGATTGCACAATTACCTTGAATTTCTGACCCAGCTGCTTCTACCTCTCAAGTGCTGGGATTACAAACATACATCCTCATGTTCAAACCCCAACGTTGTAGATTCATTCTAGGCAAGCACTCAGCTATAGCCCCACAGTTTGCATTTATTTATTTATTTATTATAAGTTTTTGTTTTGTTTTTCAAGACAAGGTTTCTCTGTGTAATAGCCATGGCTGGCCTGGACTCACTTTGTAGACCAACCAGACTGGCCTCAAACTCATGAAGATCTGCCTGCCTCTACCTCCCAAGTGCTGGGATTAAAGGTGTGTGCCACCACCACCCAGTTAGAATTCTATATATACCTTTATGTTTGTTTGTGTGTGTGTGTGTGTGTGTGTGTGTGTGTGTGTGTGTGTGTGTGTGTGTTGGGGTATCTGCACCTGAATGCAAGTACCATAGAAGCCAGAGGCATGAGGTTGCCCAGAGCTCCAATTACAGGCTGTTCTGAGCCACCCAGTGATGAGATGGTCCTTTGCAAGAGCAGTACAGGCTCCTATCCACAGAGACTCTCTTGGGCTAGAATTATTATTTTTAAAGGTTTATTTATTTTTATTCTATTCTATTTTATTCTTAGCCATTTCTCCAATCCCTGGGCTGGTTTGTTTGCTTTTTTGTTTGTTTGTTTGTTTGTTTTTGTTTTAAAGATAGATTTATTTATTTATTTATTATGTATACAGTATTCTGCCTACAAGCCAGAAGAGGGCATCAGATCTCATTACAGATGGTTGTGAGCCACCATGTGATTGCTGGGAATTGAACTCATGACCTTTGGAAGAGCAGTCAGTGCTCTTGACCTCTGAGCCATCTCTCCAGCCCCTTGTTTTTGTTTTTCAAGACAGGGTTTCTCTATGTAACCTTGGCTGTCCTGGACTCACTTTGTAGACCAGGCTGGCCTTGAACTCACAGAGATTCAACTGCCACTGCCCCCTGAGTGCTGGGATTACAGACGTGGGCCACCGGCTTGGCTGGAATTCTTGATTCACAACTGGTCAGTAAGAAGCTTCAGCCAGACTGTGGGGTGAAGAACTCATTTCCCTTGTCTTTCCTGTCTCAAAACCTATGCATCTACTCCCTGCACTGCCAGTAGTCTCCAGCCACAGGAGGTCAAGGCAGGAAGTGGGAAGCCCAGGTCCCACTGCCCTCATCCTTAGAGTGTCTCCCAGACCGGCTGGCTCCTGCTTCCCTGGAGGACCCGTGGTACAGAGGCTCTCTCTCCCCTCTGCCTTCCTAGTTTAGGAAGGGCAAGAACGCTGGCTGCGGCTAGTCACAGAGGTCTTCCTGACGCCCTTTGGCATCTTTACTGTTCTGTCCGAGCTAATGTGAAGTACAGGCGCGGGTGCACAAAGACGGGGCCTGTGGAACCTCCTAGGAAGGGTGCCCCAAAAAAAGCCAACAGAGGAGAGAGATTTGGGTGCGGAAAGCTGATTGTGGAAATGGCCTGGTGGGTAAACGGAAAGGCAAGGAGGCAGGATGAGGCAGAGGGGGAAATTGCAATGAAATGTAGTTTTGGTGCTCAATTTGGCAGCACATATGCTAAAATTAGAATAATACAGAGAAGATCAGCATGGCCCCTGTGCAAGGGTAACACACAATTTAAAAAATATTTATTTATTTATTTATTTATTTATTATGTATACAGTGTTCTGCCTGCATGTACTCCTTCATGCCAGAAGAGGGCACCACATCTCATTATAGATAGTTGTGAGCCACCATGTGGTTGCTGGGAATTGAACTCAGGAAGAATGTGAAGTCAATTGAACCTTTGAAAAAGCAGCCAGTGCTCTTAACCACTGAGCCATCTCTCCAGCCCAACACAAAAATTTTTGAAGGATTTTATATAGACAAGCCTATAATTTTGTAATTAATTGACTAATTATTTTTAGGCAGGTGTCTATATAGCCTTGGCTGGCCTTGAACTCACAGAGACGCTTCTGCTCTTACTGGGATTAAAGGCCTACTATCTCACCACCAACCAGAATCTCACATTCAAAAAAGAAAAAGGAGCCGGGAGTGGTGGAGCAGGGCTTTCATCCCAGCAGGGAGAGGCAGGTGGATCTCTGTGAGTTTGAGGCCAGTCTGTTCTACAAAGTGAGTGCAGGACAGTTGAGGCTGTCCCAAACTGCCCTCCTCCCAAAAAAAGGAAGGAAGGAAGGGAGGAAGGAAGGAAGGAAGGGAGGAAGGAAGACCAGAAATGCAACTGTGGCAAAAGCTTTGACTTTAGCAGTGTGGCTGGTCAAGCCTGTAACCCCAGTTGCCTGGAACCTGATGACGAGGGTTACTATGAGTTGGCTGCCTGCCTGGTTACAGTATGAGACTGTATAAAGCCGGGTGGTGGTGGTGCACGCCTTGAATCCCAGCACTTGGCGGATCTCCATGAGTTTGAGGTCAGCCTGGACTATAGAGCAAATTCCAGGACAGTCAAGGCTACATAGAGGAACCCTGTTTGGGGGGGGGGGGAAGACTGTATAAAGAGAAACCCCCAGTAAAAATCACAAGCGACAGAGCACAGACCCATTCTCCATCCCTCAGGAGCACTGAAGTCCTCATTCTCATGGCCACACAGCTGATCTGCATGTGTCCCCAACTGGGGACCAACCTTGTCCCTGGCACCTCTATCAGGCAGGGCAGTTCCTGGAGAGGGACTGGCTGAGAGCTACCCTCGGTTCCTAAGGGGAACCTGTGTAGAGGCCACAGTCTACCAAGATTCAAGGCTCTTCACCAGCTGGGTGACCTTGACCCTGGTTCTGATCCCTACTTAGCAAGCATTTCCGCTTCCTTCTTTGTAAACAAAGTAAGAACAAGGATTAAATGAGACTTTGTTCCTTGTAGGGAGCGGAGGCTCACCACACCCCAACCTGGGTTGGCTTCTTTCCCTGGAACATCTGCTAAGGGCTCGGTCGCCCCTGCTCCTCCATGTGGCCTGGTCTCCCACTTCCTGCCTCTGGGTGGTTGGACTTGGCTCTCCTGGCACTTCTCCAGTTCTGGGGACAGGAAACTGAACCCAGTCCTGGCCTAATTGCCGTCCTTTTTCTTCCTTATTGGAGCCCTGTACGTGTGTGTGTGTGTGTGTGTGTGTGTGATGCGCGCGGGGGGGGGGGGGGGCGGGCTCTGGTTCCTGGAATTCCCAGCCTCAATTATTTGTCCAGCACAGAATTCATCCTGAAATGTCACTTTAGGCTCTGGGCCATTTGCTTTTGTCTTCAATGTGAGGATGGGGTGGAAGAGCCTCCGCCAAACCCAGGCATTTTTGGGTACCCTAAATCTCACCTGTACCCTCAAAGGTGGAAAAGCTGGAAGGAAAGTAGTAGGATAGAGTAGTGGTTAGAGAGCGCCCTGGACATATGGGAACCTTTATGAATTGGGGTCCTCTAAGCAGATACAACTTAGCAGCCAGTGTCTTTGGGTAAGCTCGCAAAGCTTATAGAATTCCCTGGGAGCCTGAATTCCAGGCTCCAGCCCCGCCGGACCCCATCCGTGGCTGTGGACGAAGGTCCAACTTGATGCCAGAGGCTCCTCCGCCCAGCAGGTTTCTCAGCACCCTCTGGATTCTGTTTGCACGTCAGCTCATCATCGTCTTAGAACTTGTCTTTCCCCACATCCGACGTCTCTCTGCTTTAGATGCAGTTTTCTTCCATAGCATTCATAAGGTCCTGTGAAGCCTGTTTCTTTGAGGACAGGCACTGCCCCCAACCCCCACCCCCCACCAGACACAGAAGCAACCCACCCAGCCTTTGCAACCGTGTGTCTGTCCAGCTAGTCTCCTTTGCTTTGCTGGAGCCCATGCTTGGCAGCTCATCTCCCACAGACATGGAAGCAGACGGCAGCTGCAGCCTATTCATAAAATGGCACTGGGTGTTGGGTAGGGCAGAGGTCAGAAGTCTGGCCTTTGGATTTAGCTAGACACATTGTCCCCAACAGTGACAATCCTCTTCGTGGCTTCTCCTCAAAGACTGTCTACCACCACAGCAGATCTGCATCCCGTTATAGTCACATGTGGCCCAGAGGGTGGAGGCTGGGGATGGAGCGTTCCCTCGCAGTGTTGCAAGGGTGACTTCCATACCAGTCCAAGGGAGAAGTGGCCAACTGTCCTCTAGAGTCAGTGGACCTGTGTTTGAATCTTGGCTCCCTCATGGGATCTAAAAGAGTTGGTTACATCTCTGTGTCTTGGTTTTTCTCAACTATCAAACAGGATCATGTCAAACTTTGAGAGTTGTTGTTTTTTGTTTTGTTTTGGTTATTTTATTTTATTTATTTATTTATTTTGGTTTTTTGAGACAGGGTTTCTCTGTGTAGCCTTGGCTGTCCTGGACTCATTCTGTAGACCAGGCTGGCCTCGAACTCACAGCGATCCATCTGCCTCTGGCTCCCGATTGAGGGTTGTTGTAAGTATTGAGTAAGCACGCAATACACATCAAAGCCAATCCTGCTAGCTATTACAGTGGCAACCTTTGAGGTCCTAGTGGGTAAACACACTTGTCAGATTTCCATAAGCTCTCTGAAATCCCCAGCCATGCGGTTGTCTGGTCTACCGAGAACCACATCAAGTGCTCATCTATAGGACGAGCCTTGCTTTAACACCACCTTCCAGACTGCCCAGGCTCAGAGGGCCACCTGTCGTGCCCCGCTCAGAACTGTTCTGATGAGCCATAAAGGAAGCCCTGTGAACAGAAGGCTCGTCCCTGTCAGCAGCCTCAAAGAACACATCCCAGATTCCCAGCATCCTCATCCCTCACTGAGTCATTAGGGTTCTGGCGACAGCCAAAGCCTCCAAGGCTTTGTGTTGCCAGGCTGACCTCGGCTAAGGGTAGCGAGCTCTGTGAGCCGGGCCACCCACGGAGACTCTCGCCTTTTTATGACTGCTCTCCCATAACTGGGACTTGAGGCAGTGTTTGCGTGGGCCTAGCTCAGGAGGGTGACTGAGCTCATGATGTCTGAACCAAGACGACACTGGCTTGTCCCTAACAGATGTTTCTCCATCCCAGCCTCTATCTGTCCAGAAGGAAGAAGTTTTGACACATCGCTGTGTTCTCCCTGTCTCCCCGCCTCTCTTCCTCTTTTCCTCGAACCACTATGTGCACCCAAGGATGACACTGTACCGATGTTCCCCGCTTCACTTCCTGAGCACTGGAGTTATAAGTTACATGCTCAGGTTATTCTGGTGCCGAGGATGGAACCCATGGCTAGAACAAGCTCTCTACAAACTAAGCTACAAGCTCAGTCTTTTTTTTTTTTTTCAACCTGACTTAAGTTACCCTACAGGCCTACGTCACCATGGGACCTGGATTTGTGTGTTAAATAAATTATGTTTATATATCTTATTTATTAGGGGGAGAGCTCTTGTGCTGTGGCATCTGTGTGGATAGCAGAGGAGAACTCGAAGGAGTTGGTTCTCTCTTATTTGGTCCTGAGGACCAAACTCAGGTTGTCAAACACCTTTAACTGCTGCCCATTCCCCCACCCCCACCCCCCACCCCCTGCCTCGCCACACCCTCTTTTTGGCCTTTTTGTTTCTTTTTTTGGTTTCTCTGTGATATCACATTTTTCCCTACTTGGACTTTCTTTCTTTCTTTTCTTCTTCTCCTTCTTCTTCTTCTTCTTCTCCTCCTCCTCCTCCTCCTCCTCCTCCTCCTTCTTCTTCTTCTCTTGTTTTGTTTTGTTTTGAGACAGGGTCTTTCTGTGTAGTCTTGGCTGCCCTGGACTCATTTTGTAGACCAGGCTGTCCTCGAACTCACAACGATCCACCTGCCTCTGTCTCCTGAGTGCTGGAATTTTTTTTTAAAGATTTATTTATTTATTATGCATACAGTGTTTTGCCTGAGTGTAACTCCTGCAGACCAGAAGAGGGCACCAGATCTCATTATAGATGGTTATGAGCCACCATGTGGTTTCTGGGAATTGAACTCAGGATCTCTGAAAGAGCAGGCATTAACCTCTGAGCCATCTCTCCAGCCTTTCTTACTTGGGCTTTAAGATCCAGTATTAGGTTCATACAGCATATCTTGGCTAGCCTGGCCACATGTTGAGTGCTCAGTAGCCACATGTGGCTGGTGGTCACAGTACCAGACAGCAGGGGTCCAGAAGGCAGGGGATGACAGTGATAAATGGAAGTGGCACCAACAACATTCATTGATAGGAGTAGAAAGTGTTCCCCCCAAAATATTTTCTTTCTTTCCTTTTCCTTTCCAGTGCTATGGGTGGAACCCAGGACCTACCAGTGAGCTACACCTTTCACCCCAACTATGTAAGTTATAAGCCACTAATCGTATGTCTATTGTAAATATTGGTTACTCAGCTTTCTTCTCTTTCTTTTTCTTTTCTTTTCTTTCTTTTTTTTTTTTTTTTTTTTTTTTTTTTTTTTTTTGAGACAGGGTTTCTCTGTGTAGCATTGGCTGTCCTGGATTAGCTTTGTAGACCAGGGACTGGCCTTTAACTCACAGCGATCCACCTGCCTCTGCCTTCCAAGTGCTGGGATTAAAGGTGTGCGCCACCACCATCCTGCTAAAATGATTTACTTATTTGTATTTATTTTATGTATATTGGTGGTCTGCCTATTTGTATATGTGTGTGAGGGTGTCAGGTCCCTGGAACTGGAGTTACACACAGTTGTGAGCTGCCATGCGGGTGCTGGGAATTGAACCTGGGTCCTCTGGAGGAGCAGATAGTGCTCTTAACTGCTGAGCCATCTCTCCAGGCCCCCTCTTTTCTTTCCTTATTTTTTCGAGACAGGGTTTCTATGTGTAACTCTAGCTCTCCTGGAACTCACTCTGTATACCAGGCTGGCCTCTGCTTCTTGATGTCAGTGCTGGGATTAAAGGCACGCACCACCCTGCTAAAGTCTTTTCTTTTCTTTTTCTTTTTTTAATCAAGACAGGGTTTTTTTGTTGTTGTTTTGTTTTGTTTTGTTGTTGTTTTTTTTAAAACTCATTCTGTAGTCCAAGCTGTCCTCAGACTGGGAGGTCTGCACCACCACCCATACTTAGTTTTATTTTCATGAAAATAAACTAAGTCCACACCCAGTCTCAGTTCCCTAGCACGTAGATTACAGAGTACAGGAGGTCCCTATGGCTGTCTTTAGTTCTCTTTTAGGCTCTCTTATGAATGGAGAACATTTTAAACATTCTTAGGCACAGGGGGCATTTGACTGACAGGTTCTAAAGTTACCCAGTAGGCCAAAATAAACCCTTTCTCAAGTTGCCTTGAGTATGGTATTTTATCACACTCATGAAAAAGAAATAACACAAGGCAGGAGGAGGGTGAGGAGTTCAAGGCCATCCTTGGCTAGGTAATGAGTTCAAAGCTGCCCTGGGCAACAAGTAAGACCTAGATAATGACGGCACCGTCTTATGCTGCCTATGTCAGGTAGTGGCGGTGGTCGTGCTTTTAATCCCTGTATTTGAACAGCAGAGGCAGGAGGATCCCTGAATTTGAGGTCAGCCTGGTCTACAGAGCGCGTCCCGGGACAGCCAGGGCTACACAGAGAAAACCAAGCCAACCAACCAACCAACCAAAGCCGGATGTGGTGGCGCATGCCTTTAATCATAGCACTCGGGAGGCAGAGGCAGGTGGATCTCTGTGAGTTCGAGGCCAGCCTGGTCTACAAAGCGAGTCCAGGGCAGCCAGGACTATACAGAGAAACCCTGTCTCAAATACCCAAAAACAAACAAACAAACGAAAAGACTAAGGGAGCAAAGAACCTATTTCTTCCTTCATTGCACTCCAACTGAGGATTCTAGCCGTGCGGTGTCTTCCCATGCAGCAGATTGCTCTGCATTTCCAGTCAGGACACCTGCACGCCAGCCCGAAGCCAGCAGTACAGGGTGGCGGCACTTCGCGTGTGGATTCCTTTATCACAGCCGTGCTGTGCCTACTCATACTTGCCCTGTCGGTTATAGTGAGTGTTGCATAAAACAATTCAATGGACGGCAACTGAAAAGAATAAAGCGGTAAACATCTGCACGCAGCAGGGAAAAGTGACACAGGAAGTGGCATGGCCTGCCCTCCTTTTCCTCCACAGGCACTATGCGGCAGAGGTCAGAGACAGGCGCTCTGATCCAAAGCACAGAATCTCGGGACATGATTGGGGATGTCATACACACCTATGTCCCTCTTCTGCAAAAAAGAGACTCCAAGAGAGGGCTTAGTCAGTCTCCACTGGGTGCCACTGGGTTCCGGGAGCTACTGCTTGTCCCAGGATCAAGGGCCCCTGGGCCTCGCGGCTGACACTCCAGGGCAGCCCACTGGAGGCTGCTCTTCCTCTAGTATTCCCTGAGGGTTGGAGCCATGCTTCTGCCAAATCTTCCGCCTGGTCCCGACTGCCTCTGTCAAATCACCTCCTTTGGGACGCTTTCCCAGTCAAGCCAACGCGGTCCTTTCATGGACACCCTTCTTGTCCCGTGGGAAGCGGAGCATCTTTCCCTGGCTAAGTAAGCACAGGAGCTGCGCCTTTGTCAGTCTCTCAGGCTCTTTTCTAACCTTTAAGCTTATCAAAGAGTCTGGGGGTCCGGGTAGGGGTGGGGTGGATTCCTGGCTCTGTCTTTTAAGATGCTGGTGTCAAAATACCCAGGGATCCAGGCAAAACTGTGGAAACCACGTTCTCGGCACTTAAAGTGTTCCACCCCTCGAGAACAGTATTCACGCCCCATAAAGCAAGCTCAGGCGGTTCCGGAACTCAAGAGCACTGGCCCAGTTCCCGCCTCCTTCGGCCCCATCAAGATGTCATTGTTCCTAGGCTCCCGACAGCGAAAGCCTGCCAGGGTGGACTAGCCGCAGCTCGGGACTCCCCCTCCCGAGCAAGGACGCTAAGCGGGTTGGGGGTGCGGAGGCTGGGAGCCTCAGGTCCGCAGCTGCCAATCACCGCGCGGCGCACGTGCCGCACGTTTTCCCTGCTCCCGGCGGGGGTGCAGGGCACGCGCCGGGGTTCGGAGGCCCGGGATTGGGCCGCTTGGAGGCCTGACGTGTGAACGCGCCGGCTGGGGGGGGGGGGGTGCGCAGAGAGGTGTGAACGCGCAGAAGGTCCGGGGAGATGCGCAAGCATCTTGGGAGAAGAATACGCTGGCTGGAGGAATTCCTCCCGGGAACCGATTCCCACAGTGGGGTCTGCCCACTTTGTTGCTGCTTCCTGGGTAATTAGGGAAGCTCCAGGAACCCCCTAGTCTGTTCGTGCCCCTCTTCACTAAACACTGAGCCTTAAACAGGTGGAGGCGATTGAAGGTAAACTAGCGACACGGCCAAGGGCACGGAGTGGGCACTTCAAAGGCTGGACTCTGAAGCACCTGCTCGGGAAAGCAGATTGCAACTTCAAGACCCCTCAGCCAAAATGTGGAGAAATGTTCATTTCTGGTTGTGGTTTTCAAACACCAAATGCATAGGGTTGAAGTCCAGGAAGAAGGCGCTTGCCTCTGAAATGTGTTTGCAGGCGAGAACCACCAGCTCAAGGCTAGATGTCTTGCCATATATACCCTACTGGCTGGCTTGGCACTTGATGTGGGGCCCAGGATAGCCTCGAACTCCTGGTAATCCTCCTGTCTCAGCCTCCCCAAATGCTGGGGCTATAGGCCTGTGCCACTACAGCCTGCTCTATTCTAAGTACCTTGGTCATGTGAAGCAGAAATTAAGAAGGTGAGAGTGGAAGATTTTTCTGGAAGATATTTTAGCTGTTACGTCATGGGCCCCCCAGTGCTGGGTTGGTGGGTCTGCCGCTGCCTGGGCTATATTATTTACTCTCTTTGAAAGGGATGCCTGTAACAACTTCCCGGAGAGGAGCTCCCTTTGAAGTGTGGGCAGGTTTTGGATCCTCCTAACTTCACTAGTCTGTTGTCTCTGTGGCTCCTTTGATGTGGTAGTGACTTCAGCCAGGCTTATTGGAGATTAGCTACCAGGACCAGTAGATCAGTCATCCCTCCAAGTTCACCTCCACTGTGATGCACGTGTCAAAAACACAGGCTGAGATATGCCAGAAAGCATCTCAAAGGTTTCCATTTCCCGTTTTTATTACATCAGTGCAGTAGTTATTTTTCAAATGTACAAATCTCCGTTGGGTCCAGGAAATTACAATGGAAAACTTCGGGCTGAAATGCTCTGCCTACCTGTTATTGTATTTAATCCTCAGTAACCACAAGCCTCCGTGCTTGTCCACAGTTACAGAGGAGAAGGTGGAGGCTTCAGCTGTGGAGCTGTGGGACCGAGAGCCAGACTCCTTGCTCATTAAAGGAATCCAACCACACTAAAGGCTTATATCAGTACCTGGAAGGCACTTTGTGCACAGCTAGCTGTTGCTTCACACTTTGTTGTTGTTGTTGTTGTTTGTTTTGTTTTTTTGGTTTTTCGAGACAGGGTCTCTCCATGTAGCCTTGGCTGTCCTGGACCAGGCTGGCCTCGAACTCACAACGATCCACCTGTCTCTGTCTCCCCAGTGCTGGGATAAAAGGGGTATACCACCTTCACTCTTTTAAAGGATTTTATTTTTCTTTATTTTTCTTTTATTTTATAAACAACTGTATTGCCTTCATGTGTGTTTGTAACCTTGCGCATCCCTGCTGGTCCCCTGAACTGGGGTTAGGGATGGCTGTGAGCCCCCCCACCCCCACCCCGTAGGTGCTAGTAATCAAACCTTGGCCTACTATAAGAACAAGTGCTCTTAACTGCTGAGCCACCTCTCCAGCTCTGTTTTACCCATCTTATTCTTGCAAGTAGAAGTGGAAATGTTCTCTTTATGGCTGTGGAAAGCTGAGCCAGAATCTGAGGAAGCAGAGCTCGCGTGCCTACGGCAAGCAAACGAGGGTTTTGCTAGAGGCACCTCCGCTTTGTGTTGGAGATGGAGTTCCTGAACAAGATGCTCCAAGACACACTTTACCGTGCACATCTGTGGAGATCTGCTCTTAGACTCTATCTGGTCCTTCCTTGCCCCCTGGAGAATAGCATCACAGGTGAACTGTTCAGCTCTCTGCAGGGTACTTTGACAGCCCTGATTTGGAGTAGAATGGAATGTGGGGTTTTGTTTTTATTGACAGAGTGTAATTGACTTTTTTGTCTTAATATTTTGCAAAGTAAATCAACATTTTTTGCTAAATCCTTTTTTTTTTTTTTGGTTTTGTTTTCAAGACACTTTCTCTGTGTAGTCCTGGCTGTCCTGGGACTCAGGGATACCCCTTGCCTCTTCCTCCTGAGTCCTGGGTTAAAGGTGAGTGCCACCAGGTCAGGCTCTGCCCTACCCCTGGTCTCATGTAACTCAGGCTGGCCTTGAAGTCAATATATAGCCAAGGATGACCTTGAACATCTACTCTTTCTACCCCCATTTCCCATGTGCTGGGATTACATTCCTGCAACACCCTGCCTGGGTGATCCTTACACTTTTGACAATGTTGTAAGTTGATTGTGTCCTCCCCAAGTTTGTGTATGGAAGTCCTATCCTCTTCAAATGTGATATGGAGTTTAGACCATTGCAGATGTAACTCTTTAAGGTGAGGTCATACCGGATGGAGTAGGTCAGGCCCCTAATCCAGAATGACTTATTTCCTTACAAAAAGAAGGCATTTGAGCACAGACCACACAGAGAGAATTGCACATGAGTGTGAAGACAGATATGTGTGTTCACAAGCTATGCAAGGTTGACAGCACACCTCAGAAGAAGACTGAGAGCCTCAAACAGATTCACCATCACAGTACGGAGGCCGTCAGCCTGCTGACACCAGGATCCTGGATGCTAAGTTCTGGTCCTAGGGCCACCCTCTTTCGGAACTGTGTTATGGCCGACCACCCGTGCACCATACAGGGACCAGAGTCTGAGGAAGGTTCTGACTGGGATAGGATCCTAAGGTTTTCGAAATACTGCTTCACAGAGGCTGAGAGGACCAGTTCTGTATAAAATTACTTTATCTCATGTTCTTTTTCTTTTCCTGGACTTGTTTTGTAGAGCAGGCTGGCCTCGAACTCACAGTGACCCACCTGCCTCTGCCTCCCGAGTACTTCTTTTATTTTTTATTTTTAAAATAATTTATTTTTTAAAATTTTATTTATATTTATTTATTTATTTTTTTTTTGTTTTTGTTTTTCGAGGCAGGGTTTCTCTGTGTAGCTTTGGTTGTCCTCAACTCACTTTGTAGACCAGGCTGGCCTCTAATTCACAGTGATCTGCCTGCCTCTGCCTCCCGAGTGCTGGGATTAAAGGCATGTGCCACCACACCCAGCTAATTTTTAAATTTTTATTTTGTGTGCATTGGTGTTTTGCCTGCATGTATGTCTATGGGTGTTAGATCTTGGAGTTACAGACAGGTGTGAGCTGCCATGTGGGTGCTGGGAACTGAACCTGGGTCTTTTGGAAGAACAGTCAGTGCTCTTCCATCTCCAGCCTCCCCCCACCTTTTTTTTTTTTGGTAAGATTTGTTTATTTTATATATATGAGTGCCTTGTTTCTATGCACAACAGAAGAAGCAATCAGATCCCATTACAGATGGTTGTGAGCCATGATGTGGTTGCTGGGAATTGAACTCAGGACCTCTGGAAGAGCAGCTGGTGCTCTTAACTGCTGAGCCATCTCTCCAGCCCTTTATCTCATTTTCTTTTCTTTTTTATTTTCCGAGACAGGGTTTCTCTGTGTAGCCTTGGCTGTCCTGGACTCACTTTGTAGACCAGGCTGGCCTCGAACTCACATCCGCCTGCCTCTGCCTCCCCAGTACTGGGCTCTTTCTCATTTTCCAACAGAATGGTATATGTATGTAACTTAGACAAAGAGATAGACTAAATACACAACAACATAAAAACTAGAGTTGCTCTTGGATTCTCAACTCTGTGGCCCCCCCCACCAATATTTGCTATTATTTTTCTAAATAGCATGCTCAAGGTTATGTGTCTGTGAATAGCTAGAGAGGCAGCTGTTCTTACTCTTATAGAAACTGATCTCTGGTTAATCTGCTTGGCAAGGTGAAGTGTTGCTGGATGTTGCTTATATTAGATACAGAGAAGGATACAGGTCCTTTATCCAAGCTGAGTCCACACTATGGGGCTAGATGTGGATGAGGACTTTAGAGCCCTTCTTCTCCTTCTTCTCCTTCTTCTTCTCCTTCTTCTCCTTCTTCTCCTCCTTTTCCTTCTCCTTCTCCTCCTCCTCCTCCTTCTTCTTCATTTATTTTCATTTTATGTACATTGATGTTTTGCCTGCATTTGTCTCTGTATGTGATGGTGTCAGATCCCCTGGAACTAGAGTTGTAGACAGTTGTGAGCTACCATGTGGGGCTGGGAATTGAACCCAGGTCCTCTGGAGGAGCAACCAGTGCTCTTAACCACTGAGCCATCTCTCTCTCTCTCTCTCTCTCTCTCTCTCTCTCTCTCTCTCTCTCCTTCTGTGTAGCCTTGACTCTCCTGGACTTGTTTTGTAGACTAGTCTGTCCTCAAACTTACAATGATCCGCCTCCCTCTGCCTCTCAAATGCCGAGTGTGTCACCATGCCTGGCTTGAGCCTGGCTCTTCTTCTTCTTTCTTCTTTTTTCTTTTATCGTGTTTTGGTTTTTTTTGAGACAGGATTTCACTGTGTAGCCTTGGAGGCTGTGGAGTTTACTCTGTAGACTAGGCTGGCCTCGAACTCACAGAGATCCGCCTGCCTCTGCCTCCCGAGTGCTGGGATTAAAGGCGTGTGCCAACACCGCCTGGCTTAGCTATGCCACTTTTTACTTCATGCTTATGCAACGTAGCATCCTCAGCATTGATGTTTATAAAATGCAAATATCAATCAACTCTGAAAAAGTGTTGAAGATACTCTGCATCTCACTGCCACAAATATTCAGGCATGATTTAATTCTTTACATAAAATAAGAACACCCAACTCATCAGTATGCATATTTTTAAAAGTAAAATTATATGTGAATGAAATAAAAGAAGAACATTGACTACCCATAAAATACGGGAAAGAGTTTTATTGTAGAGATAAGGGAGAAAGCAGGCAGAGGGAAGAGTCCAGGCTGAACACTCCTGGCAGACTAAACCAGACCATGCAAAGAGAGAGCCCGAGGGAGAACAGGAGAGAGGAGTAGCTAAGTGAGGTTGCCTGGGGCCAAGTGACCAAGAGAGCGGTGTGGCCAAAATGGCTGAATTACGTAGGAAAGGGGAAGCCCCGCCCCTTGGAGGGAGAGGTGTAGGGGAGGGGGCGGGGTAAGAAGTGCTAGGAGCAGCCACAGGCACTGAGCGAGGCTGGAGAGCTGGCCAGCGTGCTGGAACTGTTGTGGGATTTCTGGGTTTCAGGAGAATCGAGTTGGACAGGTTATGTAGGTTCATCATTCCCGGGACAAAGGGACACACTTCTAAAATTGTGAAATCCAGGTAGGCGGCTGACGAACGCTTGGTCAGACTTTCATAATCCAGTCACCTCATGTCCTCACTAGGCAGCATTAGAATATACCCCCCAAGGCCCAGGAGGTGTCCGACATCTTGACATCACACGATCTTGTCATCTACAAAGCTCATACTAGAGAGCTGTGTAATCAATTTCCAAATATCACACGCCCGCCCCAGAAAACAAAAACAAACCCCAAAACTTCCTGTGTCCTGGGGCCAGACTGCTGCTCTCTTCCTGTTTGATGGCGTGGTCCTAGGTGCAGCAGGACAGTCACTTAGAGCCTTCTACTCTTTGAAAGAATCTTGGCACAAAGCCAAAACTGTAACCAAATGTAGCTTTATGCTCCCAGAAAAACCTCAGGGAAGAGCACTGTAGGTAACAGTAGAGGTCGCAGGACCAAGACACAGTAGAGAAGGGTGTGGTGGTGCACACACACTTTTTTGGAGGGGTGGTTTAGAGACAGGGTCTCTCTGTGTAGCCTTGGCTGTCCTGGACTCTCTTTGTAGACCAAGGTGGCCTCGAACTCACAGAGATCTGCTTGCCTCTGCCTCCCTGAGTGCTGGGATTAAAGGCGTGCGCCATCACACCCAGCTCCCCTCATTACATTTTTTTTTTTAAAGAATTCTTTTTGGTTTTTTTCTTTTAATTTTTACTTAATTTTAATTTATGTGCATTGGTGTGAGGGTGTCAGATCGTGGAGTTACAGACAGTTGTGAGCTGCCATATGGGAGCTGGGAATTGAACCTTTGGAAGAGCAGTCAGTGTTCTTAACCACTGAGCCAACTCTCTGCCCCCTCATTACATTTTAAATGTTTATGATTTTGTGTTGATCTATAGTTACAGCTCTCCTGGGACACGTGGCTTGGATTCGGCATATGCCCAGCATAGGAAAAGGTCATTGAACTTTGGAATAAAAGCCAGGCTGGTTTCCTTGTTTGTGATTTACCCGGTACTCCTCACTCTGAGCCCCAACGTCCTCATCTGTATAACAAGAATCAGAAAGCCTCATCTGCAGGTTGCTGTGTGAACTGCATGGAAGCAGCAGCCGCCCCACACGCCCCCCCCCCCTTTTTCTTAAGGCAGGCTCTGCTATAGTTGAGGCCATGTCTGACCTTGAACTTCTGATCCTCTCTCTCTACCACCAAGTGCTAGCATTCCATACATGCACCACCACATCTCTCTGGCTTAGCAGCTTTGAGTAAGCGTTATCTTCAGTATCATGACGATGGTCCCTTGGGAAAAGATGCTTGCTGCGCAGGGCCGGTGATATGAGTTTGAACCCATGTAAAGGTGGAAGCAGAGAACCTACTCCACAAATTGCCCTCTAACCCCACCCTTGTGCCATGGCATGTGCCCCTCGACACACATATTATGCGCAGACACACAATGATAATAAATAAAAAACATGTTGCTTGTATGTCATGGTGTTCCATGCCATATAGAATGTTAAGGTAAAGCTGGGCGTGGTGGCACACACCTGTGATCCCAGCACTCTGGGAGGCAGCACGCCTTTAACCCAAGCACTCGGGAGGCAGAGGCAGGCGAGTTGCTGTGAGTTCAAGGCCAGCCTGGTCTACAAAGTAAGTCCAGGACAACCAAGGCCACACAGAGAACCCTGTCTCAAAAAACCAAACCAAACCAAAAAACAAAAACTGGGGATGAAACTAACTCAACTGGTAGTGTTTGCTACCTTGCACAAAGCCTTGGATCTGATCCCATGTATCACACACACACCAGACATGGTGGCACATGCCTGTAAAGGTAGGAAGGTCAGAAGATGAAGGTTACTTGTGGCTACATAACAAATCTGAGACCAGCCAGTGGTATGTGAGATCCTATCTCAAGAATAAAAGTAAAACTGTTAGCATTCTGACTGAAGCAGACCTGAACAAATTCTGGGCCCTGGAGGTGTAATGGCAGTGAGGGTAGGAAGGTTGGGTTGGTGTTTTGACCATGTGCAAGTGAAAGGAGCCAGCCAGATCCCATTGCAGATAGCGGTTTCACTATGTATTGTATCTTTTCCTCTTCACTGTTTCCCTTCTCCATCTGCCTCAGATTCTGAAGTCCTTGCTGTCTCAGAATAAATAACTTTTTCATCTCTAGGCTGAGGACTTCCCTCTTCGCAGCCCAGAGCCTTGACCAAGTTGTCTCTCCCCCTCCCCCACTGTGGCCCCTCCTTTCCACCCACCTGGGAGGAACTGTGAACTGGGCCGCGCCCAGTCTCAGACCACAACCACGCCCACCATGGTCACAGGCCACCCTAGTAAGGGACTTTAGTTCATATGTGGCCTCAATGTGCCCGTTCACCCTGAAACACAGTGAAGGTTGGTATGCAAGCGTCAGCACACACATGGCATCCCTGCAGAGCTGTGGATCCCACCTCAGAGGGAGCCTGGGCAAACACACTTGTCTTTAAACTCTTTCCGTTTTTCCTGTAAGCTCAGGCGGTGTCCTCATTTCTGAGTCATCCACGGGTTGCTGAGCTGTCTGATTTGCATCATATCAGACATAAACTCAGCTCCTTCATTTCGTATGCAACAAGACCCAGGTAGGGGAGCCTCCCTGGCCAACACCCTACTGGCATGACACACCTGCACAGCAGCTCACATCTGAAGCCAGCTCTTTTGTGGTGCCTGTGGTTTCAAAGAATGTTCTAGTCCCCTCCCTCAGAAGCACGTGTGAAAGGACGGAGGGGTTGCTTTCCAGGGTAGCTCACCCATGATAGTTTCTATGTTTTCTTGTGCTTGTGTAACTTCTTTGCAGTGGTGATGGGTTGGGGGCTGTGACTTCTTGGGTGCAAGGGCCCTTGTCCCTTTAGTCATCCTCACAACCTGGTTCTGACTCCCCTCCTGCCTGTGGGCCTGTTTTTTCTGGCACCTCTTAGGTTACCTCTTTTTTTTTTTTTTTTTTGAGACAGGGTTTCTCTGTTTTAACCCTGGATGTCCAGGCTGGCCTTGAACTCACAGAGATTCCCTGCCTCTGCCTCCCAAGTGCCCGGATTAAAGGTGTGCACCACCTCTGCCTAGCTTATTACGCTATTCTCTTTGTTTGTTTGTTTGTTTTTTCAAAACAGAGTTTCTCTTGTAGTCCTGGCTGTCCTACACTCTCTTTGTAGACCAGGCTGGCCTCGAACTCACAATGATCTGCCTGCCTGTGCCTCCCCAGTGCTCCTCTATTCTTAACCCTTTAAACTAATCGGATTTCCTCCCAGTGTACATCCCAGAGAGATACTTGCACTTGTAGCTTTTTTGTTGTTGTTGTTTTACTTTGTTTTGTTTAGTTTTTTTGTTTTTTGAGACAGGGTTTCTCTGTGTAGCCTTGGCTGTACTAGACTCACTTTGTAGACCAGGCTGGCCTCGAACTCACAGTGATCCACCTGCCCCTGCCTCCCAAGTGCTGGGATTACAGGTGTGTGCCACCAAGACAGGCTATTTCAGTTTTTACTAACGATCGTGATACAGTCTAGCAAGAAGAAAAAAAAGCGTTTGTTGTCATTGTTTGTTTTCATTGTTGTACCTTTTCTGGGTTAGAATTTAATCAGGACTGAATGCTGAAACACCAGGCCTTGGTGTTTTGAAGAGCACAGGGTAGTAATTTTGGGGATTGTCCTTCCATGTGGGGTTGTCTGGTTAGAGTCAGGATTAGATTCAGGAGATTATGCATTTTGGGAGGAAACACTACAGAAAATGCCGTGTGGCCCCAGTGAACCCTATCAGGAGGTACTTGATGCTGCCCTGGCCCTCACTGGAGACTTTGATCACTCAGGAGTGATGTCTGCCAGCTTTCTCCACCACTGGGCCACTTCCTGCTTCAAGCTCAATGGGAGGCCCAATGAGGTTTTGCAAATTCCTCTCTCTCTCCCTCTCTCTTAAAAGTTGTGGCTGTGCATGATGGCTCATGCCTGTAATCCCAGCACCCAGGAGGCAGAGGCAGGACTGGTCTGCAAAGCGAGTCCAGGACAACCAATGCTACCCACAGAAACATTGTCTCGAAAAACCAAAAGGTGAAAAATAAAATAAAATGAATGAAGAGTGGTGTGTGTGTATATACACATGGAGGCCAAAGACCTACATCCAGTGTCTTCCTTGCTCTCTATTTTGTGTTTTGAGACAGCCTCTTGTTGAAGCAAACACTTGCTGACGGCCTGGGAGAGCCACCAGAAAGCTCCAGGGATCTGCCTGTCTACAGTTGCCCTGTGTTAGGGTTCAGGCTTGTGCAAATGCTCCTGAATCTTTCACTTGGGTGGTGGGGGTTTGAACTTGGGCTGTCATATTTGCACAGCAGGCACATTACCTACTGAGGTATCTCCCCTGCTCAAATCTCTCTCTCTCTCTCTCTCTCTCTCTCTCTCTCTCTCTCTCTCTCTCTCTCTCTCTCTCTTTCTCTCTCTAGTTTTTCGAGACGGGGCTCCTCTGTGTTATCTTGGCTGTCCTGGACTCACTTTGTAGACCAGGCTGGCCTCAAAATCACAGTGATCCACCTACCTCTGCCTCCCAAGTGCTGGCATTAAAGGTGTGAGCCATCACGCCCGGCCAAATGTCTGTCTCTTAATGCTGATGTTTCCTGGACTGCATCGTCAGCCTTGGCTTCCCTGGTGCCTCTCAGAACTGTTTGCAGCCATCATCGCTGAGGATGACATTTCCCTCAGAGGATGACCTGTAGTCATTTAATACTGCCCTTCCACTGAAAGCCTTGCCACTGTGCGCCAGAGACTTGGCCTCCTTATTCCTCCTAATGACAGCGCACCATAATGACTGCCTCTCCATCACCCAGATTTCTCCTCCCCCTTGAAGTTCATGGAAGATCTGCACCAAGACCTCTAATTTCACGTTCCTGATTCCCCCTGCTCCCTTGCTTCAGGCAAGCTCCTCTCCTTGGACTCCTGCCACTGTCTCCTGCCTGATGCTGGTGCCCTTCCCTCTGAGTCACTCTCCTTCATGATGACTGAATGACTTTCCTGGGGTATGGAATTCACCATGGAGAGCAGAGTGGGTGGGTGAATGCTGCTGTATAGGACCTCGAGGTGGCTTCCTATGGGTTCTTAGCCCCACCAATCCCTTCTTTGCGGCAGGCCCTGGCCACCGTTCATCATGTGCATGTTTATGGTTTCCACCTCAGTTTTTCTTCCCTTTGGGTTTTTCCCTGCATGGCATCTGCCACACTCACTGATAGCTCTAGGTGCTAATTTTTATCTGCCTTACCCTTTGTATCACCCACCATGGATGGCATTTCCTGACCTCCCCCCCCCCCCCGGGGGGGCCATGGTTCAGACGTCTTCCCCCAGGTGTCCCCTGAAACCCTGAGCTTGCCTCCACCCTACTGTGGCACTTCACACTTTGAAACAAATTATTTACTTTGTTTGCTTCCTTCCACTTGAGCTGTGACCTCGTTCAGGCCAATCTTGTCCATTCCTTGTCGGGAGCCAGCTGACACACACGTTATGCTTCTCAAACACACTCCACAAATATTTGTTGAAAAAGTGGGTGAGGGTGCAGCAGCAGTGACTGAGAGCAGGCCTCTGAGAGAACTGTGGGGTTTTGTTGATCCAGAAAAAGTTGCCAAGCTCCTGGTGACTCAGAGACCCAGGTTACGGGGACACGATGGTCCCTTTACTAAGCGCAGCTTTCATGGGCCTACCAGATCCAAGAGCAGTACCAGGGAGGATAGAAAAGAAAAATGACAGGCAGGGCATCATCAGATAGCCAAAGTCTGTGACCCACAAGAACTAGGGCTCCAAAGGAACAGGTTTTCCACAGCCTAGGTGACTCAGATAGGGCTGGGCTCCCAGGCTTTAGGAAGGAGCCAACCTTCTGCCCAGGTGGCCAAACACACAGGCGAAATCCTCCGTTGACTTGGCAGCCAGTCTGCCCTCCCGTTTCCTAGGGAACCAAGGGCCACACAATCTACAGTGCAACTTGGCACACAGCCTGGGACATTTTATGAGGGCCAGATGGCCAGTGCTGCAGGGAACACAGCTGAGGGTCTTGGGGCCAGACTCAGCACTAGGGCTGGGAGAGTCTCAGAAAAAGCCTAGAGTCCCATGTGGCTCACACAGGCTGGCTAGGCAGACGCAGAGTTGGGAGAGCATAAGCCGCAATGTGGTGGCAAGTCCAGCACCAGAGTTCATTGACTCTAAAAGTCAAATAAGACATGAACTGAAAAGAGGCCAGGGCTGGAGTGATGGCTCGGCAGTTAAGAGGTTGTACAGTTCGCCGAGTGTGGTGACGCAGACCTTTAATCCCAGCACTCAGGAGGCAGAGGCAGGTGGATCGCTGTGAGTTCAAGGTCAGCCTGGTCTACAAAGTGAGTCAAGAACAGCCAAGGCTACACAGAGAGACCCTGTCTTGAAAAACCAAAAAAAAAAAAAAAAAGTGTACAATTCTTGCAGAAAGCCCAAGTTTAATTCCCAGGGCCTAAGTCCAGCAGCTCCAACTACCTGTAATTCCAGCACTAGGGAATCTAACTTTCTTTTCTGGCTTCAGTGCACACCCATGTTCTCATGCACATATTCCCACACAGAATGGGAGAGAGAGAGAGAGAGACAGACAGACAGACAGACAGACAGAGAGAGAGGGCACACGCTTGAAGAGTGGAGAAAGAAAGAGGACACTGCACAGTTGGAGTCTGGGTCAAGGGTATTATATTAAGATTTAGAGCCAGGTGGTGTTGGCAGTGGTGGTGGTGCACGCCTTTAATCCCAGCAGTCGGGAGGCAGAGGCAAGCGGATCTCTGTGAGTTTGAGGCCAGCCTGGTCTACAAAAGTGAGTCCAGGATAGCCAGGACTGTTACACAGAGAAACCCTGTCTTGAAAAACAAAAACAAACAAACAAACAAACAAAGGAGATTCAGAACCTGGTGTGTTCTCTACTGCCTCCATACAGCATACTGTCCAAGATGAGGTTTGCAAAGATCAGACTTAAAAGGCTCTTGGAAAGACTATCGGTGATCATGAAAAAATGAAATGAAGACCGGGTGGCGGCGGCGCACGCCTTTAATCCCAGCACTTGGGAGGCAGAGGCAGGTGGATCACTGTGAGTTCGAGGTCAGCCTGGTCTACAAAATGAGTCTAGAACAGGCAAGGCTACACAAAGAAACCCTGTCTTGAAAAACAAAACAAAACAAAAAACCAACAAAAACAAACAAACAAACAAAAAACCCTAAACTATTTTAGAACTAAACAGAAGGCATGTTTTCCTAGTTGCATCATAGCATCTCGGATGCCCTAAATCAGAGGGTGCTGCACAGGGACACCCCGCTGATATAGCTCTGGGTTCAAGAAAGGGCTGCATTGGGAAGTTGAGAGACCAGCAAGAAATCTCTAGAGTTGAGTTTCCTGAGAAGGCAGGAAATGACTAAAATGAAACTTAATTAACTCATGTTTTCTGTCTTGCTCTTACTCAGAGGGTGCGTAACTGAAAGTAGTTCAGAGCGTGCACGCTGGCAGTCAGAATTAGGCTGTTATATAACAAGGAGGGAAAACCATTTGTCACACATAATTGTGGATGGGCACAAGCTGCTCTGGGTGTTGGATTTTGTTTCCTGATGGTAGCAAGATTGAGGGAGAAGGAACATCTGGGCAGTGGTTTCAGGGGCTGCCAGCCAAGCGGAAAGCCCTTGATGGTTTACTGACAGGACGGTGGGTGGATATCTGGGCAGCTCACTCCAGATGAGAGCAGTGAGAAACCTGGGACTCAGAGGTTCCAATAGCCCAGGCCCAGAGCCTCTAACACAGGTAGGCTGGCACCATAGTGCAGTGGAGAGGAACAGGGGAGACAGAAGCAGCCGGGCAGCGTGGCACAAACCTTTAATCTCATCTCACAGAAGGCAGAGGCAGGCCGATCTCTGTGAGTCTAGGGTAGCCAGGGCTCTTGTCTCAAAGGAAAGAGAGAGGTAGTTGGGGTCGGGGTGCAGAGGGTAGATGGGTAGCAGGCATGTGATGGTAGAAGAAGCCAGCCCAGCATGCCCAGGGGTCCTCCTTTTCTATAGTGTCATAAATGACTATGTCTTGTGGATTGAAGGTATCCTCCATCACTACCATCAGCACCATATCGTCACCATGACTGCAGTCACTATCATCATCATCACCATGACTACCATCATCCTTATTACTACTAAATTACTAGCTATTCATCCCTTTCAATCTGTTCAGTCATCTTACTTAATGCTCACAAAGCACTGTAAGTCACAAATTGCCATCCTCCGAGGGAACCAGGTGTCAGAGACACTCAGTGACTTGTCAACAGTCACATATCTAGTGATGGAAGAGCTAGCCTCTGGCTCCTGTCCTAGGCTAGGAGCAGACTATAGAAAGACATTCAGTACTGTGTGGCACTGGGCAACTCTATAATGCGCGCGCGCGTGCGTGCGTGCGTGCGTGCGTGCGTGTGTGTGTGTGTGTTTCTTTGTTATTGTTATTGTTTTTGTTTTTCCAGACAGGGTTTCTCTGTGTAGCCTTGGCTGTCCTGGACTTGCTTTGTAGACCAGGCTGGCCACAAACTCATAGTGATCCACCTGCCTCTGCCTCCCTAGTGCTGGTATTAAAGGTGTGTGCCACCACTGCTCGGCTGTGTGTGTTTCAAGAAAAGGTTTTTCTGTGTACGCCTGGCTGTCCTGGAACTCTGTCTGTAGACCAGGCTGACCTCAAACTCAGAGAGATCTGCCTGCCTCTGCCTCCCGAGTGCTGGGATTAAAGTCGTAAGCCACCTCTACAAGATATCTTTTCTTTCTTTCTTTCTTTCTTTCTTTCTTTTTTCTTTCTTTCTTTCCTTCTTTCTTTCTCCCCCAAAATAGGCTGGGATTAAAGGTGTGCAACACCACCACCACCCGGTGGCACACACCTATAATCCCAGCACTCGGGAGGCAGAGGCAGGTGGATCGATGTGAGTTCCAGGCCAGCCTGGTCTACAAGGCGAGTCCAGAACAGCCAAGGCTACAGAGAGAAACCCTGTCTTGAAAAACCAAAACAGAAAAAAAAAAAAAAAAGAGCTTGTGCCACCACTGCCTGGCTTTCATTGTTTCCTTAAATCTGTAAAATGGGGAGACGGTAGTAAGAAACCCCACTTCCTTAGGTGTAACTGAGGATTTAAAGAGAAACTACAGAATGAACTGACCCCAGAAGCCATGTTGCCTGACTTAGCAATTGTAGTTCAAGATGCCAAGTTAAATTTGAATTTTATTTGGTTTTTGTTTTTGTTTTTTGAGACAAGGGTTCTCTGTGTAGCCTTGGCTGTTCTGGACTCACTTCGTAAACCAGGCTGGCTTCAAACTCACACAGATCCGCTTGTCTCTGCCTCCCAGGTGCTAGGAATAAAGGCATGTGCCACCCTACCCAGCTAAATTTGAATTTTAAATAGCTAAAGGATGGGACCAATCAGATGGCTCAGCAGGTGTAGGTGCTTGCCACCAAGCCTGATGACCTGAGTTCAAAACCACGTCCACAGGGATGGAAGAAGAAAACCAAGCTTTGCAAGTGGGTCTCAGACTTCCACATGGACACCCTGGCATGCACCCACACTCAACAAATATACAAAGGTAAATGTAAAATGTTATAAAATCCAAATAACCAATGGACAACATTTTAGAATAGAAGGTCTTGCAGTACTTGGCAAGCACTCTACCGATGTAGATCCCCAACCCCATCTTGGACTACTTGGGACATGACTACAGTAACCACGACTCATCGTTTAGTTGAAGTTGAAGTGAATTTGACTGTGTACCCTGTGCTCTGGCCACGGTCCTATTGAAGCTGCCCTGCTAGATACCCGGAGGCCACGCCTCGCTCAGCTGCGGAGTTCTCTGCACCCAAGAAATCTATGTGTTGTCTCCCTGTCCGCTCTGCCTCCAGCTCCGAGAGCCTTTCACACCTCCTGTTTCCTCCTGGCCTTTCCTCCTTCATGCCTTCTGCCCCAGATTTCTGTCATCTTCACAGCGTGTCGTTCTTCTTCGGTCTTCGTGGTATGCTCCTTGCCAGGAAGCAGGCAGCTCCAAGAGCCTAAAGATCACAAAAGTCACATATACCAGGACCATTTGCTTATTTTCACATTAACTGGGCTCTAGTGTTTTCCAGCAGGAACTGTGGGTTTTGGTTCTAAGAGTGGGGTCAGAAGTGGAAAGATGGTCTTGTAACTGGGGAGCCACCTGCATCTTTGTCTGGGATGGTCTGCATTCGGTGGTCGGCCTCACCCCTAGCCCCTCATCCTGCCCCATGCCTGTGTCCCCTCAGGAACTCAGCCCCTGCCCCGCCCCGCCCCCACTCTTGTCTTCTCAGCCCAGTCTCTCCCAGGACCTCTCCACACAGCTCCTCAGTCCTCCAGGTTCCAGCCTGACCAGCCTCTTGCGACTCCCAAGTCCTTGCCCCGCCCCCCACTTCTCACCCCTCCAACCATATCCCAGGCCTTCACTGTTTCCCAGGCCCACCTTCCCAGACCTAGTTTTCCAAGCCCCAAACAATCTTACTTTTCTTTCCCACACAGATATATTGGGCTTAACACTCTCTTTCTTTCTTTCTTTCTTTCTTTCTTTCTTCCTTTCTTTCTTCCTTTTTGGGTTTTTGAGATAGGGTTTCTCTGTGTAGCCTTGCCTGGTCTTGAACTCACAGCAATCCGCCTTCTGCTGCCTCCTGAGTGCTGGGATTAGAGGTATGTGCCACCACACCCAGCTGAAGCTTATTTTTTAAACAAATATAAAAGTATCAATTATTTCTGTGATAGCCGGGTTAAGAGAGAAGCAAAGAGAAACAAACACAATTTAATAAAAATAACTACCATGGCCAGGCGTGGTGGCGCATGCCTTTAATCCCAGCACTCGGGAGGCAGAGGCAGGTGGATCGTTGTGAGTTCGAGGCCAGCCTGGTCTACAAAGGGAGTCCAGGACAGCCATGGCTAACACAGAGAGACCTTGTCTCAAACCCCTTCCCCCCCCCAAAAAAAACCTACCATTAGTCACTATTCTATGGCTCTGAAGAGACATTATAACCAAGGGAACTCTTATAAAAGAATTTATTGTAACTGCGGGCTTGCTTACAGCTTCAGAGGTTAGTCCATTATCATCAAGGTGGGGAGCATGGTGGCATGCAAGTAGAGATGGTTCTGGAGACGAAAGTTCTACCTCCTGATCTGCAGACAGTGTGGTGGAGAACACAAGACTGAGCCTGGCATGGGCTTTTGAAACCTCAAAGACACTCCCCCCCACACACCCCAAAACAAAACATGACACACTTCCTCAGCAAGGTCACACCTCCTAATTCTTCTAATCCTTTCAAACAGTTCCACTTCCTGGTGACTAAGCATTCAAGTTTATGAAGCTAGGGGCCCATTATTACTCAGAGCACTACAACAAGTTAAAAGCCAGGTGTTGTAGCATGTTGCCACTTGTAATTTCAGAGCTGGAAAGGGCTCACCAGCCAGTCAGCTGAACCTACTTGGTGAGTTCCAAGCCACTCAGGGACTCTATCTCAAAAATTAAGGTGGCTCTCGGGTGCGGTGGCGCATGCCTTTAATCCCAGCACTCAGGGAGGCAGAGGCAGGCGGATCTCTGTGAGTTCCAGGCCAGCCTGGTCTACAAAGTGAGTGTAGGACAACCAAAGCTACACAGAGAAACCCTGTCTTGGAAAACAAAAAACAAAACAAAACAAAAATTAAGGTGGCTGAGATATGATGTCCAAGGTTGACCTCTGGCCTACAAAACACATGCCTGGGCATTTGCAATCCCAATGTGCACCTGTGTGAACATTCATGTGCACACATACACTAAAAAAGAAAGAGGAAAGAAAGAGGGAAGGAAGGAAGGAAATGGAAATAATATCTGGATCATTCTAACTGCCTAGCATGCAAACCTCCAGCAAGTGTTGAGCCGGTCGGGTACCTGTAGGGTTGGCCGAGCATTTGTGTCCATGGGTTCTTATCAGCTAACATTGGTGACAGAATCTTGAGAGTGAAAATATTCACACCATAATCTGGTGAAGCTTTTTTTTTTTTTTTTTTTTTTTTTTCAAGAAGTAGCTCCTGGCTTTAGAGTTCCCCAAGTCTTACAAATGTGAAGATGATGGTCTGTGTAGAAAAGGTGACTGAGAGTCAGGCAATGGTGGCGCACGCTTTTAATCCCTGCATTTGGGAGGCAGAGGCAGGCAGATCTTTGTGAGTTTGAGGCCAGCCTGGTCTACAGGGTGAGTTCCAGGACAGTCAGGACTACACAGAGAAACCCTGTCTTGAAAAACCAAAAAGAGGCCAGGTGGTGGTGGCACACACCTTTAATCCCAATACTCAGGGGGCAGAGGCAGGCGATTGCTTTGAGTTTGAGGCCAGCCTAGTCTACAAAGTTTAGTCCAGGATAGCCAAAACTACACAGAGAAACCCTGTATTGGAAAAACAAAAACAAACAAAAAGGGCTGGAGAGATGGCTCAGAGGTTAAGAGCACTGTCTGCTCTTCCAGAGGTTTTGAGTTCAGTTTCCAGAAACCACATGGTGGCTCACAACTATCTATAATGTGATCTGGTGTGCAGGTGTACATGCCGACAGAGCACTGTGTACCTAATAATAAATATATAAATATTTAAAAAAAAAAGAAAAACCAAAAAATAAAAGAGAAAGAAGGAAAAAAAAAAAAGGAAATGAGACTGAGGGATTATCTCAAATGTTCCTGACCTACCCACTAGTGGGCAGAATCAGCTTTCTTTCCATGGGTGGGCATTGTACCCCAACACCTTCTCTACAGCTGGGTACCACTCTGGACCTCTTCCTACCATCACCACCTCCTTCTCTTGTTTCTCCTTCTTTTTCTCCCCCTCCTTCTTGTCCTTTTTCTCTTTGGTGTGTATGATGTGTGTGTGTGTGTGTGTGTGTGTGTGTGTGTGTGTGTGTGTGTAAGTGTACATATGGGTGTGGTCACATGTGCATGCAATTGATGTCTTCTATCATTCTCCACTTCAGTGTGGAGACAAAGTCTCTCATTGAACTTGAAGCTCACCTCCAGCTGAGACTGGCTGGCCAGGAAGATCTCAGCATCTGTTTCTCTGTGTCCCACCACAGGTGCTACAGATGTGCACAGACATACCCAGCCTTTGTGTGGATGCTGAGAATGCAGACTTCGGTTGCTTACATGGCGAACACTTTACCCACTAAGCAGTCCCTTCAGTTCTCTCTCTGCCCCTCCTGTCCCTCCTGTCCCTCCTGTCCCCCTGTCCCTCCTGTCCCTCCTGTCCCTCCTGTCCCTCCTGTCCCTCCTGTCCCCCTGTCCCTCCTGTCCCTCCTGTCCCTCCTGTCCCCCTGTCCCTCCTGTCCCTCCTCTCCCTCCTGTCCCTCCTGTCCCCCTGTCCCTCCTGTCCCTCCGGTCCCCCTGTCCCTCCTGTCCCTCCGGTCCCCCTGTCCCCCTGTCCCTCCTGTCCCTCCTGTCCCCCTGTCCCTCCTGTCCCTCCTGTCCCTCCTGTCCCTCCTGTCCCCCTGTCCCTCCTGTCCCTCCTGTCCCTCCTGTCCCTCCTGTCCCTCCTGTCCCTCCTGTCCCCCTGTCCCTCCTGTCCCTCCTGTCCCTCCTGTCCCCCTGTCCCTCCTGTCCCTCCTGTCCCCCTGTCCCTCCTGTCCCTCCTGTCCCCCTGTCCCTCCTGTCCCTCCTGTCCCTCCTGTCCCCCTGTCCCTCCTGTTCCCCTGTCCCTCCTGTCCCCCTGTCCCTCCTGTCCCTCCTGTCCCCCTGTCCCTCCTGTCCCTCCTGTCCCCCTGTCCCTCCTGTCCCTCCTGTCCCTCCTGTCCCCCTGTCCCTCCTGTCCCCCTGTCCCTCCTGTCCCTCCTGTCCCCCTGTCCCTCCTGTCCCTCCTGTCCCCCTGTCCCTCCTGTCCCTCCTGTCCCCCTGTCCCTCCTGTCCCCCTGTCCCTCCTGTCCCTCCTGTCCCCCTGTCCCTCCTGTCCCTCCTGTCCCCCTGTCCCCCTGTCCCTCCTGTCCCTCCTGTCCCCCTGTCCCTCCTGTCCCTCCTGTCTCTCCTGTCCCTCCTGTCCCCCTGTCCCCCTGTCCCTCCTGTCCCTCCTGTCCCTCCTGTCCCTCCTGCCCCTCCTGTCCCTCCTGTCCCTCCTGTCCCTCCTGCCTCTCCTGTCCCTCCTGTCCCTCCTGTCCCTCCTGCCTCTCCTGTCCCTCCTGTCCCTCCTGTCCCTCCTGTCCCCCTGTCCCTCCTGTCCCTCCTGTCCCTCCTGTCCCTCCTGCCCCTCCTGTCCCTCCTGCCCCTCCTGCCCCTCCTGTCCCTCCTGTCCCTCCTGTCCCTCCTGTCCCCCTGTCCCTCCTGTCCCTCCTGTCCCCCTGTCCCTCCTGTCCCTCCTGTCCCTCCTGCCCCTCCTGTCCCTCCTGTCCCCCTGTCCCCCTGTCCCTCCTGTCCCTCCTGTCCCTCCTGCCCCTCCTGTCCCTCCTGTCCCTCCTGCCTCTCCTGTCCCTCCTGTCCCTCCTGTCCCTCCTGCCTCTCCTGTCCCTCCTGTCCCTCCTGTCCCTCCTGCCTCTCCTGTCCCTCCTGTCCCTCCTGTCCCTCCTGTCCCCCTGCCCCTCTTGTCCCTCCTGTCCCTCCTGCCTCTCCTGTCCCTCCTGTCCCTCCTGTCCCTCCTGTCCCTCCTGTCCCCCTGTCCCCCTGTCCCTCCTGTCCCTCCTGTCCCTCCTGCCCCTCCTGTCCCTCCTGTCCCTCCTGCCTCTCCTGTCCCTCCTGTCCCTCCTGTCCCTCCTGCCTCTCCTGTCCCTCCTGTCCCTCCTGTCCCTCCTGCCTCTCCTGTCCCTCCTGTCCCTCCTGTCCCTCCTGCCTCTCCTGTCCCTCCTGTCCCTCCTGTCCCTCCTGCCCCTCCTGTCCCTCCTGTCCCTCCTGTCCCTCCTGCCTCTCCTGCCCCTCCTGTCCCTCCTGCCTCTCCTGTCCCTCCTGTCCCTCCTGCCTCTCCTGTCCCTCCTGCCCCTCCTGTCCCCCTGTCCCTCCTGCCTCTCCTGTCCCTCCTGTCCCTCCTGCCCCTCTTGTCCCTCCTGTCCCTCCTGTCCCTCCTGTCCCTCCTGTCCCCCTGTCCCCCTGTCCCTCCTGTCCCTCCTGTCCCTCCTGCCCCTCCTGTCCCTCCTGTCCCTCCTGCCTCTCCTGTCCCTCCTGCCCCTCCTGTCCCCCTGTCCCTCCTGCCTCTCCTGTCCCTCCTGTCCCTCCTGCCCCTCTTGTCCCTCCTGTCCCTCCTGTCCCTCCTGTCCCTCCTGCCCCTCTTGTCCCTCCTGTCCCTCCTGCCTCTCCTGTCCCTCCTGTCCCTCCTGTCCCTCCTGTCCCTCCTGTCCCCCTGTCCCCCTGTCCCTCCTGTCCCTCCTGTCCCTCCTGCCCCTCCTGTCCCTCCTGTCCCTCCTGCCTCTCCTGTCCCTCCTGTCCCTCCTGCCTCTCCTGTCCCTCCTGTCCCTCCTGTCCCTCCTGCCCCTCCTGTCCCTCCTGTCCCTCCTGCCCCTCCTGTCCCTCCTGCCTCTCCTGTCCCTCCTGTCCCTCCTGCCCCTCCTGTCCCTCCTGCCTCTCCTGTCCCTCCTGTCCCTCCTGTCCCTCCTGTCCCTCCTGCCTCTCCTGTCCCTCCTGTCCCTCCTGCCTCTCCTGTCCCTCCTGTCCCTCCTGTCCCTCCTGTCCCTCCTGCCCCTCCTGTCCCTCCTGTCCCTCCTGCCTCTCCTGTCCCTCCTGTCCCTCTTGTCCCTCCTGTCCCTCCTGCCTCTCCTGTCCCTCCTGCCCCTCCTGCCTCTCCTGTCCCTCCTGCCCCTCCTGTCCCTCCTGTCCCTCCTGCCCCTCCTGTCCCTCCTGTCCCTCCTGTCCCTCCTGTCCCTCCTGCCCCTCCTGTCCCTCCTGTCCCTCCTGCCTCTCCTGTCCCTCCTGTCCCTCCTGTCCCTCCTGTCCCTCCTGCCCCTCCTGTCCCTCCTGTCCCTCCTGCCCCTCCTGCCCCTCCTGTCCCTCCTGTCCCTCCTGCCCCTCCTGTCCCTCCTGTCCCTCCTGTCCCTCCTGTCCCTCCTGTCCCTCCTGTCCCTCCTGCCTCTCCTGTCCCTCCTGTCCCTCCTGTCCCTCCTGTCCCTCCTGTCCCTCCTGTCCCTCCTGCCTCTCCTGTCCCTCCTGTCCCTCCTGTCCCTCCTGTCCCTCCTGCCCCTCCTGTCCCTCCTGTCCCTCCTGCCCCTCCTGTCCCTCCTGTCCCTCCTGTCCCTCCTGTCCCTCCTGTCCCTCCTGCCCCTCCTGTCCCTCCTGTCCCTCCTGTCCCTCCTGTCCCTCCTGTCCCTCCTGCCTCTCCTGTCCCTCCTGTCCCTCCTGCCCCTCCTGTCCCTCCTGTCCCTCCTGCCTCTCCTGTCCCTCCTGTCCCTCCTGCCTCTCCTGTCCCTCCTGTCCCTCCTGCCCCTCCTGTCCCTCCTGTCCCTCCTGCCCCTCCTGTCCCTCCTGTCCCTCCTGTCCCTCCTGTCCCTCCTGTCCCTCCTGCCTCTCCTGTCCCTCCTGTCCCTCCTGTCCCTCCTGTCCCCCTGTCCCTCCTGTCCCTCCTGTCCCTCCTGTCCCTCCTGTCCCTCCTGCCTCTCCTGTCCCTCCTGTCCCTCCTGCCCCTCCTGTCCCTCCTGTCCCTCCTGCCCCTCCTGTCCCTCCTGTCCCTCCTGTCCCTCCTGTCCCTCCTGTCCCTCCTGTCCCTCCTGCCTCTCCTGTCCCTCCTGTCCCTCCTGCCCCTCCTGTCCCTCCTGTCCCTCCTGCCTCTCCTGTCCCTCCTGTCCCTCCTGCCTCTCCTGTCCCTCCTGTCCCTCCTGCCCCTCCTGTCCCTCCTGCCCCTCCTGTCCCTCCTGTCCCTCCTGTCCCTCCTGTCCCTCCTGTCCCTCCTGCCTCTCCTGTCCCTCCTGTCCCTCCTGCCCCTCCTGTCCCTCCTGTCCCTCCTGCCTCTCCTGTCCCTCCTGTCCCTCCTGCCTCTCCTGTCCCTCCTGTCCCTCCTGCCCCTCCTGTCCCTCCTGTCCCTCCTGTCCCTCCTGTCCCTCCTGTCCCTCCTGCCTCTCCTGTCCCTCCTGTCCCTCCTGCCCCTCCTGTCCCTCCTGTCCCTCCTGCCTCTCCTGTCCCTCCTGTCCCTCCTGCCTCTCCTGTCCCTCCTGTCCCTCCTGTCCCTCCTGTCCCTCCTGCCCCTCCTGTCCCTCCTGTCCCTCCTGCCCCTGCTGCCTCTCCTGTCCCTCCTGCCCCTCCTGTCCCTCCTGTCCCCCTGTCCCTCCTGTCCCTCCTGTCCCTCCTGCCTCTCCTGTCCCTCCTGCCCCTCCTGCCCCTCCTGCTTCTCTTGCCACTCCTGCTTCTCTTCTTCCTTGTAATTTTTGTTTTCCTTTTGGCACATTCTCACTATGTAGCCTAGGGATGCCTGGAACTTGCTGTGTAGTCTCTGCTGGCTTTGAGCTCACTAGCCTTCTGATTCAGCCAGCCTCCCAAGTACTAGGATTCCAGGCATGAGCCAGTATACTTGGCCCAACAACCTCTTTGTGAATCCTCCTCAAGGGCAGGGACCATGTCCTTAAGTTCCCCAATGCCTGACACACTGGACGTACTTTATACATGTTTATTGAGCAAAGGAGAAAATGATACATTTTGTTTCAGAAATAATCTAGCATGAGAAAGATAGGGCAGTTAATTTTAATCGGGACAAAGCCATATTCTTTTAAAATCCTAGATGGTGATAAAAGTGAAACAAAAAAGCAGAGATTGTGCTAGTGGCAGCGCACAAAACAAGTCTGATTAGACAAGAAGAAAAGAATGTTCTCTGTAAATCTGGGTCCATTTAATTCTCAGCGTTTCCCCCCTAGAAGCCAGGACTTTCTGTATCTACTGGCACAGTGAGGACACCTCAGGGGAAGGGCATAATGACCCTGTTGTTAGACGTGAGACTGGCTTCATCTCCCAGTTCTTACTTTGTTTGATTCTTCTTCTTCTTCTTCTTCTTCTTCTTCTTCTTCTTCTTCTTCTTCTTCTTAATTTAATTTGTTTTTTCCAGACAGGATTTCTCTGTGTAGCCTTGGCTGTCCTAGACTCTCTCTGTAGACCAGGCTGGCCTTGAACTCACAGAGATCCGCCTGCCTCTGCCTCCCAAGTGCTGGGACTAAAGGGATGTGCTACCACTGCCCCGCTTGATGGTTAGTTCTAATCGTCACCTTGATATACTCTAGAATAGCCTGGGAAGAGAAGCTCAGTGATTCTCAAGGAGAGATCATCTACATCAGATCGGCCTATGGGCATGTCTCCTGGGGGATTATCTCAGTGGCGTCAGGGCACTGCCTTGATTATATTCATTGATGTGGGAAGACCCAGCCCACTGTAGGCAGCACCATTCCCTGTTTTGGGGTCCTGGGCTGTATAAGAGTTGAAAGGTGAGCGGTGTAGGAAGCGTACATGCATTCATTTCTTTCTGCTTTTGACTGTGCGTGTTTTAACTGCTGCTTTACGTTCCCGTTACCACGCTGCTGCTTCTCACATTGCTTCGTTACTGCAACAGACACAAAACAAGGACACTAGGCAGGACCTGACACTTACCGCACCTCACAGCCCACTCACAACCACAAGGAAAGCTGTACAGTCAGGTGGCAGTCAGGTGGCACAGAGATGGCCAGGGAAGCTGGACTGTTACATTTACCAGGTACAATGGTCTGTGTAGTACCTTTCAGTGCGTACAACCATGAAAGCAACTTCAGTTCAGTGCTTCTCAACCTGTGCCTCGCGACCCTTCTGGGGACCCTTTTACAGGGGTGGCATATCAGATATCCTGCATAGCAGGTGTCTGCATTATGATTTGTAATAGTAGAAAAATTACAGCTATGAAGTAACAATGGAAATAATTTTATGTTTGGGTGTCACTACAAAGGAAGACCTGTATTAAAAGTTTGCAGCATTAGGAAGGTTGAGAACCACCGTGTTAGTTACCAATGGGTGTTTTTGAGCTGGGTCCTGTGACACAGGCCTGCAATGCCGTCTGAGAATTATAAGTTCAAGGACTGCCTGGGCAACTTAGTGAGACCCTGTCTCAAAATAAAAAGCGCTTTCCTCCATGCACCTAGGCCCTGTGTTCAATCGTTAGTGATGCAAAATAAAGGCATCGATGTACATTTCCCATGTAATACGTTTGTTTTCTTGAATCCTTCCCCTCAAATGATATCTTCTTGATTTCTTCTTCTTCTTCTTCTTCTTCTTCTTCTTCTTCTTCTTCTTCTTCTTCTTCATCATCATCATCATCATATCTCAGTGTGTATGAGAGTGTCACTGGAATAGAGCCCAGAGCCTTGCTGCACATACTAGACATATGAACTCCAACTTCAATAGCTGTTCCTCCTCCTCCTCTTCCTCCTCTTCCTCCTCCTCCTCCTCCTCCTCCTCCTCCTTTTCCTCCTCCTATTGTTTCTGTTTGAGACAATCTCATATAGCTCAAAGTAGCCTGGAACTCACTATGTAGTCAAGGGTGAGCTTGAACCTCTGATTCTCTTGTGTCCATCTCCCCTCAAGTACTGTGATTACAGGTGTGTGCTACTGTGTGTGGCTTATGTGTCACTGGGGAACCCAGGGCTTTGTGCATGATAGACAAACACTCTACCAGCTGAGCCACATCCCAGCTTAGGATGCTCAGCTGGCCCCAGCTTACAGTCGCAAGGTCAGCCTTTGGTCGGGTGTTGGGGTTGGGATGCAAACTCTGGTCCCTAACATACCAAGCCTGGGCAACAAACCCTGGAGCATCCTGGCTGCTTTTCTTTTCTTTTTTTGGTTTTTTTTTTGGTTTTTGTTTTTCAAGACAGGGTTTCTCTGTGTAGCTTGGCTGTCCTGGACTCACTTTGTAGACCAGGCTGGCCTTAAACTCACACCGCCTGGCCTGGCTGCTTTTCATTACCGAGAAGAGACAGGAAGGAAACAGTGGTCTTTGCTCCATCAGGAAGAATGGCTGATTTAGACATTTAAGATTGTTCCCTTGCCAGGCGGTGGTGGCGCACGCCTTTAATCCCAGCATTTGGGAGGCAGAGGCAGGTGGATCGCTCTGAGTTCAAGGCCAGCCTGGTCTACAGAGTGAGTCTAGGACAGTCAAGGCTACACAGAGAGACTTTGTATCGAAAAGCCAAAAAAAAAAAAAAAAAAAAAAGATTGTCTCCCATCTTCACTGCTTGGCCACGCCCATCCAGCCCCAGGGTCAGTGGTACTTACTACTTCTCTCATTCTTTCTCTCTTCTCCACTCCTCTTTCCTTTGCCTTTCTCTCTTTCCGTTTTTTTGTTTTTTGTTTTTTGTTTTTCAGAGAATCGTTGGTTTCCATCACGAGACAGGTTTCTTCTATTTCTGCTTAGTTGACTCTCGAACTTCCTTCCACTTCCGGCCCGCTTCCACTCTGCAGGCAGCAGTCACATCTCTCAGATCCACACGTGGGCAACACTCCCAAAGTGCTTTGCTGAGATGAACCCGTGATGGAGGCACAGAACTTTCCTGAAAAAGATCTGGCTTCTCAGAAATCTTCAATTACTAGTTAGTAATTACTCTCTGGCAGTATTCGTCTATTCCAGCGAATGGGGCGCAGAGCAGAGCAACGGGGAGCACAGGGTGTTTTGCCCGTGACGTTGAGGTCTATAGGCGCCTCCTTCCCTGACACAGTGGTTGTGACAGCATCAGGAAGGCTGGGCACCGAGGACCCAACCCCTAGGCCATTCTCCCTTCCACTAGCCTCGCTTGGGAGCGACAAAATTCCGTTTCTACCGTCATCCTGTGAGGTATTTTCACTCTGTACATTGCCAGAGGCTTTCCGGCCTGCCAATTCAGGGTAGCACACTCCTAGAAAACTGGTCCGGTTTTGACTCTCATTCGGGCTTTGGTTGTCCAAACTCCTTAAGGAACTACTCAAAGACTAGGCGTGAAGCGCTCCCTCTACCTGCTAAGTAGCTTTGGCTCCCCACTTAAGGAGCCCTCTCTGAGTCACCAGTTCACTGTGACTCACTAAAAGTATCTGTTTAATGTGACATGAGGGGCCAGAGAGATGGCTCAGTAGTTAAGAGCGCTGCTGTTCTCGCCTAGGACCAACGCCACCTTTAACCCCAGTTTGACGGGAACAAGGGGATCTGGCTGCCCTCTTCCGTAGGCACCAGGCACTCATGTGGTGCACATACGTGCATTCAAAAAAAAAAAAAACCAACCATTCATACACTTAAAATAAATAAATCTAGAACAATCGACGTGGCATCAAAGCGAGGAGGGGTTTTCTGGGAACGGAAGGAGGGGATCAACAATTTCAGAGCGTGCATGAAAAATGCCACAGTAAAGCCCATTTATTTTGTGCTAATCAAAAAAAGCCAGCGTGGGCCAGGCGTGTGGCGCGGTCAGTAGAGTGCTTGTCTAGCATGCAGAGGTCTTGGCCTTGAGCTCCAGTGCCACATAGACTGTGTCTGGTGGTACGTGCCAGGAACCCCACAACTTGGGAAATGAGGACAAGAGGATCAGACTGCCAAGCTCATTCTTGGCTACATAGTGAGTTCCAGGCTACATGAGACCCTGGCTCAAAATACGAAACAAGACCAGGGAATCTGTGAGTTCTAAGCCAGCCTGGTCGACATAGTGAGTTCCAGGCCAGCCAGAGCTACATAGTGAGATCCCGTCTCAAAATAAACAAACAAACAAATAAATAAGTAAATAGTAAAACCAATGAAAAACCATGACAAGCCCACTCCATATTCATAAGTAACAATAATAAATACATTTCTATTCATGTATTCACCAAGAGAGGGATCTTACACAGCAAATTGGTGAGGGCTATGTAAACTGATTTTTTTCCCCCAACTGTAGTTGTTTTCTGTGATAAGTAGATTAATTTTGAAATTATAAAAAATATAATGTCTTTTAATTTAAATTGAATTTTGTTTATTAGTCTGTGTCTGCATGTGTGTACAGTGTGTGTATGTACAGTGTGTGTGTTTGAGTGTACCATACACGAAAAGGCGTTTGCTCTCTGCTTCCTCTGTAGTTTCTGGGGATTTAATAAGGTTTTCAGGCTTGTGCTGAAAGCGCTTTTACCTGTTGAGCTTTGTCACTGTCCCATAAAACGCTATCTTATATACCTGCTCTCATAGAATAAACTAGAGTACCAGTTCATGACACCATGAAAGATGTATTTCTGTTTCTACTCATGTTAGAGAAGCAGTGGCTGGATTTACCTTCCCTTCCAAAGCAATTTAAAAAACAAACAAAATGTCTGCAGGAACTGTTGTCAGCCCTCAGACAACAGGTATCGATGGCGGAACCAACAGCTACGAGTCAGAGGCAGCAGGCAGTCCCAGCAATGTGTGTGTGTGTGTGTGTGTGTGTGTGTGTGTGTGTGTGTGTGGTGTGTGAATATGTGGTGTGTGTGTGTGATATGTGTGTGTATGGGTGTGTGTGAGTGAGTGTGTTCTGTGTGTATGTGTGGTGTGTGTGAGTATGTGGTGTGTGTGTGGTGTGTATGTGTGTGTGGTGTGTGTGTATGTGTGTGTGGTGTGTGCATGTGTGTGTGTATGCGTGTGTGTGTGTGTGTGTGTGTGTGTGTGGTGTGTGAATATGTGGTGTGTGTGTGTGATATGTGTGTGTATGGGTGTGTGTGAGTGAGTGTGTTCTGTGTGTATGTGTGGTGTGTGTGAGTATGTGGTGTGTGTGTGGTGTGTATATGTGTGTGTATGTGTGTGTGTGGTATGTGTGAGTTTGTGTGTGGTATGTGTGAGTTTGTGTGTGGTGTGTGTGTATGTGTGTGTATGTGTGTGTGGTGTGTGTATATGTGTGTGCATGTGTGTATGCATGTGTGTGTGTATGCGTGTGTGTGTGTGTGTGTATGTGTGTGTGGTGTGTGTATGTGTGTATGCATGTGTGTGTGTATGCGTGTGTGTGTGTGTGTGTGTGTGTGTGTGTTCTAAGATCATGAGATCTATGGAGGACTTCCTATGACTGCTCCTGTGAGTTCTGATCAATCCGTGTGTCAGTGCTGGGGCTGTAGGAGCTCTGCATTAAGCGCTATTCTGAACCCACTGAACAAAACGTAAGGGATTGGAGCACTGGCTCACAGGTTAAGAGCACTGGCTGCTCTTCTAGAGTTTTGACTCCCAGCACCCACGTGGCAGCTCACAACAGTCTGTAACTCCAGTTCCTGGGCCTCCACCACCCTCCTCTGACCTCTGCAGGCACCAGGCATGCACATGGTACACAGACATACATGTAGGCCAACCACCCACACACATAAAAGAACAGTTTTTTAAAGAAAAAAATAAGTAAAGCTTACAAGGAAGTCTTGAAGAATTCAGACTACTTCTAAGTAATGCAGCTGCATGTCAGTACAAAGCATAAAAATAGACAAAGGAACAGCAAACCCTAACATCCAATAATGTAAAAGCCACAGGGTTTAGCCTCCAAACAAAAATTATTACCAGTCAAAGAAACACATACACAGTCACACAAGAAATTATGAGCCATGTTGAGAAGAAAAATAAATCAGTAGAATTAGACCCAGGGTTCATATAGTAAATATATAAAATAAATATGTTCCATGTGCTCAAAAATACATGAAAGAATAAACTTGATAGATATTGACATTAAAGATATGAAAAATGGAGCTGGTGTGGTGGCTTACACCTTTAATCCCAGCACTTGGGAGGCAGAGGCAGGCAGATCGCTGTGAGTTCGAGGCCAGCCTGGTTTACAAAGTAAGTCCAGGACAGCCAGGGCTACACAGAGAAACCCTGTTTCGAAAAAACCATTAAAAAAAAAAAAGGCCCCCTGTCAGCACCCTCTCCTATATCCTCACATTCCTGCCCAGCCTCTTCTAGCCCCCACTCCATGAATCAAACCTCACTTTGTTTGTTTGTTTGTTTGTTAGACAGCTCTGGCTATCCCTGAACTCTCTTTGTAGACCAGGCTGACCTTGAACTCACAGAGATACTCTTTGTCTCTGCCTCCTGAGTTCACCACCATGCCTGGTAGGTGGTGGGGCGTTGTTTTAAAAATAGAATTCATAAAATCTGGTAAAGACCATTGTGTATTTGACTGGAATGAGCTGTGTGGTGGGGGGGTGAGGTGGGGGGCAGGGAGGGGGGCGGATGCCTGCAGACAAATCATCACTCTAACTTACAGGAAGGGGTGAGGAATACAATAAATGGTTGGCTAGAAGTGCTGGGTGTGGTGGCACACGTCTGTAGTCCCAGCACTACGGAGAGAGAGGCAGGTGGATCATTATGAATTTGAGGCCAGTCTGGTGTACAAAGAGAGTCCAGGACAGCCAAGACTACACAGAGAAACCCTGTCTTGAAAAACTTAAAAAAAAAAATTTTTTTTTTGTCTGCTAGAAAATTAAGTAAAAATCCCAAGTGTGCAGAAAACGAAGGAAAGCAAGCAATCAGAAAAAGAGAGAAGTCTCACGTACAAGTCACAGAGGAAGAAGGGTTGCAACAGGGGAACCACCGTAAGTGGGGGAACTATGTTGTCATAGTATATTAGTAAGAGTTCTGCGAAAGAACAGAACCAATACACTATATAATAAATACGAGTGTGTAATGTATACAGGGATTTACTGGATTGGCTCGCACAGTTGGAGGCTGGGTAGTCCATGCTGGAGGGGCATGGTAGCTCATCACTACTAGAACACGGAAGCCAGAGCTGATGAGATGGCTCAGTGGTTAAGAACACATACTGTTGTTAGAGAGGATCCCAATTTGCCTCCCAGTACTCACGCGAGGAGGCTCACACAACTGTAACTCGAGTTCCAGGGGGATCCAATGCGTCTGGCCTCTGTGGGTACCTGCACTCACACGAACACATCCCAGCACGCACGCACACACGCACTTAAAACCAAATCATTTTTAAAGAAGCAAGAAATCTAAGAACAAAAGAGACCAATGATGCAGGCCCAGTCCACCCTGAAGACATATAAGCTCTTTGGATGTTTCTGGAGGATCCGTGCTGACAGACTGAAGAAGCTGGCATCTGATGTTCACAGACGTTGGTGGCAGCTGCAGGTATACTTGCTCAGGAAGGATGGAGGTCATAGGACTGGCCAGCTTTTTCTTCTTTGTTTATTCCATGGAGTCCCGAGCCTATTGGAGGCTGCTGCCGGCACTCAGCAAGCACAGGTCTTTCCCCACAGTCACTGTCCCGCACACCATTCCTGTTTAGAAATAACTGTCACGACACACCTAGAGGTGTGCCTTACTAATTTCCTAGCAGTTCTTTTGGTTTGTATTTCTGTGTTTATTAGGTTTTGTTTGTTCTTGTTTTGTTTTCACACTGGATCCTAGACCTGGAACTCACATGTAGCTTACACTGGCCTTGAACTTCAAGCAATCCTCCTGCTTCCGTTTCCCAAAGGCTGGAATTGCAGTTGTGGGCCACTCCAATAGGCTCTTGGGTGATTCCTACTCCAAACACTTGACGGTAGTGTCACCTGTCACGGTGGGGACAAGATGGAGATGCTAAGGTCAGAGGGAGGACTTTGAGGGTCAGTGGAAACAGAGTTTGGATGCTGGAGGATGTTGGCTCCAATAGCAGCAAGGTGGAGGCTGGCAGGGCCCTGGGGAGGATGTGGCCCCTGGCTTTCAGGGGAGTCAGCAGAGGCATCAGGGTGAAGGGGATGAGGAGAAAAGGCCTGGAGGACTTGGTTGTGAAAAATGCGGAGAGATACACGGATGTCACTGCTGTCTGGGACTGCTGAGAGGGAGCCTTAGGCCCTCAGTCAGCAGCCAGGAGGCTCTCGGTAATATTCTGGGGACCATGTGGATGATGCTGTCATGGTGCAAACTACAACACTGGGCTGGAGAGTGATGCATAGTGTGGGTGCGGGGGTTGGGGGCATTGGGGAGGGGGGGGTGCAAAGCGGACGTCTCCGAGTCCTTCACAGGACAGACAGGCTCCTCTGAGCTTTGCTCTTGTTTTCATTTTCCACAGGACAAGCGAGAATGGAGCTGTTTCTGCCTCCACATACCACTAAGCAATGAGCCCCCAGGCAGCAGCCTGTAGGAAGAAAGAAAGGAGCCCTGGGATCAGGAGGAAATGGCTTTGAGACCAGATAAGGGAGGGCAGAGAGGAGGTCAGGGAGGACGCTGAGGCTGCTGCTGCAGGGGACAGAAAGGAGGCGACTTGTAGGAGGAGGGGAGCTGAGAGAGCAAGGAGGTGTGGCCCCCATCTGTCCTGCGGGTTGCTGGGGCCTCTATGAGCCCTTGCCTTCCTTTGTCCTAGGCCATTGGGCCTGTCCCTAAGGGCTGCTGATGGAGTCCTAATCACTGCCGGTCAGACTTTTAGCTGTGCTTTGCTTGAATGAGTGACACGGCCCATTCACCGTAGTCTGTTCAACACATGACAGTTGTTGTTTTCATGAAAGGGGACAATGTCTGGCTCTGAGGTATCTGTGGTACAAGAAAAACATACGTTTGGGACTGAAAAAAAAAAAAGGCTCACTGCAAAATTTTCCTTGGGACATGGGATCTAAACTTTGTTCCTCGTTTTCCAGAATGACTCACATGTTTGCTTCAGACAACGGCAGTGTATCATGCTAGAATCATTACATTTCTGTTTTGTATTTTACTTTATTTTATTTTATTTTATTTTTGCAAGATGTGGGTGGGAAATATGACAGTATTTTCCAAAAAGATGTGAGAATTATATTGCTTATTTGGGATCATTTCATGTTGAGATTTGGAGCTTCCCCTTCCCAACCTTGAATTTCAAACGTTGGATCTTAGGGAATTTTTGCTTTTGTTTTGTCTTTCAATCCTGTCAGATCTTTTCCCAGATAAAAAAATATAAAGGACAAGTGCTTAACAATAGCTCTGAGTTTTGAATTAGACCTTGGATGGCAATTTATTAGTACACTGTTTAAGTAAATGATCGGCTGGAGCTATTTAGACCATAATGTTAGACACAGATCTGGAAGTCCTCTTACTTAAAAATTGTGTCTGGTCAGATGGATCTGCAGCAAGATAGCTCCCTGGGTACGTCACTTGCTGCCAAACCTGATGACCTAAGGAACCGCAAGGCGGGAGGAGAGACCAGTGTTTGCAGGTTGTCGCCAGACCTCAGGTGTCGCCTGAGCACCATGGTACATGCACACATGCGCATGCGTATACATACACATAAATAAATGTAATTTAAAAACAAACCTTATCAAGCTGGACATGGTGGCACACACCTTTAATCCCAGCACTCAGGAGGCAGAGGCAGGTGGATCTCCATGAGTTAGAGGCCAGCCTGGTCTACAAAGGGAGTCCAGGACAACCAAGGCTACACAGAGAAACCCTGTCTTGGGAAGGGGGGGGACTTTTTGAAATAATTACTGCTATATTTACCTTCTTAATAAATCAGGAAGGTTCTTTTCTAGCATTAAAAAAATTAGTGTCAGCTGGGTGGTGGTGCCTGCCTAATCCCAGCATTTGGGAGACAGAGGCAGGTTGGGATGTCTCTGGGGTTGAAGCTAGCCTGGTCTACAGAGCAAGTTCCAGGACAGTCCAGGTTACACAGAGAAACTCTGTCTTGAAAAACAAAGATAAAAAAAAATTAATGTGGAGACAAGAGACTGAGGTATAGTCTCCAAGAAGGATAAGTGCCTCTGAGAGTAAGAAAGAGACCTCAGAGGCAGACCCTTTCACTTAGAGCACAGGGAAGAGGGGAGGGGCAAAGGCAAGTCCTCCTGAGTGTGTACACCGGGGGCCCGCCCATGTGAACACAGAGAAGCATGTGCAGCACAAACTCTCCTACCCCATTGCGTCTCCACTCCTGAGGAACCACGGAGAGGCCAGTAGAAGCTCATGAGGTCCCAGAAAAGGGAGAGATGTACCATGAAGTCAACAAAACCTAGTTGTCCAGGCCCTAGACAAGCAGCAGCATCACCCAGGGCCCTAAGTGGGGCCTAGTGATGTGCTTACATCATGCTGCTTTAAACTGTTTCTGGGCAGGGCTGGAGAGATGGCGCAGCCAGCCATTAAGAGCACTGGCTGCTCTTCTAGAGCACCTCAGTTCAATTCCCAGCACCCACATGGCAGCTCACAGCTTTCTGCTATCTAGCTCCAAGTGATCTGACACACTCAGACAGACAGACTTGCTGGCAAAACACCAATGCACATAAAATAAAAATAAATAAATCATTAGAAAAATTGTTTCTGCACGGTGGCACACGCCTGTAATCCCAGCCCTGGGAAGGCAGAGGCAGACAGATCTCTGTGAGTTCAAGGCCAGCCTGGTCTACAAAGTGAGTCCAGGACAGCCAAGTCTACACAGAGAGACCTATCTCAGTTTAAAAAAAAAAAGGTGTAAATAATAAAAAGTCACATATCTAATCAGCAGCTAGTTCCCTAAAACTCCTCCCACCTCCAACTGACAGAGTCAATAGCCCATCAAAGAGAGCACTGCAAGAGGGAAGATAAAGAACCACACACAGGATTATGCTAACAGGCTCCTGTCTGAACACCATCATCTCTCAAAACTCACCCTCAGAACCATGAAGATCTTATAGGCAACTTACAGGTAGATGTGTATGTCTCTTTAAAAATCCTGTGAATGCTTTAGTGAACGCTTGGCATCCTCAGAGATCCCCAGATCTCAAGGACACAGTGTCAACTCTAGTCCAGAGTACTGCTGAGGCAGAGGCGTCTGAAAAGGATCTGGTCCTGGGCCAGGTATCGTGTGACTCAGTGGGGGTGGAAGTATTTTTTATGTCTTTTAAGTGTGTTAGCTCTCCAGTCTAGAAATCATCAGCTGGGTAGTTGTCAACTTGAGACAAGCTCAAGTTGTCTGGCAAGAGAGATCCTCAATTGAGAGGATGCCTCCATCAGATGGGCCTGTGGGCAAGTCGGTGGGGCCATTTTTCTTGATTACTAGTTGATGTGGGCAAGTCCAGTCTACCGTGGGTGGTGCCACCCTTGGATATTTGACCATGGTTGCTATGAAAGAGCAGGCTGAGGAGGCAATCGGGAGCAAGCCTGGAGACAGCATTCCTCCATGGCCTCTGCTTCAGATCTCGCCTTGGCTTCCCTTTGTGATGGATTTTACCCTATAAGATAAAATAAATATTTTCCTCCCCAGGTTACTTTTGGTCAGTGTTTTATCACAACAACAGAAAATAAGCTTAGGCAACCAGTAAATATTTAACATTAGGTTTGCCAATATCTGCCAGTTCCCATGGTGTAAATAGTTCTACCATGGACTCTTCCAAACTGTCATTATGATATCATTAATGGGGACTAAGAAGGGCAGCACACCATTCGGTGGCAGCTCCCTTCTAGAGAAGAAGCAAATAAACCCAAGAGCATGGTTACAGTAAAACATTGTGACATCATAAGGATGTGATACCTTTGAGGTGCTTATAAACTTTCCAAATGTATCTTTTGTCTTCTGTCACTTAACTATAAGTATACAGTTTAAAATTTTTTCCAGTGGTAGTGTTTAATAACTGCCTCCCCAAACTCTTGATAATCTCAGCTGTTGGGTATCAAGAACTTGACGAAGTCTTGAGCACAGTAGGTAAAGATGGCCCGGTGGTTAGCTTGCTGTTCTTGCAGAGGACCTGGGTTCAGTTCCATCATCCACATGGCAGCCCACAGCCTTCTGTATCTCTAGTTTTGGAGGAAGCAGCACTTTTCCTGACCTCCACATGCACATTGTATGCACATGCTATGTATGCATACACTCAGGCACACATATAAAGTAAATAACAAGATGCTTGCTGAATAAAAACAAATACAAGTCTGCGTTAGAGAAGAGGAGCGTGCATACTGCCTGTTTTGGTGATTTTTTTTTTTCTGTTTAATGACATAAATGTGTAGGACAAGGGTGAGTGATTTGAAGTGAATTATGTGATTATCAAAAGAGAAACATGTTTTTGTTGTTGAGACAAGGTTTCTCTGTGTAGCTCTGGCTGTCCTAGAACTTACTGTATGGACCAGGATGACCTCAAACTCAAAGAGACCTGCCTACCTCTGCCTCCCTAGTGCTGGGATTAAAGACATGCACCACTACATCTAAAAAATACAGTTTTTTGGTCTTCATTTTTCAAGACATGGTTTCTTTACGTTATCTTGACTGTCCTAGACTCACTTTGTAGACCAGGCTGGCCTGAAACTCACACAGATTTGTCTGCTTCTGCCTCCTGAGTGTGGGGATTAAAGACCCAGGAGAGGCAGGCAGAGCTCTGTGAGTTCGAGTCCAGCCTGATCTACAAAGCGAGTCCAGGACAGCCAGGGCTACACAGAGAATCCTTGTTTCCAAAAACCATGCCTAGTCAAGTAGAAGCCTGTGTGTGCTTAGATTGGGCTATTTAGGGTGGTTCAATGCTAAAATTATTTGTGCCTTCATATTAAACATTCTTACGGTATATCACCCGATCATTTAGTGGAGTTGGGTACCAGCTAGGCTTGTCTGAAGTTCACTCAATACAGCGAGGGAGCAAGTTCTTCCCCAAATTCACGCAAGTGTTTGTGGGCAGGATTCTGTTCCTCTTGGGCTGCTTGGCCTGGGACCTCAGTTCCTCATTGGCTGCTGCCTGGAAGCCCTCACTCAGTTCCTCGGCAGGTGAGCGTTTTCCTGATGCTGGCCATGCCATAGCAGTTGGTCTCCATCAGTGAAGAAATGAAAGAGGAAGCAAGAAAACGCAAGATGGAAACTAAGGTCCGTCTGTGCCCTAATGTGAGATGTGGCATTCCATCATTTCTGCTGTATCCTTTGGAGTCACTTAGAAGTCATGGAGGGCAGCCGTCCCACAAGAGGAGGGGGTTATGGAAGGGCATGAACACCAGAAGGCCAATGTCATCAAAGGCCACTGTGCTGCTGATGGGAGCAGCTATTTTAATAAAGTTTAACTTTGTTCTTTTCCAGGGGCAAGGGTGGGGCATGGAGACAGAATCTCATAGAGTTCAGGATGGCCTTGAACTGGCCGCATAGACTTTGAATTCCTTCCTGATTCTCCTGCATCCACTGAGTGATCAGGTTATAGGCATGTGCAACCACGCCCAGTTTATGTGGTGCTGGAGAACAAACACAGAGTTTCTGCCAAATGACCCACATCCCTAGTCCTTGAATGTAATATTGAGGCTGCAATGTAGAAAATGCTTTGAGGGACTGGAGAGCTATTTCAGCGGTTAAAAGCACTGACTGCTCTCCTAGAGGCCCCGAGTTCAATTTTCAGATCACAGCCATCGCGGTGGTTCACAACCATCCATACTGGGGTCTGATCCCCTCTCCTGGCATGTAGGTGTACATGCAAATTGAATGCTCGTATACATAAAATAAATAAATAAATCTTGAGAAAATGCTTTGAGAGTCTCAGCATAAACATCAAGACATTATGGAATCTTAATTAGCATATAGATGAAAGCTGTCCTCATTTGTCAATTTAGAATGTATTTAAGAGAGGTACGGTGGCGCATTCCTGCAGTCCCAGCCCTTGGGAGGGCTGAAACAGAAGGATATCAAGGTCAAGGCCAGCTTGAACTACTTACTGAAACAAAAAATAAAATAGGGACTGGCAGGACAGCTTATTGGGTAAAGGTATTTGCTGCCAAGCCTAATGACCTGAGTTCGAACTTCAGGACCTACATAGTAGAAGGGGGGTGGGGGGGAACCCAATTGAAAAATGATTCCCTTTGGGCGTAACAGCGCATGCCTTTAATCCCAGCACTTGGGAGGCAAAGGCAGGCAGACCGCTGTGAGTTCGAGGCCAGCCTGGTCCAAAAAATTAGTCCAGGACAGCCAAGGCTACACAGAGAAACTCGGTCTCAAAACAAAAACAAAAACAAATAAACTTCTGATACCTTGGTCAGAGAATTGTGAGTCACAAAACATATTAGAAACACAGTTTAGTGATGACAGCAGTGAAGACCACAGACATGATACTACGCAGCTCGTTATATTATGTGTTTAGTTCAGAGCAGCTGCAATCAGCTTCCACAGAAGAAAATTGGAATTGCCGTGGAGTCTTAAAGCTCAGATATGAAAAGATGCTAAGTGAAGCCATTTCCAGAATTTAACAATAACTATAAATATTTATGTAATGTTACTTCTAATGATTTGTGCAATGTAAATTTTCTGAGTTAAAAATTATATATATGTTGGCTTTCCAGGACAGGGTTTCTTTGTGTAGCCCTGGCTGTCCTAAAACTCATTCTGTAGAGCAGGCTGGCCTGGAATTCACAGAGATCTGCCTGACTCTGCCTCCAAGTGCTGGGATTAAAGGTATATGGCACCACCACCTGCTTTATAAATACTATTTTAAAAAATTCAACCATAGTGGAGTGGCTGAATTACCTTTCTGTTCCGTATTTTTAAAAAATATTTATTTATTATTTATTTATTTGTTATGTATATAGTGCTCTGCCTGCAGACCAGAAGTGGGCATCAGATCACATTATAGATGGCTGTGAGCCACCATGTAGTTCCTGGGAATTGAACTCAGGACCTCTGGAAGAACAGACAGTGCTCTTAACCACTTAGCCATTCTCCAGCCTTTCTTTCTTTCCTGCTGTTGGGGGCTGGAGAGATGGCTCAGTGGTTAAGAGCACCGCCAGCTCTTCCAAAGGTCTTGAGTTCAATTCCCAGCAACCACATGGTGGCTCACAACCATCTATAATGCAATCTGATGCCTGCAGGTGTACATGCAGACAGAACACTGTATACATAATAATAAATACACCAATCTTTTTAAAAAAATGAAAAAATAAAGATTGTTGTTACCTATTTTTAAAAAGTGGTACTTCTCCCACCTAGTTGGGAGGCTGAGATAGGAAATGGTGAGTTAGATGCCAGAGTGAATATCAAAAGCAAAACTCCTGGCCTCACAAAAGGTATGCAAAACTGTTGTTCGAAAATGCAAAAAAAAAAAAAAAAAAAAAAAAAAAAAAAGGTCACCCAAGCAGATCTCTGTGAGTTCCAGCCTGACCTGGTCTACAAAGTCAGTCCATGACAGTCAGGGCTCTGTTACACAGAGAAACACTGTCTTGAAAAACAAAACAACAAAACAACCTGTGTGTGTGTGTGTGTGTGTGTGTGTGTGTGTGTGTGTGTGCACTATATGGAGTTACAGGCAGTTAGGCTGGGGGTAGACCCCGCTCCCCTCCCTCCCCTTTCCTCCCTGGTCTTGATCTCCCTAGCTGCCAAAATCAAATACATCCACAAATCATCTAGACCGCCCAGAATTTAAATTATGGTCTATGTAAACGCTCAGGTGAGATTATTTATTCCGAGGCAGGGTCTCAGGTGGAGGTAGGCTAGCGCCTGGGGCTCTGCGTGGATTGGGTTATGCACCCCTCACGCCACTAATAATGCAGTTGGTAGCCCAGCTCCCTTATCTGCCCGTGCTGTGCACATGTACCTCTCTCTGAACCATGGGATGAGTTTCTACTCCCCTAATGATTTGTTGTTGTTGTTGTTGTTGTTGTTGTTTTGTTTTTCAAGACAAGGTCTCTCTGTGTAGCTTTGGCTGTCCTGGACTCGCTTTTGTAGAACAGGCTGGCCTTGAACTCACAGAGATCTGCCTGCATCTGCCTCCCGAATGCTGGGATTAAAGTTGTGTACCACCACCACCCAGCTCCCCTAATAAATTTAAACAATCCCTGTTCAAATATATTCTCAATGGATCCTGGTACAAAGAATGGAAAGGCTAATCCAGCCTGAGCTGGTTTGGGGTGCATGCAGAGTAAGGCCAAACTGGATCCTTAGGTGAACACTTCGGAAAAATTCCCTCCCCCACCCCATTTACCGTTTTATGTCTGTGCATACTTGGGTTTGCATAGGATTAAAATCAGATTCATTATGGGAAAGGGTGTGCACAGTAGGAAAATGGTTGTATGCCTTAATATAGCAATCAAAACAGGAACACCCCTTTACAAGTGTGCTATCAAGTGAGCCACCTCCCAAGATCCAAGTGGATATGTAAAAAATTTATTTTGTATATGACAATGTAATTTCCAATAACATTCACAAAGTGAAACAAGTAGGCAGAGAGAGACATGTTGCTGGGCCGGTGAGATAGCTCAGTGGGTAAAGGCTGCTGCTGCTGACAAGCCTGAAGACCTGAGTTTGACCCTCAACATCTACATGGCGGAAGGCAAGAATTGCTAGAAGCTGTCTCTTGTCTCTACCTGTATGCCGTGGCACCTGCACACACACACACACACACACACACACACACACACACAAAAAATAAATGTATCTTTGTTTGTTTATTTGTTTTTTCGAGACAGGGTCTCTCTGTTTAGCCTTGGCTGTCCTTGAGTAGCTTTGTAGACCAGGCTGGGCTTGAACTCACAGCAATTCACTTGCCTCTGTCTTCCGAGTGCATCACTGTACCTGGCTATAAATGTAACTTTAAAATACAATCCTTGACAAATTAAGAAAAAAAGAACAAGGAAAAAAACCCCCGTCCTTATGCTCCCAAGCTAGCCTTGAAATCTTGGGTATCCAGGGACGACCTTGAACTCCCAATCTTCCTTCCCTGTCACCCCCACCCCCACCCCCTGAGACAGGGTTTCTCTGTGTAGCCTTCGCTGTCCTGGACTGGCATTGTGGACCAGGCTGGCCTTGAATTTACATCGACCCAGCTGCCTCTGCCTCCCAAGGGCTGAAATTAAAGACATGTGCTTTTATTTTTTAAGATTTAGTTTTATTTTATGAGTATGAGTGAGCACCTGCCCGGATGTGTGCTTACCGAGTGCTGGAGGTCAGAAGAGGTGAGGCTCAGGTTAACAGGCTTGCTGGCAACCTCTCTGGCCCTCTTTGTATTTTGTCACTGTGGTTTTGAGTTATCTAGCTGTGGCGTCAACACATTGCTTTTTGGCATGTAGTAGACTGGTTCATGGTAAAATGACTAATCTCATGCTTAGGGGCCTTTTCACTAGTGGTTTTTTTCTTTATGGGATTTGTGTATGTACATATGCATATAGGCATGTGCATGTGGAAGTAGAGGTCTACATGCCTTCCTCAGTCACACCCCTTCTTACTTTTTGAGACAGGACCTCTCAGTGAACCTGGGCTCAGTGATTTGGTTAGGCTGGATGGCCAGTGAGACCCATGCTACCACACCCTCTTTTTAATTTGGGGGCTGGGGATTCAAACTCCAGTCCCCATGCTTGTTCAACAGGCACTTTACCCTCTGAGCTGTCTTCCTAGCCCATTTTCCAGTGTTACTTTGATCTATACCCCCACTCCTTGTCCTGTTTGCTTTCCTTGTAGAATCTCAATTGTCCATGCTGGCCTTTCTTTGTCGTCTATGTCTCAACTTTAAAAAAAAAAGAAAGAAAGAAAGAAAAAAAAAAAAGGAAAAAAACGGCCGGGCGTGGTGGTGCACACCTTTAATCCCAGCACTGGGGAGGCAGAGGCAGGCAGATCACTGTGAGTTCGAGGCCAGCCTGGTCTACAAAGTGAGTCTAGGACAGCCAGGACTACACAGAGAAACCCTGTCTCGAAAAACCAACCAACCAACCAACCAAACAAACAAAAAAAAAAAAAAAAAAGAAAAAAAAGAAAACAAATTAGAAAGTTTTTTTGTGAGTATTTTGCTTGCATGTGTGTCTGTGCACCTGGTGTTTGTGGAGGGCCAGAAGAGGCTATCGGATCCCGTGCAGATGGAGCCACAGATGGTTGTCAGCTGCCATGTGGGTGCTGGGAATGGAATCCAGGTCCTCGGGAAGAACAGCCAGTGTTCTTGGCTACTGAACCGGCCCTTCAGTTCCCCTATGCCACATCCTGTATTTCCCATTTCCTTTGTTTTGTGTCCTGGACTCACTTTGTAGACCAGGCTGGCCTCGAACTCACAGAGATCCGCCTGCCTCTGCCTCCCAAGTGCTGGGATTAAAGGCTTTTTTATGAGGGCACCAGATGTCATTATAGATGGTCGTGAGCCACCATGTGGTTGCTAGGAATTGAACTCCGGACCTTTGGAAGAGCAGCCGGTGTTCTTAACCTCTGAGCCTTCTCTCCAGCCCTGGAAAATGGTTTAAGTGTTTTACTTGTTTGTTTGTTTTGGGCCTCTCATTTAGTCCCATCTGTACCGCAAGGTTGGCCTTGAGCTTCTAGCCCTCTGGCTTTCACCTCCACAGAGCTGGGATGCCAGGCTTGAGTTGACACACCTGGAGTATGCAGTGCTGGGGAGTGAACCTGGGCTTCTGTGCAAGCTGGGCAAGCACTCTGCCCGTGGGGCCAGCTTCCCAGCCCTCAAACCAATGCTTTGGTCATTGGTTTTGTTCGTTCTTTAATTAGCTCATTTACAAACAATGGCCATCATACTTTCTAGGTTCCTCAGTGCCATTGGGGACCTAGGAGGGAGCTGAGAGCACCTTACTCCTGCTGCTTGACATTTGTTCTTGAGGTTCTCCGAGACCAGTCGTTAGAATGAAGGAAAGGTACTTTTGTGTTCTCCAATTTGTTTTTGTTGTTGTTCTCAGCCAGAGTCTCTTACTGAGCAGCCTTTGCCGGTTCACTATGTAAGCCAGGCTCGAACTCACAGAAGTTGGCTTGCCTCTGCTTCTCCAGTGATGGAATTAAAGACCTGAGCCACTGCATCCAGCCTGAATCAAGATTGTGTGTGTGTGTATGTGTGTGTGCTTTACTGATTTATTGTTTACCTATTTCAGAAGTTACAGAGAGATTTGCTATTACTTTCCACTTTGGTTATAGGATTATTTTAATTTTTTTCCTTTAAAAATTTTTATTTTTTTAAAAATAATTTATTCAGATTACAACCTGATTGTTATCCCCTCACTTGTATCTTCCTGTTCCTCCCTCCCTCCCTCTTCCGCCCTATTCCCCTCCCCCAGGTCTGTGACAGAAGGGGACCTCCTCCCCCACCTTATGACCACAGCCTGTCAGATCTCATCCAGAGAGAGATGAGATCTCCTTCCTCTAAGTGTCATCAGGCCTTCCCACCAAGGGGAAATGGTTAAATAGGGGGCACCAGAGTTCATGTCAGAGGCAGTCCCCGCTCCCCGCCCCCCCCCCCCAATACGACTGTGGAAAATGCACTGTCCACTGGCTACATCTGAACAGGGGGGTGAATCAGGGTTTTCTAGGATGAGCAATTCTTTTTCATGGTGGTTCTTCATGTTAGTCCATTGTACAGTATTGGTTTCCTCCCTCGGCCTTTTTGTGTGTCTTCATACAAGTTTCTGGGTATGAGTATGTGCCAGGTTGGTTTGGTTTTTGTTTTTGTTTTTATTCTACAGTCTATCTGGTTCTCTAAACTGACACCCCGCTGTGGGTGTTAAGCAAGCAAGCAAGGGGATTTGTGTTTGTGTTTGTTTTGTTTTTATTAAGAGAGGGGGATGCACACAGGGAGATGCCTGTCATAATGCCTCTATGGTCAGAGGACAACTTTTGGGAATTAGTTCTTCTTCTTCTCCTTTTTCTCCTCCTCCTCCTCCTCCTTCTTCTGTTTTTTGAGACAGAGTTTCTCTGTATGGTCAAGGCTGTCCTAGATTTGCTTTTTAGACCAGGCTGGTGCCTTCCTCTGCCTCCTAAGTGCTGGGATTACAAGCATGCACCACCACGCCACGCCTAGCAGCTTGGGAGCTGGTTCTTTCCTTCCACTATGTGGGTCTCTGGAATCAAACTGGGGTTGCTATGCTTTCTTGGATGAGTCTCTTTCCATCTTTTTTTTTTTTTTTTTTAAAGATATTTTACAGACAGTTGTGAGCTGCCATGTGAGTGCTAGGAATTGAACCCTGGTCCTCTGGAAGAGCAGGCAATGCTTTTAACCACTGAGCCATCTCTCCAGCCCTGTTTTTGTTCTTTTGAGACAGGGTTTCTCTGTGTAGTCCTGTCTATCCTGGGAACTCCCTCTGTAGATCAGGCTGGACTCAAACTCAGAGATCCACCTGCCTCCCGAATTCCGGGATTAAAGGTGTGTGCCACCACCACCCAGACCATCTTTTAAGAATAGTCATATCAGCCGGGTGGTGGTGGAGCACGCCTTTAGTCCCAGCACTCGGGAGGCAGAGGCCAGGTGGATCGCTGTGAGTTTGAGGCCAGCCTGGTCTACAAAGTGAGTCCAGGACAGCCAAGGCTACACAGAGAAACCCTGTCTCGAAAAACCAAAAAAAAAAAAAAAAAAAAAAAAAAAAAGCATATCCTTTCAATTTTATTTAAGTAGGGAGAGTTTAAGTGAGATGCATACAAAGGCCATAGTGTCCTATGATCACTTCCTTCCTCTTGCAGCTTTAATTGTTCTGAAGTTAAAGCAGACTTTTCTTTCTTTCTATTTTTTTAATACTTATTTATTTATTATTTATACATATTCTGCCCACATGTGTGCCTGCCCTCCAGAAGAGAGCACCAGATCTCATTGTAGATGGTTCTGAGCCACCATGTGGTTGCTGGGAATTGAACTCAGGACCTTTGGAAGAGCAGTCAGGGTTCTTAACTTCAGAGCCATCTCTCCAGCCCAAAGTGGACTTTTCTTACTTGCACGTCTTTCTCAGTGTTTAGTCATGAATACTCTCCACCCTGGTGTTCCACTATACCTGGCTCATTCTCATCAGTTGTCTGTCTGTTTATCTTTCTTTCCTTTCCTTTGGACTGTAGAGATGGCTCAGTGGTTAAGAGCACTGACTGCTCTTTCAGAGGACATGGGTTCAATTCCCAGCACCCACATGGTTGCTCACCCCTGCCTGCGACTCCAGTTCCAGGGCCTCTGACACGCTCATACAGACATGCAGGCAGTCAAAACACTGATGAACATAAGACAAAAATAAAGTATACATATTTGAAAAAGAGCATTCCCAATGACCCTGCGGTCTCACTGTTTTTGTTTCAGAGACCTTCATCTTCCACGGAGCCCTTGTTTTCCTGTCAGGTGTGACAGGCTGTTCTCAGCCTGGTGCTCAGCTCTAGTCCTGGTTGTCTTTTCCATCCTCCTGTGCTCAGGAATCTTAGCAGGAAGTATTTAAGCCACACAGCATAAATCACCCTTCCTAGAATTGTCCTTCGGATTCCTGCCCCTGCGTCCCAGTCCCTGTGAATAGATCGTTGTTTTGGCATCTCCTCAGATAACTCAGGCATGGTACCTGTGGCTTCCCCGCCTTTCTTCCCAAAGTACTAGGGATTAACCCTGAGCCTCATGCATGCCAGAGAAGCACTTCACCACAGCGAGCGGAATCATCAGCCCCTGTCTAGTCTTAGTTTTTATGTTGAAACAGGAGCTTAACTAAATTGTTCAGGTTGGCCTCACTCTGTCGGGCCTTGAGTTTATTACCCACCTGTCTTATTCTCTTTAGTAGAATGGATTAAAGGCCTCTGCTGCTAAAGGTCCGGCTGCTCTATTGTGTTTGTTTATTTATTCATTTTATTTATGTGTTTGTTTGTTTGGTTGCTTTGAGATAAGTTCTCAATATGTAGCCTTGGTTGTTCTGGAACTCCATATGTAGGCCAGATTGACCTCACGTTCACAGAGGTCTGCCTATTTCTGCCTCCCAAATGCTGAGATTGAAGGCATGTGCCCACAGGGCTTTAATCCCAGCACTCCGGATTCAGAGGCAGGTGGATCTCTGTGAGTCTGAGGCCATCCTGGTCTACAAAGTGAATTCCAGGACCGCCAGGGCTACACAGAAAAACCCTGTTTTTAAATTTTTTATTTTATTACTTTGTGTGTGTGTGTGTGTGTGTGTGTGTGTGTGCGCGCGCGTGCGCACGTATGTATTATGTGTGTGGTTTCACAAATACTACAGTGTACATGTGGACAACTCTGGGTCGTTTTCTCCTTCCTCTTTTACAGGAGTTCTAGGGGTTGAACTGAGGTCACAAGGCTTGTACAGCAAGCAACATTACCCACTATGTTATCTTGCCCACACTAGCCTGGGTATCTTGAAGTATAACTGAGATATAATAAATAAACTACACAAATTAATGCACAGTTTTGACTTAGTCCCATGCCTATGAAACAACTGCACATCTCTCTAGTCCTAGACTGTTTCTTTTTTGTTGTTTGATTTTGGTTTGGTTTTGATTTTTTGAGACAGGGTTTCTCTGTATAGCCTTGTCTATCCTGGACTCACTTTATAGACCAGCCTGGCCTTGAACTCACAGAGATCCACCTGCCTCTGCCTCCCAAGTGCTGGGATTAAAGGCTTGTGCTACCCTGTCCGGCTGCTATCAATGTTTCTATTTCTCTTGGACAATGGAGTTTGTCCCTCCCTTTGTGAGGTCTTCCTCATGCTGCATCGGTCTTTTTCTAGTCTTGCCTCTCTCTAATTTGTTTATACTTTGAATATTTTGCTTTGAAGCATCACTCAAGAAACATTAAGTCTCGGCTAGGCAGCACTATGGAGGCAGAGGTAGACAGATCTTTGAGTTTGAGTCCCAGCTATGTCTAGAGAGCGAGTTCCAGGACAGCCAAGGCTACACAGTGAAACCTTTGTCTCAAAAAAACTAAAACCAAACTAAAGCAAACCCAGATCAAACAAACAACAACAAAAAGGAAACAGAGTCTAGGGCGGGAGAGATGGCTAGGCAGTTCAGAACACTTGCTGTCTTGTAGAGGACCAGGTTCAATTCCCAGCACCCACATGGTGCATCACAACCACCCACATGGTGCATCACAGTTCTGGGGAATTTGGTGCCCTCTTCTAGCCTCCATGGGCTGTTGTACTCCTCTGGTACACATGAATTTGTGCACACACACATGCATATGAAAATCAGTATATAAGGAAACGTCTAGATTCAAGTAGAGAATCTTTCTAGGTCACTCAAGCCTGCTACAAATAAATGGGCCAAATTGATTCTTATTTTCTCATTTTCTTTCTTTCTTTCTTCCTTCCTTTCTCTCTCTCTTTCTTTCTTTCTTTCTTTCTTTTCTAGACAATATTTCTGCCAGCCTGCTCTACAAAGACAGTCCAGGACAGTCAAGGCTACATACTGAAACCCTGTCTTGAAACAAAACAAAACATTTCCTAGCTTACAAACGCCCCTGGATAAGGGTGACAAAACCAAAACAGAGGTTGAACAATTTTGCTCCATCATGCACCCATATTACCTCATCTGCCCCACGAGTTGTGACTATACTTTCTTTTTTGATTCTAAATATAAAGAGTCTTTTTAGTTGTCTTTATTTTTTGCAAGGCCCAGCTCAACCTAGGCTCTAATCTTCCTGACACCTCTCTTACAAGTCTGAGCCACAATTCTATATCTTTTCTGGATTGAATGTCCTTTTCTCTACGAAAATCTTGGCTTTCAAGGACCTCATTAATAACTACTTTCTCATAGATTCTTCTGTGATGTATCATTTTCTTAAAAGCAAGAACTATTTTCATATTCCTTTTCTTTCCTTCATGTCATCTACATTGTAAAATCCTATTTTATACTCACAGGGGTGGGTGTGTTAGGATTGAACCTAGAGTTTCACTCATGCTGCTAAGCAGCATGTTTACCGTTGAGCCATAACTCCAGTCTCCAAATAGAGTAAACTCTTAGTAATCAAACTTTCATTTTTATTTTTTGGTTTTTCGAGACAGGGTTTCTCTGTTACACAAAGCCCTGGCTGTCCTGGACTCACTCTGTAGACCAGGCTGGCCTTGAACTAAGATCCACTGCCTCTGCCTCCTGAATACTGGGATCAAAGGTGTGCACCACTTATTTTTGTTATGATGAGCTGACGTCACTTTTTAGTGTGTTTGTTTAAAAGTATCTTTAAGTGTGGTGATGCACACTTTTAATCCCAGACTTTGAGAGGCAGAGGCAGATGGATCTCTGTATGAGGCCAATCTGGTCTACATACCAAGTTCCAGGCCAGCCAGGGACATAGTAAGGCCTTGTCTCCAAAAATAAGTTCTCTATCAAACACATGGAGATACATTTTTTTAACCTTATCAACTCCTGAATATTAAGGTTGATTATACATTTATTACTGTTTTGAAGTACTTAATAAAAAGATAGGTTGGGTGGTGGTGGTGGTGGCGTAGCCTTTAATCCCAGAACTCGGGAGGCAGAGGTAGGCAGATATCTGTGAGTTTGAGGCCAGCCTGGTCTACAAAGAGAGTTCCAGGACGGCCAGGGCTACACAGAGAAACCCTGTCTCAAAATAACAAACAAACAACCCTCCTCAAAAAACCAACCCCCCCCCCCAAAAAAAAGCTGACTTGGCTAGACTGGCTGGCCAGCATCTTCGTCTTTGCAGTGTTGAGCTTCCACCTGACTTTTTTACTTAGGGCCTGGGACTGAATTTAGGTTCCCAAGGTTGCATGGTAAGCATTTTTTTTTTCTTTTTTGGTTTTTTGAGACAGGGTTTCTCTGTGTAGCCTTGGCTGTTCTGGACTAACTTTGTAGACCAGGCTGGCTTTGAACTCACAGAGATCCGCCTGCCTCTGCCTCCTGAGTTAATGTTAATATCTTAATGTTTACCTATAAAGGAATGAATCTGAGGCAATAAAATTGAGGCAGGACTCACAATTTAATCAAATCTATAGACTTATTAGAACATAAAAATGAGCTTTCTAGGGGGGAAAGATAGATAAGACATATATAAGAAATTTTTAAAAATTACATTTTGTAGTATGTATGTATGTATGTGTGTGAGGGGGGGTGGAGAGTGAGGCACATGCATGTCATACTACACATGTGGAGGCCAGAGGACCACTTTCAGGAGTTGGTTCTCTCCTCCTGCCATGTAGGTCTTGGGGATAAAATCTAGGTTGTCAGGCTTGTGATAAAAGCACCTTTACCCACTGAGCCATCTTGCTAGTCCATATTTTAAAAAAATTATTTCAAACTCTGATCTGGGATAATTTTCTAGCTTCTCCTTAGTCCTACCAATACTATTAATAACCAAACAATTATGGGTAACTACAGTTAACAGATATATAGCTTATTATGTGCTAAGAACTGTACTCAGCAGTTGGTTATCTCATTTAATGAGCCATAAGCTGAGGCAGATATTCTTATCATTCTCATTAAAATGAAAAAAAAAATCTAAAACTTGAGCATAAATTGTCATAGAGATAGTAGGTTGCAGAATCCAAACCCATGTACGTGACTGCTGTGTCTGGAGGCTGCCACTGAAATGTTGCCATTCTCTGGTTCTACCTGTGTCCCGTTTTCCTCAGCTTTGAACATTTGTGTGGACAGCTTCTTTATCCTCACCCTCTTAAAAAAGATTTTTAACGGATTTTTAGTCTTTTTTTTTTCTTGCAGCAGTTTTTATTCAGGATCCTGGAGTGACCCGGATTTTTACTCTTATAGTGCTCTTATGCCTTACTGACCCCCCCTTTGGTTTTTTTGAGACAGGATTTCTCTGTGTAGCCTTGGCTGTCTTGGACTCACTTTGTAGACCAGGCTGGCCTCAAACTCACAGCGATCCACCTGCCTCTGCCTCCCGAGTGTGCTGGGATTAAAGGCGTGCGCCACCACACCTAGCCTTTAAAGCTCTTCTTCTCCTTCTTCTTCTCCTTCATCTTCTCCTTCTCTCCTCCTCCTCCTCCTTTCTCCCGAGACAGGGTTTCTCTGTGTAGCCTTGGCTGTCCTGGACTCGCTTTGTAGACCAGGCTGGCCTTGGACTCAGAGATCTGCCTGCTTCTGCCTCCTGAGTGCTGGGATTAAAGGCGCACACCCAGCTTCTAAAGCTCCTCTTAATGAATTCTATTAAGTGGAGTGTAATGTCCAATTGTCACAAATATCGGTGGCACTTATCAGATGATTGCAGTGGTGTCTTAGGTGCTGTCTATTGGGCTTCTTAGCATCACACCTAGTTTCCTTTGCTACAAGTTTTACTTTTGCTTCTTTATTATTGTGTGTGTTTTTTTCAGTGAGGGTTTCTCTGTATAGCCTTAGCTGTCCTGGACTCCCTTTGTAGACCAGGCTGGCCTCAAAGTCACAGAGATCCACCTGCCTCTGCCTCCCGAATGCTGGGATTGATTAAAGGTGTGCACCACCACACCTGGCTTTTGCTGTGACACATTTTAGTTGATGTGGCTCTGGTGGCATAACCTAAGGTCTTAGGCATGAAGCCAAGGGCTCTACCATTACCCCACAGCCCCAGCCCTCCCATTGTAATTACTAAGAATTTGCTGGGGATTTACTTAAAATTAATTATGTTACAAACCTTACCAAACTTTCAATTTATGTATTATACACCTGTATGATTTTCTGTTATTTGATGGGCTGTAAAATGTGATCATTAACAACAACAAAAATAGAGCTCTGGGCCAGTGAGATGGTTCAGCAGGGAGAAGTGCTTGCCACGCAAGCCTGAGGACCTAGTGTGCACCACCTCCAGAAGGAACAGTGGAAGGAGAAGTGACTGGAAAGTTCTCTTCCAGAAGTGTGCCTCTGCATGTGCCACAGCATGGGAATCTCTCTTTCTCTCTCACACACAGTAATCATGAAGCTCACTCCCCCCCCCCCCCAGACAAGGTTTTTCTGTGTGTAGTGCTGGCTGTCCTGGAACTGGCTTTGTAGACCAGGCTAGCCTCTAACTCACAGAGATCCACCTGCCTCTGCCTCCTGAGTGCTGGGATTAAAGGTGTGCACCACCACACCTGGCTTGAAGCTCACTTTTCAGTTCAGTCCCCAAAATGCAAGCTGGCCTATAGCCTTTTGACATGCCTTATTAGTTTTTGCTTATATTCTTTATCTGACACAACTAAGCGTCCATGTTCATTATGCATTTTTTTCTTCTGCAGTCTTGGAATCAATTATTTTGCTAAAATATGAGGAACTGTATTTAGAGTCCAAACTCTGGACTCATTGCTCTCAGATTCTCTCAATGGACAGCATATGCTCCTATTTCTACAAATAGAGACTGATGTCACTAATACTAGCCTACCCCAGAAAGAGTTCTCTAGTTTTCTTCCATATTTGTAGCTCTCCTTTTCCGCAGGCACAAACTGGGCTCCCATTTTCCTAAGTATAAGTATCTATCGGACCAGTGTGCTGTACATAACCAAACCCCTCTTTATTTTGTTTTAACTCTTCCAAAGTCAGGTGTGCCTTCAGAGAACACTGTGCACCACGCTGTTTTCTGCATGGATACCTCTGGCTCTCACCGGGCTGCCTTTCATTCACTGTATTGTGCAGTCCTTTGACCTCACATACCCTCTGTAAGACACGTTAAATACATTTTTTCTTCTTTCCTTCTTTCTTCTTCTGTCTCAGTGAGGTAATTAAAGAGGGTATTGTTAGCTATAATTTTTAACAGATCTTTGGGGAATTGGTCAGCCCATGATGAATATGCTAAAATTATAGATGCTTCAAATTCATTGAATTTGTGTCAACTATGATTTTCCGGCTTTTCTTTTCTTTCTTTTTGTTTGTTTGTTTTTTTTTTTTTTGAGACCAAAAAGGTTTGTATAGCCTTGGCTGTCCTGGAGTCGCTTTGTAGACCAGGGAGGCCTCGAACTCACAGCGATCTGCCTGCCCCTGCCTCCTGAGCGATGGGATTTAAGGCGCAGGGCTTTCTTTTCCTATGATGTTTGCGGGAAACGGTGGACACAGAATGAAGAAAGAAACAAGTTTAGTTCCAGTTCTGAGAGACTGGCAAGTTACTCGCTTAAAAAAAAAAAAAAGCTAGACTAAACCAAGGAGAGTCACTGCCGGGGGGCAGCAGGTTGACTCACCTGCCCATCTTCCCACACAAAGTTACTCAGGGCGCTTTATTCCCTTCCCTGGATATAAATGCCCACATAAATTCAGTTTCCAACACTCGATTTGATAATCCTTAACATTCGTTCTACTGTTCATCTTTTTCCTCTATTCAATATTTGTTAAGTACTTTTATTCTTTAGTTTGTCACCTTACATCTGATTTGGTTTCATCTTTGACTAAAAAACAGTGATGGCGTGTGGTGTGCCTAGGACTCCCGAACGGTTTTGCTTTGCTTTTCGGTAGCATCTCTCTTCCCAGGGAAAAGACATTTCAAAATTTCTCACCGTCTTCCCAATTAGCATGGCAGAGCAGTCACAGCCAAGTCATGTTATTTTTAACAACACCGGTTCTTCATTCCTCTCCCTAGCCCCATTTCAAGACTGGTTCCCCCTGGGCGACTGATATTAACGGAATTCCTCCTGGAGACCAAGTCCCCCCCCCCCCCCAAACAGTGGCTCCAATCAACACACAGATTTCCAAGTTGCTCCCTGGGAATTTGGGCGCTACGCTTTCGGAAGTTTGAGTGCGTTTCACAAGGCATCCCCCGCCCCCTCCTCCCGCCGCCGCCCCCGCCCTCCACCTCGGGAGGCACAACTGTCTGACGCGTCACCCCTGTGGAGGCCCACGCAGGACGGGGGTGGCATCCTCAGTGGGCGGCTGCTGCGTGACGTGAGACGAGGCGAGGCGACCCCGGCGGGCTGAAACTTCCTAGCTTCTCTGCCTGAGAACACAGCCACTACGTCCACCTTTCTTCACCCGGCAGGAGCTTCCCCCCACCCGGCCCGAGCCTGGGCTTTCGCTCAGAAAAGAGCGGAACCTGCTCCACGCACGCACGCACGCTCTCGCCGCCCTCCACGGTCCGCAGCCGCGCGCCCGCCCGCCCGGCCGCTCGCCCGCCGCCACCGCGGCGCGTGTCCTCACGGCGCCTCCGCCCGCCCCCCATCCCCGGCCCCGCCAGCCCTTCTGCGGGTCGCCGCGCGCGGGTCGCCGCGGAAGGAGGCGGGAGCGCGCGCGAGACGCACGGCCCCGCGCCGAGCGCCGGAAGCAGCCGCCGGGCCTCGCGCGTCGCGCGCGCCGCCCCCGCCCCTGAGCGGCGACCTTGCTCGCGCGCGCGCACTAAGGCGCCGCCGCCGCCGCCGCTGCTGCTGCCGCCGCCGCCGCCGCCGCCGCCGCCGCCGGGGCTGCTGCTCCGGCTGCTGCAGGAGGCGGCGCTGGCTGGCGGCTGCGCTCGCTTCCAGTCGGCGAGCGGAGGAGCGAGCGTGCGTGTGTGCGTGTGTGTGTGTGTTTTTAAAGATGGCCGGAGCGGCGGCGGCGGTGGCCGCGGGAGCAGGAGCCGGAGCCGCCGCGGCAGCGGTGTCGGTGTCGGCTCCGGGTCGGGCCTCGGCACCCCCTCCGCCTCCGCCCGTGTACTGTGTGTGCCGCCAGCCGTACGACGTGAACCGCTTCATGATCGAGTGCGACGTCTGCAAGGACTGGTTCCACGGCAGGTAAATAAACCCCCTCAGCCCTGCCGCTGTCGCCTGCGGCCACCGGCCGGCCGCCGCCGCTGCCGCCTGCGCCTCCCTCGGGCTGGGCCGCCGCGTCGCGCCCCACGTCCCGAGACTTGGGAACGGAGCCCCCGGACCGTGTGGAGGCGAGAGCTGGGGGCCCCCCCTGGACTGCTGGGCAGGCTGCGGAGCGGAGCCGGTGGGCTCTGCCGGCCCGGCGAAGAGTCGCCACAACAAACAGGAACAAAGGGGCCGGCGGAGAAGTTGGCAGGGGAAGCCGGGGCGAGGGGACGCGGCGGGCGGCGCGGCTCCGGTGGCGGCGGCGGCGGAGCGCAGGCAGGCAGGCAGGCCCGCAGCCCGTTGTCCCCACCACTGCCCTGGCTGCCGCCGGCCGCCTCGTCCCGGGCTCCCCGCCGCCCCGCGCCTGCCCTCGCCGGGCTGCCGCGCCTGCTGCGTTTCCGGGCGGCCGCCGCTCGGTCCGGCCGCGCGTCGCCCCCGCCGCTGGTCCCGTCGCGCCCCCTTCTCTCTTTATCAAACTTCCTCGGGCGGCGGGACAGGGCGACGGGGCCGCTAGTAAACAGAGCAACAGATGAGGCACTCGCGACTCGGTGCGGGGCCCCGTGGCGGCATAGTTTGGCTGGCCGCTGGCCCACCCCGCAACACACCCCCTAGGGCCGGGGGCGTGTGGCCGGGGTCGGGGGGACATCGCCGCAGACCGTCCCCGGCGTCGCTGTCTCGCCGCGCTTCAAACTTTACACTGAGTGCGGTCTCGGGCGACACCCGGACGGCCCGCAGCGGTGGCCCGGACGCTGCGGCCAGCCAACTTTGGGGTGGTGCGGTGGCGGACGTTGCCCTCGGGTGCCGCCGCAGCCGCACCGCAGGTTTGACGTTTGGGAGAGCTCGGGCCGCCTCCGCAGCCAGGCCGCCGACTCGTGTGTTTTGTAATCAAAGTGTGAGGCTAATAAAGGGCGGCGCCACAGCCTCTTGACTCCGGCGTGGGAGGGATTCGCAGGCATTTAAACAAAGAAACTAGTTGGGGTTGGGCTCCCAAAGTCCTTATTTGGGTGTTGTGGCAAAGCCTGCGGTCACCTTTAGGTGAGGCAGGTTTTCGGGGCACGGTAGGATGTTGTATCTTGACGAGAGCCCGCTTGGGAGTTTTAGCTGATATGGTGCCTGTGGTTGTAGCAAGTATGCTTTGATTGACAGCAGGACATTTAAATACAGCCCCCGCTCCCCCTCCCCAATTTTACAGAAACATTGCACCACCAGGCCAGATGTCTTAGTCTCCCTCTACTGGTCTGGGGAGAGAAAACCATTGAAATTTCAGGGTTCTTTTCTGTGTTGACAACTGATTAGGTAGAATTTGACTTAATTCTCAGGTACAGTTAAATGTACTGAGTTTTAAACTTACACGACTCTGACAACAGATAGCACGAACAGAATGATCACTTTCACTTTAAAAGAAGGGCAATGTACTTATTTTTTGTAAAGGCAAACTTGAACAGTCTGACAAAAGGAGGGCGGGCATTGTAATGTCACTTAGAAAAGTTTTAAAAAAATTTCGTTGTACATCAAAGTGGAAAATTTTGTTTTTGTTTTTTGAGACAGGGTTTCTCTGAAGTGAAATTAGTATGTATCAAATATTTCCAATTCTATATCTACATTTTCTGCAACCAGAATAGATTATCCAACATTTTTAAGTTCTGAAAAGAATAAAACAAGAATTAGTTGCAATTGCAGAAGGGTTCCAGGAACTATTTGACAGAAATACACTCCACTGTGTAATTCAGGGATTATATAGCTTAATAAATTATAGACTGAGGGCTTTAAAGCTTCATTTATTGTAACATGGATGCTGGGGAGTCAGACTCAGGTGCTCATGCTTGAGCTGCGAGCCCTGTTCACCCTGGCTTTTGCTCTCTGTCTCCGTGTCTGTCTTTCTCCTGGGTTTCTCTGTATAGGCCTGGCTATTCTGGAACTCTTTTCATAGATTTGCCTCCCCCTGCCTCCCAAATGCTGTGACTAAAAGCATGTACCACCATGCCCAGCTGCAGTTGTTGGTCTTAAGTTAGGTGCCTTAATGCTAGAGCATGACAAACCTCAGGTGGTTCCTCGCCATTTTTGTCACACATTTGAGTACCCGTTTGTAAACAGGATTTGAAGAGGCACTAAAGAGCTCAAGTATTGCCAGGCGGTGGTGGCGCAGGCCTTTAATCCCAGCACTCAGGAGGCAGAGGCAGGTGGATCGTTGTGAGTTCGAGGCCAGCCTGGTCTACAGAGTAAGCTCCAGGACAGCCAAGGCTAACACACAGAGAAATCCTGTCTCGAAAAAGAAAAAAGAAAAAAGCTCAAATATCCTCTCCTCACAAATATGTGCAGTTTCATCCATGAAAGTGACTCAGGTGAGCCCAACGTCTCATCATTGAGATGTTAATGTGGTTCATAGGTCAGAAGGTAGAAAATGTGTTCATGCTGCTGTGCCCCATGAAAGTGCTATCTTTTAGCAGGGTGTGGTGGTGCACGCCTTTAATCCCAGCAATAGGGAGGCAGAGGCAGGTGAATATTTAAGTTCAAGGCCAGCCTGGTCTACAAAGCGAGTCCAGGACAGCCAGGACTACAAGAGGAACCTTGTCTTGAAACCCCCTCCCCATCAAAAAAGTGGTATCTTTTTAGTAAGTTTAATTTTTAATTGATAATTTAGAACTTATATGTCTTTTCTATGATTGATATTTATTTATTCTAATGAGTCATTTTTAAATCACAGAGAAGTGTTACATATGTATTAATTATTAATTATGTGAGAATTGGTCCCTAAAGGACAAGGCATATCTTTAATAACAACCCTCAGGTTTTAAAAAAATAGTCCATCTGCAGAAGAGTAGGGTGGATAAGCAGTTTTTATGTGGATAATTTGTATTTTGTGTGTTTCTTTCTTTTCTTTTTCTTTGAGACAGGGTTTCTCTGTGTAGCCCTAGCTGTCCTGGAACTCTTTGTAGACCAGGCTGGCCTTGAACTCACAGAGATCCACCTGCCTCTCCCTCTTGAGTGCTGGGATTAAAAGTGTGTACCACCACTGCCCGGCCAGATAATTTGTTTTTAATTTATTTATTTCTTTTAAAATCTGTTATTGTCATGTGTGGGTTCTAAAGACGAAGCTCAGATTGTCAGGCTTGCATGAGAGGCATCTGCTATCTGGGAACCTCAGAACTTGTCTTAAGGCCTTCCGTGATACAGCAAGACTGAGACTGCTAACCTTTGGTGCATGGTGTGTAGTCAGGAGTTCCACCTCTTAGCCTGCATAAGCCTTTTGCAAAGGAGAGAATGAAAGAATACTCAAAATCAACAGGTTGTAATACATAATAGATACCCGGGTCAGTGAGCCGAGAGATGTGCTGGATTCTCCTAGGGAGCTTCCTTTCAGCTTAAACACAGAGCTCTTCCTCTCCAGTCCTGGTGGATGTGAGACAGTGCAGGCCCTCTTTGGTGCTGCCCATCCTATAAACTCCAGGCTGTATGACTTTGATAGTACTGTGATAGCCCATGAAAAAATGCATCGTTCTAGCTAAGTAGTCTTAGCATGTTTGCGGTGTCTTTGTAATTATATATTCTTTAGACTTCACAAGAGTAATGTGTTACAAACATTAAAAAGTATAGAGAAGCCGGGCGTGGTAGCAAACGCCTTTAATCCCAGCATTTGGGAGGCAGAGTGTCCCCCCCCCCCACAAAAGTATAGAGAAATAGAAATAACACGAAAGTCCATATCTTTCATGGATAACCACTATTTAATGTTTGAGGTATGTCTGCAAATGCATTTGCATACCAGAAGAGGACGCTGGATTCTATGGGACTACAGTTACAGATGGCTAAGAGCCACCATGTGGGGAGCTGGGAATTGAACTCAGGACTTTTGGGAGAATAACCATTGTTCTTAACCACTGAGCCATCTCTTTAGCCCCATGACTTTTGGTGGGGGTAGGGTGTTCCGAGACAGGGTCTCTCTGTGTAGCTTTGGCTGTTCTGGACTCAGTTTGTAGACCAGGCTGGCCTCAAACTTGCAGCTATCCACCTGCCTCTGCCTCCCTTAGTTCTGGGATGTGTGTCACTGTACCCAGTGAGGTATGACTTTTTTTTATATCCTTAAAGAACAAAATTGGGATTTGCTTTATGTATTGTTATCTTTTTTTTTTAACTATTATGTACTTCCTGTCATATTTTTAATGCTATTTGAAGTTTTTTTAGTGGCTGTATTTTTTTTTTAAAGCTGCATAGTGTTTGATTCTACAAAAGTGTAACATTTGAAAGTCATTTTCCTCTTATTACTTTATTTTCCTACTCCTTGCATTTACTAATGGTAATATGATTTACACCCTTTAAACCAAAATTTTATGGGTATCTCTATTTCCTTAGATTAATTCATATTCAAAATTTTTTGAAAAAAAATTGGTGGTTAGAAGATGGAGGTGTTTTTGACTTGACATGTCTTTGCCGGGCTGTCCTCCGAAAGGGTATTCTGTTTGTTCTTCAGCAGTGCCTGGTTTAGTTCCCTGTGGCTTCAGCAGTATCAAGTATTAAAACAGGACTTTCTTTGGAGTGTCAGCTTCTGAATGCTGACACAGACTCAGCAATTAAAAAGAATGAACTGTTGATTCATGTAACACCGTGGACGAAGCTCACAGGTGTAGAGTTTGGCATCAGAAGGAAGATGTGAGGTAGGCACTGCTTTTCAACCCAGCACGTGGGAGGCACAGGCAGCGAGAGAGAGCGCTGTGAGTTGTAGGTCAACCTGGACTACACAGCAAGTTCCAGGCCCTCCAGGCTACATAGTGAAACCCTATCCTCAAACAAAAAAGTTCAACAAAAAGGTTTTAAAATTTAAGAATTGGCCATTTTGGTAGCCAATAAACATTTTGTAAAAATGTTTTCCTTTTCACTTGAGTGGGAGTGCCTGCTGTGTAGTACCATTAAGTTGTTTGTTTAGTTTGTAAGGTGCTGGGTGCTGCTCTTGATGCTAGGAAAACAGCAGAGAACACGACAGAAGCTTCAGTCTGCACCAGCACATTCTAGTGGGAAGAGTGAGAAGCAGGTAGGACAAAAGAATAATGTGAAGAAAGTTGAACTGGGGAAAAGACAGGTTAGGATGTTTGCATGCCATCTCTCTGTGGTGAGCTTATGGAAATGTAGTGCTCATGATGCTGACAAAGTTCTGGGCCAGAAGCCTGTGCCACCACACCTGCATGATGCTGCATTTCTTTTTCTTTCAGCCCAGCACTTTGTCACACTTTCTGATCCCTTTTTTGTGGAGAACAGAGTTTAGAAACCAAGGTCTGGTTGGCTGTAAACTTGGTGTTATGTTTAGGCTTTCTCAGTGGACAGCTAGGAAACACAGTATAACCCACACACATGCAGCTCTATTTCTAGACTGTTACGGTTATTTTTACATACCTGTGTTTGTTTCTCTTAGTTTATTTCTTAACCCAGCGATTGCACTAATAATTGAGACTTTTATGTTTGTTTATAAGGATTCACAACACAATCTTGAGAAGGTTAAGTCTGTTCTGTGTTATTCTGACTCTGTCTTTGTCAAAATCCCAAGTTACTTGCTTTTCAGTTCTTTCTTTGCTCCAGCTAAATCTTCTTCATGTCTCCTGCACCTCTGCCTGGGGCTGAGTCCCCTCCTTCCTCTTCTAACTCCTCCTCCCCTGGCTGGCAGGGAAGTCCAGCCCTATTCTCCCCGCCGCTCAGCAATTGGCTGTAAACTGCCTTACTGGCGTACAAGGGGACAATTGGGGAACAGAGTTTATACAACATTGAGACAGGAGATTCTCAGAACAAGGCTTGTAATCAGATATGGAGGATATAGAAATCAGCATTTGAATTATACAGTAACCTTACGTCAACAGTAGACCTTCCTGTCCACACAAAAACCATAAACTTTCGTAGTGGCACCTCGTACACTAACAACACATAGCTCCTTTTAGTTTTTCTCTTCCCACTCTTAAATAGTGGTAAACTTAGCTCTTATCTAGAACATTCTTATTGTTGACTCTTAGTGCTTGTATAGCAGAGTCCTAGAATTACTAACATAGCCCCATTGTGAGAAACAGATTGGCTTAGTAAATTACATTCCTTATATAGTTGCCTTTAGCTTTACAACATTTAGTAAAAAATATTGTATGGCATTGTTTTTCTTTTCTTTTAGGCATATAAGACATTATGAAATGGGCGTGAGAAGTCCATTACCTGAAGGTAAACTCAGGCCTTCCCCAGCCTCCTGCAACTCCTTCTCCTTTCTAATCCTTTCCTCTCCACCCCTTGTAAAAAGCCACTTGGCTTTCTTTCCCTCCAGAGAGGGTCTCACTATGTAATCCAGGCTGGCCTTGAAATCACAGAGAGCCATAGCTGTGATTTCAGCACCTGTGCAGGTGAGGCAGGTGGATCTCTGTGAGCTCGTTGCCACCTAAGGCTGCATAGTAAAAGCCACCCCAGTCACTTCAGTCCCCCAAATTTGTGCGTGCTGTCCTGCCCAGTCCTCAGCTTTTAAAATTTGTTTTAAAGAATTAAAAAAAATATGTGTAATGTGTTTTGTTTGCATGTATGTATTTACATGTCTAGTCCCTTGGGGGCCAGAAGGGACATTGTCATCTCCACTACCCTGAACTGGAGTCAGTTGCCAGCTACTATGTGGGTGTTGGGAATTGAACTCTTGTCCCCTGTCAGAGTAGCAACTGCTCTTAACTGATGAGCCACATCTCCAACCCCAGGTTTTCTTTTCTCTTTCTTTCTTTTCTTTTCCTTTCTTTCTTTCTTTCTTTCAAGAAAAACGTTTCATGTGTCTAAGGTTGGTCTCAAATTTGCTATGTAGCTGCAGATGGCTTTGGATTTTGACCTTTACTGCACCCAGTTGAGGTGCCGCTGGGGATATTGAGCCCAGGGCTTTGTGAGTGCTATGAAAGCAGTTTACTAACTGAGCTGTATCACTAACCTAACCTGGTTTATCTTTCTTGCATGCATGCATGGGTGTGCTGAGGATTGAACCCAGGGCTTCACAAATTCAAAACCCACTGTCTATCAATGAACTATATCTCCAGCTCTTGTGACTTTTTTCTTTCTTTTTAAATTTAAATCACAGCTGGGGGGGGGGGTGGTACACACCTTTAATCTTAGCAGTCAGGAAGCAGAGGCAGGCAGATTTGATGCCGGCCTGGTTTACAAAGTGAGTTCTAGGATAGCCTGGGCTACACAGCGAAATTCTGTCTTGAAAAACCAAAGCAAACAACCCCACCCCAAACCCAACCAACAAACCAACCAACGAATAAAACCTCTTAAATTACATTTTTATTTATTATGTGGGCATGTGTTAGTGACCATGCATGCACTGTGGTGTGTGTGTCTGTAGAGGTCTCGTGCCTTTGAGGTTGGTTCTCGCCCTTTCCCCTCGTCCAGAGGCTGAGCGCAGGTGACCAGGCTTTTGAGGCAAGCCTTTACATACTGTTTCATTCTTCCCATGCTGGGAATCAAAGCCAGAGCCTTACACATACTATGCATGTTCTTTTGTTCTTTGCCTATTTTTTTTTAAAAAGTTTTTGAGACAGGGTTTCTCTGTGTAGCCTTGGCTGTCCTGGACCTGCTTTGTAGACCAGGCTGTCCTTAAACTCACAGAGATCCACCTGCCTCTGCCTCCCTGGTGCTGGGATTAAAGGAGTGTGCCAATATGCCCAGCCATTCTTTGCCTTTTAAAAAAATTTACTGTATAACTTCCCATATTCAGTTTGACAAGGTTTTCTTGTTTTTTAAGTCCCTGTGATCATAAAACTCTCATGTGGATCCTTCAGGTCTTAGTCCACTTCTCTGTTGTTTGTGGGTGTTTAAGTTGTTTATACTTTTTGTAGTTACTAACACTTCTTTTTTTTGTATATATGTAACCACCATGTGTATATATGTATTTTTATATTGTTGGAAATAAGATCTATAGTTGGTTGTCAGTAATGGTAAATTGAGTCACAGCTATAATCCTGGCTACTTGGGAGGACTCTTGGCAACAGAGTCAGATATTGTCTCAAAACAAACAAACAAACAAAAAAAGGTTTTTTTTTTTTTGGTTTGGTTTTTGTTTTTCCAAGACAGGGTTTCTCTGTTTAGCTTTGGCTGTCTTGGACTGGCTGTGTAGACCAGGCTGGCCTCGAACTCAACAATGATCCACTTGCCTCTGCCTCCAGAGTGCTGGGATTAAAGGCGTGCACCACCACACCCCGCCCTGCCCCCAATTATTTATTTATTTATTTAGTGTACAGTGTTCTGCCTGCATGTATGTCTACATGCCAGATCTCATTATGGATTGGTCTGAGCCACCATGTGGTTGCTGGGAATTGAACTCAGGACCTCTGGAGGAGCAGCCAGTGTTCTTAACCTCTGAGCCATCTCTCCAGCCCCAAACAAAAGAGATTTAAAAGGAGCTAAGGAGGGCCCTGAGTCCAGTCCCCAGTACCATCACTACCATTGCCCTTCCTGCCAGAAAAGAATACACATATGGTTTTATTAGCATAATTACATTTCTTGCTAGTAATTGGGTCAGTTTGAATTCTCACCAACATTGTGTGGGTCTCACTGTGTAGCTCAGACTAGTTTGAAACTATTTAGCCCAGAGTGGCTTTGAACTGAGATCATACAGGCCCATGCTACTATTTTTAAGGTATCTTAGTAGATTAGAGTTAGCCTTTTGTGGCAGTTATGAATAGTTGCTTCCACTGTTCAGTTGTATTTGGTTTGTTGTGGTAGTTTTTGAACCATGAAAACAAAAGTTTTAAGTTATATAGTCTTTTAGCAATATTTTCTTTTGAGTTATAATCCTTTTCTATCCAAGGTTAAAAAGAAATTTCACCTCTTTTCTTCTAGTACTTATATAGTTCTTTTTGTTTGTTTTTTTGAGACAGGGTTTCTCTGTGTAGCCTGGCTGACCTGGCTTGCTTTGTAGACTAGGCTGGCCTCGAACTCACAGAGATCCACCTGCCTTTGACTCCCAAGTGCTGAGATTACAAGTATGCCTCACTGTGCCCGGCTATTAGTTCTATTTTTTAAACATTCAGGTTTTCTTTCTTTCTTTTTTTTTTTTTTTTTTTTTTCGAGACAGGGTTTCTCTGTGTAGCCTTGGCTGTCCTGGACCCGCTTTGTAGACCAGGCTGGCCTCGAACTCACAGAGATTCACCTGCCTCTGCCTCCTGAGTGCTGGGATTATAGGCGTGCTTATTTTTGTTTTTTGAGACAGGATTTCTCTGTGCAGCCTTGACTGTCCTGGACTTGCTTTTTAGACCAGGCTGGCCTTGAACTCACAGCGATCCACCTGCCTCTGTCTCCTAAGTGCTGGCATTAAAGGTGTGCACCACCACTGCCTGACTTTTTCTTTTTTTAATAAAAAAGTCCTGTGCCCTAGGCAGCTTTGGTATCAGTATTAATAAAATTATAATTTTAGGGCTGACAGGATGGCCCAGAGGTTAAAAACATTGGCTGTTCTTCCTGAGGTCCTGAGTTCAATTCCCAGCAACCACATGGTGGCTCACAACCACCTATAATGAAATCTGATGCCCTCTTCTGGTGGGCAGGTGTACATGCAGGCAGCCCACTGTATACATAATAAATAAATATTAAAAAATTATAATTTTAGCTTTTCTATTTTTTCTAAATGGCATTGTTATTTAAAACTCCATGTTTGAAGCCAGGCATGTTTGAAGCCAGGCGTGGTGGTGCACATCTATAGTCCCAGCACTGGGGGTGGGGGTGGGGGGGCGGGGGCGGGGACAGAGGCAGGTGGATCGCTGTGAATTCGAGGCCAGCCTGGTCTACAAAGCGAGTCCAGGACAGCCAAGGCTAACAGAGAGGCCCTACCGCGAAAACCAAAGCAAACCAAACAAAAAAGCTCCTTGTTGGGAAGCTAGAGAGATAGCTCAGCTGTTAGGACACTTGGCTGTGTGCTCCAGAGGACCCAAGCTCGTTCCAAGCCCCCGTGCCAAGTGGCTCACAACCATCATAACTTTGACTCGGGGAATTTTAACACTCTGGCTGCCACAGGCACCTGTGCACATACCCACACTTACAAATAATAATTAAAAGTAATAAAAACAAAGCTTTAAGAAATCCATGTTGGCAGGGTGTGGTGGTGCATGCTTATGTGTGTGTGTGTGTGTTTGTTGTTGTTGTTTGTTTGTTTTGTTTTGAGACAGGGTCTCTCTGTGCAGCTTGTGTAACCACACCTTGCTGGCACATGCCTTTAATTCCAGCACTTGGGAGGCAGAGGCAGATGGATTGCTGTGAGTTCGAGGCCAGCTTAGTCTCCAAAGTGAGTCTAGGACAGCCAAATACACAAAGTAACCCTGTCTGGGGCTGGAGAGATGGCTCAGTGGTTAAGACCATTGTCTGTTCTTCCAAAGGACCCACATGGCAGCTTGCAGTGGTCTAATTCCAGTTCCAGGTGACCTGACACCCTCACACCAATGCACATAAAAGAAAAAAGAAAAAAGAAACCCTGTCTCGAAAAAAACCCAAAACCAACCAACTACCACCACCACCACCACCACCACCACCACCACCACCACCACCATCAACAACAACACACACACACACACACAAAAAAAAAAAAAAAAAAAAAAGAAAAGAAAAGAAATCCATATTGGAGCTGGAAAGATGGGTGGATCAGTGGTTAATAGCACTTGCTGTTCTTGTAGAGGGACCAGGGCTTGGTTCCCAGCCCTCAGTAGCACTTTATAATTGCCTTTAACTTTAGGAGATCTGATATCTTCTTCTGGCCTTATGGACACCAGGCATGCATGTGGTACACATACATACATGTTCACACATATCCATAAAACAAATACATAAATAATACACAAACAGGTAAATTTTTCTTAGAAAGTTCATATTGACTCCAGTGGTTTGAGATGCCAAACCCTTGCCAATTATATATACATGGTTGAAATTTCCATGTGTGGTATTTATGTTTCTATACATTCTGTTCCACTCGTCTCTGTCTGTTTCTGTACCAGCTGCACACTATTTAAATTTTAGGGCTTTTTTGAGGCAGGGTTTCTCTGTGTAGTCCTGGCTATCCTGACTTGCCTTGTAGACTGGGCTGTCCTCCAGCTCAGGAAAATCCTCCTGCCTCTGTCTGGGCTTAGAGGCCTGCGCCACCACACCCGCTCAAATGACAGGGCTTCTGTAGTGTGCTCTTAAGTCTGACATGCCAGTCTCGTCCTCCTAGTTATTTGTCTTCAGTGGTTTTCTCACTGTTCCATGTGAACTTCATATTAATATACCTACAGTTTAATCTTTTAAAATATATTTTTAAAGTGCATATGTGTGCGTTTCTATGTATGTTATATGTGTATGTGTGCCTGAGGAGGCCAGGAGAGCTGGCACTTGTGAGCAGTCCCGTGTAGGTGCTGAGGATGGAACGTGGAAGAGCAGCAAGTGCTCTCATTAAGCCATCTCTTTAGTCTAGTAACTTGTTTAATTTTGTGCAGAAACTCAATGCTATTTTTTATTGAGATTACAACAAATTAATTAATTTCATAGTAACTGATATTTTATATGTTGAGTCATTCTCTCCAAGTGAAGCACTTTTTACAGCATAACAACGTGTCTATTAGCTTGTGTTAAACCTTTCTTTGTGTAGATTTTGCTTATTTCTCAAAATCATTCCTAAGCATTCAGTTTTCTTTATTCCTGTGTGAAATGTGATTTTCTCTTGTTTGTTTGGTGGTTGTGGATATGAAGAGTGGACTTTGGCTATGTTTATATCTTGCTGTCTTACTGAAGAGTTGAGTTTCCGGGGCTGGAGATGTCCTTCAGTTGAGTGATTTCTCAGTGCCACAAAACCTAGGAGTGGACGAACATAATATTATCATCATGGCACTCTGCTAGGCAGGGTCATCAGAAATTCAAGGCCATCCTTTGCTACAGAGTGAGATTGAGGCCAACTTGTGATAAATTTGACCCTGTGTGAAAACAAAACACAAGAAACATGCCACCTGTCCCCACTGAACCTGTTCTAGTTAAGGTTACTATTTCTGTGATGAAGCACCCGACCAAAGCAACTAGGGGAGCAAAGAGTTTAATTAAGATCTATAGTGGGCGTGGTGGCACACACCGTTAATCCTAGCACTTTGAGGCAGAGACAGGAGGGTCTCTGAGTTTGAAGCCATCGTGGTCTACAGAGTGAGTTCCAGGACAGCCAAAACAGCACAGAGAGACCCTGTCTGTAAAAACAAGACAAGCTGTCTGAGTTTGAAGCCATCGTGGTCTACAGAGTGAGTTCCAGGACAGCCAAAACAGCACAGAGAGACCCTGTTTGGAAAAACAAGACAAGCTGGGCGGCGGCGGTGCACACCTTTAGTCCGGCACTCAGGAGGCAGAGGCAGTCAGCTCTCTACAAAGTGAGTCCAGGACAGCCAGGGCTATACACAGAAACCCTGTCTTGAAAAACAAAAACAAAAAACAAAAACAAAAAACAACAAACAAACAAAAAAAGATTTATGGCCAGGCATGGTAGGTCATACCTGTAACTCCAGCATTTAAGAGGTTGAACTAGGAGGATTGTCACAAGTTTGAGCCCAGCCTGGGCTACAGTGTCATTGTTTCAATAGTGGAGGGAACCCTGGGCGTGGTAGTATACACTTCAACACTTGAGAGGCAGAGGTAGTTGAGTCTCTCTGTGTTTGAGACAGCAAGTTCAGGCCAGCCAGTGCTATCTGTACAGTAGACCTTGTTTCAAATCAAAACCAATCAGTCAATCAATTAATAAATGACAAAAAGAATAACTCCCTCCTTTCTTTTTTCTCCTTCTTTCTAAGATTTATTTATTTTATGCATGAGAGTACTACTTGCGTGTACACCTGCAGGCCAGAAGAGGGCATCAGATCACATTTGTTGCAGGTTAGGAGCCACCATGTGGTTGTTGGGACTTGAACTCAGGAGCTCTGGAGGAAGCCGCCTCTCCAGCCCCTCCTCTGTTTCTTTCTGTTTGTAATCTACTTACAGTATTCTTGTTATTAACAATAGGTTTAGAAATCAAGATTGATACGTGGAGGCACACAAAAGGAAACATAAGAAATGAATTTTTATGTAAATATGTAATGAGTGGAGATATTTTGTTTCTAAACTTGCAGCAAAACCTGAAAACTTAAAAAAAGAAATAAGGTAGGCGCTCACATGTTTAATTGCAGCCCAGGAGGGACAGAGGCAGGCAGATCTCTGGTTCAAGCCAGCCTGGCCTGTATAGTGAGTTCCAGGCCCCTAAGGCTACACAGTGAGACCATGTCTCAAAAACACTCAGCAAAAAATGTTGAATCCCATTTCATCAGCAAAAGTATGAACATTTTAGAAAGCAATCTTGGAAGATTTTTTTTCCCTCTTTTTAGTTTTTTTGGTTTTTTTTGAGACAGAGTTTCTCTGTGTAACAGCTCTGACGGTCCTGGACTCATTCTGTAGACAAGGCCAGCCTCAAACTCACAGCAATCCACCTGCCTCTGCCTCCCAAGTGCTGGGATTAAAGGTGTGCACCACCACACCCGGCAAGAAAACAAAACAATTTTGAAAGAAAATTTAATCACGTGTACCCTACCACCCTCAGCTCAATGCATAGTAAACATGGTCTAGGATAGCAGTCTAGACTAGCTCCTCCTAATCTGTTCAGCATTCCTGCTTTGTGTCAGTAGATACATATTTTGTGTGGATTAACTGTAGAATGGACCTGTGTAGATAGATCTGAGTAAAAAATGCTGAATTATGTATGAATACTAGCTGTTTTCATAGGAAGTGGTCGTGAATTGACAGTGTGCTAGGCACTCTTGTAGGGTTTGGATTAATAGTCCCCAGTGCCGTGCTCTGCCAAGCTGCCTGTAGAAGGGTTACCTTGGGGAACTTGTTAAAAATAAAGATTAATGGACTACCCATTAACTTTCCCCTGTAGATTGACGGTGGGGTTTAGGAATGTGTGTGTGTGTGTGTGTGTGTGTGTGTGTGTGTGTGTGTGTGTGTGTAGGCCTGAGATTGATGATGAGAATCAGCCTGAACCATTCTTTACCTTATTTTTTAAGACAAGGTCTCTCGCTGAACCCGGACCTTGCCAATCCATCCAGCAGGTCCAGGGTTACTGTCTTTGCCCCTCAGCACTGGGATTAAAAGTGCATGCTTAGCTTTTTTTTTTTGAGGCCGGGGGCAGGGTCAGTCTAACTCCTCCTCATGCTTGCGTGTTAAGCATGTTACAGGCTGGGCCATCTCCCCACCTCCCTTCTTTTGAAATAAGCATTGCACAATACAGATTTCAGTTGCATTAGGTTTTGTAGATGTCTCAGAACTGGTACCAGTTTCTTGTGGCGCTTCCACACAGCTGTGGGGACATACTATGCTAGTTATCCGCACCTGATTTTGTTGTTTTGCTTGATGATCTTTTCATGTCTCATGTCTCCTTTGGAAAGACTGCCTAGTAGCGATTGGAAAAGATCCACAGGGGATTCTAATGGATTATGGGCATTAGGAGGCACAGTCTGATTGTTACAGGGGTTAGAAACAGTTTTGTTTGGTTTTGTTTTTGACTGTTAATTCCCTAGATCTTGAATTTCACAAAGAACTGTACTCACCAAAAATTTCATGAATTTCAAGATTCTTACATAGTTTTACATGTTTTTTCCCTTGCTGCGATTAGGTAGAAATCATCAGTGCAAAGAAACAAAACATGATGGATGAGCTTGAGATGGTTCAGAGGTTAAAGAGCAGTTGCTGTTTTTGCAGAGGACTCAAGTTCGGTCCCTAGCACTTAGGTTAGGTGGCTACAACCACTGGTAACTCTCGCTCTAGAGGATTTGACACCCTCTTCTGGCCCCTAGAGGCAGCCACACCATACACAAATAACTGAAAATTAGGGCCTAGAGAGGTCTCAGCAGTTAAGAGCATTTAACTGCTTTTCCAGAGGACTTGAGCTTGGTTCCTACCTCTCACAGCTGTCTGTAATTCCAGTCCTGGACTTCAGGGATACATGATGCATGTGCACACAAACAGAAAAAATACTCTTACTTGTAAAACAAAGAAAGAAACAAGTCAGGGCAGGAAAGATGGCTCAGCTGTTAAGAGCACTGGCTGTTCTTCCCAAAGGACCTGGATTCAACTCCCAGCACCACATGGCAGCTCACAACTGTCTGGAACTCCAGTTCCAGGAGATCTGACACCCTCACACAGAGACAGACACACAGGCAAAGTACCAGTGCACATACAAATTAATAAAATAAAATCATAGCCTGGTAGTGGTGGCATATGCCTTTAATCCCAGCACTTGGGAGACAGAGGCAGGTCGGTTGCTGTGAGTTCCGAGGCCAGCCTGGTCTACAAAGTGAGTCCAGGACAGCCAGGGCTATACAGAAAAACCATGTCTCAAACGAAACCAAACCCCATTTCTTTCTATCATTGTAATGCCTATGTGTAAAAGATAGTTATATTCATGTCTTTGTTAATGACTTACTGTCCTATTCATTGTGACCAGTGCTTACTTGACAAGAAGCTACTTAATGGGGTGTAGATTGGTAAAGTGGAGTATCAGCTTGAGAGGTAGAGTGGCCACGGGGCAGTGAAAAACTAGAGCTTTGTGGCTGCATTGGAGCTGTTTACTCCTTTGGATCATTCTCATGGATATTATTACCTTTGGTGAGGATAGATTATTTTCATAAGCTCCATTGTCAGCTGTATTGGTTGTTCTGTGTGTTCAGTGCCATACAGGGACAGCCAGAACAGCAAGCACATTCTCTATGCTCAACAAGCATGTAGGTAAGGGGTCAACAGGGGAAGCATCCTATTGTCACACACTCGTCGGGGAATATTACCAGTGGAATTGTGTTAGCAGTATTTTCAGCTTTTAAGAGTATTTTATACCACCCACCATTTCTTCTCTTCCTCTCTCCCCCCATCTGTTTCTCTCTCTCTCTCTCTCTCTCTCTCTCTCTCTCTCTCTCTCTCTCTCTCTTTTTGAGATAGGGTTTCTCTGTGTAGCCTTGGCTGTCCTGGACTCACTTTGTAGACCAGACTGGCTTCGAACTCACAACGATCTGCCTGCCTCTGCCTCCTGAGTGTGCCACCATGACTGGGTTTGTTGTTTCCTTTTATATTGTCTTCTGTTTGGTTTTCACTCTCTTTAGTGAAGATGTTCTTAGCTGGTTGGGAAGCCAGTGAGACTGTTGGAAACATGAGCCTAGCTGTTAGAGGTGGGAAGAGTCCTTGATATTCTGAGAAATTGTGAAACAGCCCATAACTGTCCCAAGACCTATCCTGACTCCAGATGTAAATGTGAAAGAAAATAAGATTAAGCTGTATCTATAATGCTGGAGTTAATTCACCACAAAGGCCATTTCTTCTTTTCTATTGACACTAGTGTGGGAGCTTTAGGGGCACAGGGGGACTCAAGTCTTCTGGTTGTGTCAAATGCCAGAGTAAAGAAATTGGATAGCTGTGTGTTTCAGATGCTCTGGTGAACTTTAAAAAAAGATATATTTTTTTATTAATGTGTATATGTGTGTGCCTGTGTTTTTGTGTGTGCAGGTACCTTCAGGGGCTATATTAGAATGGATCAATTGAGCCATACACCCATCCTCCTGTCTATCTGTCTATTTATCTGCCTGCCTGCCTACCTATCTGGGATATAGGTAAAATGTCTGTGGTCTAGCTTGTTCAACAATGGCCGTCTACAAATGGAGTGTCTAAGAATCCAGTAGTTGGGGCTGGAGAGATGGTTCAGAGGTTAAGAGAGCACTGACTGCCCTTCCAAAGGTCCTGAGTTCAATTCCTAGATACCGCATGGTGGCTCACAACCATCTATAATGAGATCTGGTGCCCTCTTTTGGCATTCAGGTGTACATGCAGGCAGATCATTGTATACATAATACATAAATAAATCTTTAAAAGAAAAAAAAAAAGGAATCCAGTAGTGGCTCAGTCCGCAAAGCTGATGCTTCAGCTGGTCTTCAGTATAAGCCAGAGTACCAAAGAAGTAGCTGTGATGCAAGTGAGAGAATGGACTTGCCAGGGGGAGCGAGAGCGAGAGCGAGCAGGCAGACAGAGCCAGCTTCTGTGTTCCCTGTCGTTATATAGGCTCCTGGCAGAAGGCGTGGGCCAGGTTAAAGCTGAGTCTTCTCATCTCAGAAGATTTGGATTAAAAGTGGGTGTTCCCACTTCAAAATATTTAAGGAAAAAAGTCCCTGATAGGCGTATGTGGCCACTTGGATTTTAATTTTAGACGTAGTCAAGTTGACAACCAGAAATAGTCATTACAGAGGCCAGAGGGCATTGGAACCCCTGGAACCAGAGTTACATGTGGTTGTGACCATGAGATATAGATTCTGGGAGCTGGACCAGTCTTCTGCAAGAGCAGTAAGTGCTTTTAACAGCTGAGCCATCTCTTCAGCCACAGAGCTGTCACACTCTTGACACAAGGTGGAAACTTGTGCTGAACTAAAAATTTAAATGTATTATAAATTTCTCTACCACAACCTCTACTATCAAAGAAAGATGAAAACATCTCTTATTTATGTTGAAGGATCTTTGTTTTTATACCAATTATTGCCTTTTGTATCAAACGGAATGAACTTTAAAACCTATTAAAACATTGGCTTTGGGTTGATTGTGTGACTAGCTACTCACACACATTCCTGGGATCATTGTGGCCATAGTTACTGAGGAGAGTCCTAGGGAACTGAACCTAGGAAGTGGCTTGTCACTGAGTGACTGGAAACACGTGTCAGCAAAGTATGGGATGGTGTCCTGTGGGTGCTTATGTGGTAGTCCACCCAGGAGTAAGAATTTGCTCTGGGTTTTGAAGATGGGGTGAAGTGTAGCTACTTGGTGACAAAGGGAAAGATGAAGAAAGAGTTTAATCTAATGGAATCCACTATAATGGGCTCTTAGAAGAATTTGACCACCCACTCTTAGAGCGTCAGAGTAGAGAATGTAAATGCGGACGTTGTCCAAGAGTTAGAAGAAATGTTTGCCAGATCCTGGTGAACCCTGGCTAGTCATTAATTCCATTCTGTTCTCGTCAAGAGTCCATTCCTCTACTTCCCCAGCCTCCCAAAGCCAAACTAAGCAACAGTTTCAGAAAAGAAGACAATAGACAGTGCTAAAGTTGTCACCACCCCACTCACCAAATGGCAGTGAGATTGCTCATTGATGGAAACTGTTCAGCAAAGGTCACATTGTTACCTCACAGGACCTCACCCCCCCCCCCCCCCACAGTGGTGTATAAACTGATTTTCTGCTGTTAGGAAAACTGACAGCTTGTATAGGAAGGGAAGTTTAAAAAGAAAAATAAATGGAGAAGAAACTAAAGGGTTTGTGCCAGATTAAAAGCAGTTAGGATTTGCTTTCACACTTGTGCACCTCGTGAGTTCTGTTCCTATTCTCTTACAGACATTTCTGTTAGAGATTGTAGGTTCTTTCAATGAGCAGTGAGGAGGGTGGAATGGGTAGGCTGGGTAGAATGGAAGTGTGTTGGTTGCCTCCCGAGTGTTGGGTGAGTGCTGAGTGAGTGCTGGGTGAGTGCTGGGTGAGTGCTGGGTGAGTGCTGGGTATGCTGTATCATTTTTGTGCCTTTTTCTTTGTCTATACTTAGGTTTATAATCTCACTGATTTTTGTTGTTGTTGTTTTCTCGAGACAGGGTTTTTCTGTGTAAGGCTGTCCTGGACTCGCTGTGTAGACCAGGCTGGCCTCAATTTCACTGAAGTCCCCTTGCCTCTGCTTCTCAAGAGCTGGGATTAAAGTTGTGTACTGTCATGCTCACTAACTACAGTGGAGTTATATGTTGCAAGAACATAGCTGGTTTTTTCTTTTTCCCATGGAAATAAGTGAAATGTATCTTAGAAATGTTCATTGAAAAGTCTGTCCAAGCTGGGCAGTGGTGGCACAGGCCTTTAATCCCAGCACTCGGGAGGCAGAGGCAGGAGGATCTCTGTAAGTTCGAGACCAGCCTGGTCTACAAAGCAAGTCCAGGACAGCCAAGACTACACAGAGAAACCCTGTCTCGAAAAACCAAAAACCAAAACCAAAACAAAAAAACCCCCAAAAAACCAAACCAAACCAACAACAACAACAACAAACCCCCTAACCCCCCCAAAAAATTATCATAGGGCTGGAGAGATGGCTCAGAGGTTCAGAGGTTAAGAGCACTGGCTGTTCTTCCAGAGGTCCTGAGTTCAGTTCCCAGCAACCACAAGGTGGCTCACAACCATTTATAATATGAACTGATGCCCTCTTCTGGCCTGCACTATGTACATAATAAAGAAATCTTTAAAAATTTTTTTTATTTATGTTGGGAATCAAACTCTGGTCTTCTGGAAAAGCATCTAGTGATCTAAACTATTAAGACATGTCTCCAGCTGTTTCCTTTTTAATTTCATGCAGTAGAGCTTGCCAGTTTTTGGGATTTTGCCTGCATGTATATATGTGTACCACATGCATGTGCGGTGCCCACAGGGTACTGGTGGTACAGTGGTTTGTGAGCCACCGTGTGGGTGTTGGAAACAGAATGAAGTCCCTCTGCAGGAGCAGGAAGTTCTCTTAGCTGCTGAGCCATCTCTTCATTTTCTCAGTGTTTGTTTTTAATTTTTAATTGAGACAGGGTTGTTCTGTGTAGCCTTGGCTGTCCTGGATTCTCTTTGTAGATCTGGCTAGCCTGGAACTCACAGAGATCCACCTGCCTCTGCCTCTCTGAGTGCTGGGATTAAAGGTGTGTGCCACTATACCCGGCTTCCAAAATGTATTTTAAAATTGCAATTCTCTGGTGAGTAAGGATGTTCAGTAGTTTAAAAAATATTTATCCTTGTTTGTATCTCCTTTTTGAACGCTTGAGTTCAAAGAGTTCAAAGAGTTGAACTCTTGAGTGTTTAGTTTTTAGAGCTCTTTATAGACTTTCAATATTAATTGCCTGTTACATATATAGTTGGCAGAGATTTTGTCCCATTTATAGGCTGTTTTTTGTTGATTATTTCTTTTTTAAAAAACAATTTTTATGTATGTGACAGTTTTGTCTGCATTGTATGTGTTCTATGTATGATGATGGTGCTCATGGGAGATCAGAAGAGGGTACAGGTCCTCTGGAACTGGAGTTACAGATGGTTTTGAACTGCCTTGTGAGTGCTGAGAATCAACCTTGGGTCTTCTAGAATAGCATCAATGATTTTAATTGCTGAGACATCTCTCTAGCCCTGATCGTCGTTTCTTTTTTAACTTCATGCAGTAACGTTCGTCAGATCTTAGGATTCTTTTCTGTGCTATTAGAAGCCTTTTCAGAAAGTCCTTGCTTGTGATTATTTCTAGTTCTTTGCATATTTTTTTTATAACTCTGTCAAATTTTAAAGTCTTAAATTAAGATCTTTGGTCCAGATTGAAGTGATTGTTTTTTTTAAATGCCAGAAGACAGCTAGGGATCTAGTTTCATTCTCTGTGGGAATGTTCAGTTTTCCTGGCACCATTTGTTTTTATGGGAATCCATGCTGTTTCTGTTACTGTGGCTCTGTAGTGTGAGTTGAGATTACGTACTGGGTTATTTCCAGTATTCCTCTTTCTGTTTAGGATTGTTTTTGTTTTCATATATTTTAGAATTGCCTTTTCTATTTCTGTGTTGAATGTAACTGAAATTTTGATGGGGCTTGTTGTGTTCTTGAGTTTATTTTGACATTCTTGCTAATGTTTTTGAGGTGTATGTGCTTAGCTTAGTCTTCCTTTTTCAAATACATTCATTTAAGGATATATATTTCTATTTACAAATTCTGCAACCCACAAATTACATTATGTAGTACATTCATTGTTAAGATAAAAATAATGTTCAGAATCTCATTATAACTTACCTTTGACTCATCTTACTGACAATACTTTCAGAACAGATGACATTACACAGTGCTTGAGGGTTTATACTTATAATTGTGCATTACTACTGCTGAAAGTGAACCGACTCCTGTGCACTTCGACATATTCTCCCCCACAGTTAATAGCAAATTTATTGAGGGAGAAGATAATAAAATTTATTATTTTCTTTGTTTTAAACTTGCTATTTGAGTTATTGTATATTTTTCACTCAAGTCTAAACATTGCCTTATAGTAAGTAAAGCCTTTTCATTCATGTTTTGTTTTTATTTGTCTTTATCTTAGCTGTGTTGGTGTAGAAGAACATCATGCTGTTGACATTGATTTGTATCACTGCCCCAACTGTGCAGTTCTACATGGTTCTTCCTTGAGTAAGTACAAGATGCCTAACTAAAAGTTAAGTGTTTGAAACTTAGCATGTAGATGATGGCACTTTTATGATGCTCTAACAATATCATAGTATCTACCAAGACCTGTAGGAAAAAAATTGAAAATATTAGAATAAAAATTTCATCTGAAAAAATAATTAAAAATTTGAGGAGTAGGGGATTTAGCTCAGTGCCCTGGGTTCAGTCCTCGGCTCTGGGGGAAAAAATAAATTTTTTTTTGTGGTATTCTGGTTGTATAGGTCATACTGGCCACAAACTCTTGATCTTCCTGCCTTTGCCTCCTAAGTGCTTGGATTTCTTTGTTTGAATTATTAAATATGCTACAAGAATAGAGAAAAATAGTAACATTTTTAATTGCCCATGCAGAGCTCCCAAACTTAAGCACGTCTTTTCAAAAACTTTTCAGTTTACAAAGCATGGCAAAGAAAAACTTACCTGATTCTGGAAACTTATTGTGACTGATGTTGTATTGGAGCAGTGTGCAGAGTTAAGATTCGACTCTATGAGCAGGTGCACAATGTGTACCTAGGAGAAAACGAGGGTATTGATAGGTACAGCACTGCACGCAGTTGCAGAATTTGGTTGTTAAAGATTATCTGCTTAAAATATCTCCGTCTGCATTCCCAGTGTCCATGGAAAGATAGAGAGGGATGGAGGATGAGACCCGAACAGGCCTCTGATGACAAGCTTTTTAGAGCGGACAGGTAAAGGCTGGAGTCCTTGTCATCCACTAGGCCAGAATATACCAGCATTAGAAAGAAAACTATTTGGTCTTTTACAGATACTTCCAAGGACTAAGTTAAGATGTCATTTTATAGATGTGAGAGAAAATATTTAAAAGGCTTTAGAGTATAACCATTAAAAAAAAAGATTTATTTATTTTTATTATGTATACAGTGCTCTGCCTGCATGTACACATGCATGCCAGAAGAGGGCATCAGATCACGTTACAGATGGCTGGTGGTTGCTGGGAATTGAACTCAGGACCCCTGGAAGAACAGTCAGTGCTCTTAACCTCTGAGCCATTTCTCCAGCCCATATAACCATTTTTAAAACACATTTTTGACTGCAAACTATACTTTTTGTGTTCACAAAATTAAAGGAGAACTGTAGACTTTGTTATTATAAGACTAGGAGGACTAGAGAAGTAGCTCAGCCATTAAAGGCTGGCGCTCAAGCCTGAATTTCCAGTATCCAAATTATCAACGCTGGACTCTCCAGCTCCCGTTCCCAGCACTCGGGGGGCAGGGGCAGGGGCAGGGGCAGGGGCAGAGGCCGAGGCCAGAGAGGCCAGAGAGGCCAGAGAGGCCGGAGAGGCCGGAGGCAGACGCAGACGCAGACGCAGAGGCAGACACATCTCTGTGAGTTCAGGGCCGTCAGGGCTGCATGGTAAGCCCTGTCTAAAAAACATAACAAACAAAACAAGAAGGAGCCTTTGCCTGAAGGGACTTGAGTAAACTGTGGGTAGGGATAGGTAATCTATAGCCTCTTTGTTTTGAAAATGGAGTTTTGCCCCGTTGTACTTTTCTAAGTAGAAAATATGTTATATGAAAATAACATGTGAAAAGAGACTTAGTAACAATTAGACTGATTATTTGTTAGAAATACTCATACTTTTCTTAATCTCCTTATAAGAGACTTAGGAATTTAAGCTATAGAAATACATAAGACTGGTTCATGTCTAATACATGTTACCTGTTTCTGTAATATACAATATAAACCTTTAACATACCTGGTAGAATTGTTATATGAATCTTGCTTGGTGTAGCACTGATGTATGTTGTATATAAATTTTAGTCAAGAAGAGGTAAACAATACAGTATTATTATTTCAGATGAAACAACTAAATTTTATATCAATCTTGGTGTAGAATTCAAATATCTATTCCCAAATGAAATGTTGTAAATTTTATTTGTAGGAAATACCAAGTTACTAAGGGGGCAGTATTACTTCAAGGGATATATTCTTTTGTTTTCATATGATGTCATCTTTTAAAAATCTCAGCACACTTGCTAAATTGATTACATAGACCATAATGGATCACAACTTACACTTTGAATAAAGATACTTCAGAGAGATGCTTGCCTGTTACTTGGCCCTTCAAGACCTTCATTCTAGGCACTGATGATCTTCTGGGCAAACATCCAACTTTGAGTACTCCGAGGGAAGATGCCCAAGATGCCGTAATCTGTTCTGTCTTGGTTTAAGGCTCACTTTCCCCACACTTCTTCAATCACTTCAATTTGGGTAATTCTGTTTAATTCCTTTCCCTCTGCTATTAAATGTTTCTTGATACCTGGGGTTTCCTGCTTCCTGTCAGATTCTTCCAGATGTCTTTATCATAGCTATAACATAGACATTATAGTACACACATAATAAGGTGAATTAGACTGTGCTCTCTGGTTGAGAATTAGGAACCCTGTTTTAAAGCATAAAGCTGCTCAGCATTTGACTATGTTCTGTGTGCTTCTCCCAAGGCGCTGTGACCACTATTCAGGTATTCCTTCATTGGCTTCCTCTAAAGAAAGGTCCAGTTAGCTGTTGTAGTGGCGGGTTTTAGGTCTCAAGCTTGTTGGCCAAATAGGACAGTTGCATGCTTTTCTTAATCTGTAGGTCAGCACATTAAAGGAAGTTATAGTATTGTGGCAGCTTATTATTTGCCAGGTGCTATAGGAAGTAAATACTTGACCTATGTTATTTCCTTCAGTATGTAAAAAAATATTTTATGAGATAAGAGATAAATTACCAACCTTGTGTAGTTATTTTCAGAACTGTAGTTTGACTCATAGCTATCAGGTCACAAATTTAATATGCCTCACTGATTAATGTGCTCTGCAAAACTTAAAATAAAAAAGTAGACCGTGTGACTAGGAGTGGTGGCATATGTTTTTAACCCCAGCACATGGGCGGCAGAGGCAGGCGGATCTCTGAGTTCTAGAGTGTCCTGATCTGGTAGAGAGTTTCAAGATGGCCAGTACTATGTAGAAAGAAAAGCCACATCATAGTTCACTTAGAAAATAGGCAGCTGTTGTGTTGTTTTGTTTTTTACTATTTTATTTTTTTTATTTTTATATTTTTGGTGTTTTGAGATAGGGTTTCTCTATGCAACAGCCCTGGCTGTCCTGGAAATCCCTTTGTAGACCAAGCTGGTTTGCCTCTGTCTGCTGAGTGCTGAGATTAAAGGTGTGTACCACCACACCTAGCTGTTTTGTTTTTTTAAACGATGAAGCCTGGTGTTAACACAGAGGTTTGAGCTAAGGCTACCTACCACTTCCACTTTCCTTGATGTAGTTTTATAATATGTAAGAAGCATCTTTAAGATAATGTTGTTGTGGGCTGAGAGATGACTCAGCTATTAAAGGCTAAGCTCACAACCCAAAGTATACCAATGCTGTTTGTATTCTTTTCTGTTGGCTGTGATAAAATTCCATGGCCAAGGAGTTTAATTGGGTTTATGGTTCCAGAGGGTTAGAGTTTACTCTGGCAGAGAGAAGGCATGGCAGAGAGAAGGCGTGGCAGCGAGTGGCTAGAGCAGCACCTGAGCTCATGTTTCTACTCACAAGCAGGAAGCAGAGCTAGTGTGTGGGGAATGGTGGAGGGCTTGAAACCTCAAACTGGTCCCCAGTGACACAGCTCCTGCAGTAGGACCACACTTCTAACCCATCCCAGTCAGCCACCGCTGGGGGCCACTCCCAGCCAAATCACCACAGGCTCCTCTAGTATTTCTGAAAATTTATCTTGAGGAATTAATCTCAGAAATAGACTTATGTACTTGACTGTTAATCACAATGTTTGATTGTTTTTTTTAATTTTCGAGACAGAGTCTCTCTGTGTTAGCCTTAGCTGTCCTGCACTGGCTTTGTAGACCAGGCTGGCCTTGAACTCACAGCGATCCGCCTGCCTCTGCCTCCTGAGTGTGGGGATTAAAGGTAGTACCACCACTCCTGGCATTAATCACAATGCTGTATGAAGAAAAATTGAGATCAAATGAAATGCTTGTTTTAGTTACTTTTCTATTGCTTTGATGAAACACTATGTATGACTAAGGCAACTTAGGTTTTTAATTTTAAGCGTCAGTATTTAATTTGGCTTATAGTTTCAGCAGGATTAGAATCCATGATGGCACAGCAAAGAAACAGCTGACAGCATCACATCTTGATGCACAACCATGAAGCAGAGAGTATGCACTGGGAACTGCAGAGTCTCTTGGAACCTCAAAGCTTGCCCTGCAGTGACACAGCTCCTTCAGCAAGGCCACAGTTTTTTTTTCAGTTGTTTTTTTTTTTTTTAACATTTTAATTGATTCTCTGTGAATTTCACATCACACACCCAACTCCCACTCTTCTTCTTATCTGCTCTTCACTCCTGCAACCTCTCCATAAAAAGGGAACAAAAAATAAAAATTAAAAAATGAGGGAGGGAGGGATACACACACACACACACACCCCAAAACTATTGTGCCGTGGTAGCTGCAGTGTGTCATGGTATGTCACATAATATACCCCTTTGTCCAAACAGCTTTAAAAAAAAAGATTTATTTATTTATTATTTATACAGTATACTGCTCGCGTGTATGCCAGGGCACCAGATCTCATTATAGATGGTTATGCGTACCATGTGGTTGCTGGGAATTGAACTCAGGACCTTTTGAAGAATAGACAGTGTGCTCTTAACCTCTGAGCCACCTCTCTAGCTCTGTCCAAACAGCTTTACTTGCAGATGTTCATTGCCATGAGTCATTCTTCTGGTTCAAGGCCTCTGGCTTCTGCTACAGCGCCAATACTGGATCCTCATTGGGACTGCTCCTGTTGTCCTGTGTCCTGGAGATCCTGCAACTTTGAATCTGCAGGCCTGGCCCCTTCCTGTACTCCAGCAGTTCATAGATGGTGGGTGGGGGCAGAAAGTGTGGATGTTGGAGTGAACCAGCTGAAAGTCCCGGATCTGGGCCAGGATGGAAGCTGAGTTGGTTAGCCCGCTAGCCCTCCTGTGCTCAGGCTCGTGCCCCCAGCCCAGCAGGGCCAGCTCTGGTGTGCTGCCCAGGTGAGGTGGTGTGGGCCCACTCTTCCAAGTGCTGCAGCCAGTGAGGGGCTAGGCCAAGGGCCACACCTTTAATCCTCCCCTAGCTAGTTCTACTAACTTGGGATCAAGCGGTCAAGTATATTCCATTCTCATTCAAACCACCACTGTGCTTAAGAATAAAACGTAGGGGCTGGTGAGATGGCTCAAAGGTTAAGAGCACTGACTGCTCTTCCAGAGGTCCTGAGTTCAATTCCCAGCAACTACATGGTGGCTCACAACCATCTATAGTGTGATCTCATGCCCTTTTCTGGTCTGCAGATGTATATGTAGGCAGAGCACTGTATACATAATAATAAATAAATATTTAAAAAAAGAATAAAAAGTAATTATAACATGGCACATCTACGTCTTAAAATTGTTGGCTGTTTTAAAATTTTGAAAATGCTCATAACAAATCACTAAGAGTGTAACATTTATATAATTCTTGAATGTGTCATGGTTCTTCTTGCCTAGGTAGTTTATTATATATGTGTGTAATAATGTAAATATATATGTAAAATAAAAAATTAATAAAATAAGTAAAAGATAAAACCAATTAGATATTTAAAAAAAGAACATGAGGAGTTAAAAATTAAGCTATATTACTAATATAGATGTGCCTTAGACTATCTTGCATTAATGATGGGCAGAAAAAAACTCAAAATACTGAGGAGACCCTGTGAGATAACTCAGCAGGTAAAGGTGATTGCTTCCGAGGCTCCCAACATAATTTTCATATCTGGCACCCACAGAATAGAAAGAACTGATCTGAGCAAGTGCAGTGTACTATGACATATACGTGCATGCACACACTCATCCTTTAGACAGATCTGTCTGATGAAAACCATACGCCATGTGATGGGTTATATTTGTGTCTAGCAGAGGAAAACTGACAAAAGATGCCCTTGAATTATAGGGACAGTTTAAAATTTTTGTTTTTATATTTGTATGTGTTTGTGTGTGTGTGTGTGTGTGTGTGTGTGTGTGTGTGTGTGTGTATGTGCACATGTTTGGGAGCCCGAGGAGGCCAGAAGAGAGCATCACAGGTCCACCTGATGTAGGTGGTGGGAGCTGAACGCTAGTGCTCTGTAAGAGCAGCCAAGTGCTCTTACTGCTGAGCCATCTCTCTCATTGTATGAATGGTTTCAAATGAGAACAAATACACACAAAGGGTACCTAGTGGAATTTCTTATGAAGGTTCAACTGTAACACACGTTCTCTTGGGAGATTTAAAGTGGGGCTGGGGTGACACTTAACCTCTCCTGTATTGAAGATCTAGTCACAATAAGTTACTTGGGAATCTCCTTTAGGCTCTAATCTTGATTTCTACATGTGTTGATTTTGTCTGTCACTGTTATGTAGATGTGGATCCAGTGTTATGATCTTGGTAAGGGAAACATTTAAAATAACTTGAAATCAGGCTAGGGTAGAGTTCAATTGGTAGAGCATGCGTGAAGTCAGGGTTTGATTCCCAGCACTGCATAAAACCGGATGTGGTTGTGTGCTCGTCACACCTATGATCTCAGCACTCCAGGATGTCTGGATGGCCAAAATTTAAGGCCATATAACCTTAGCTACATGAAATCTTGCCTCAAAAATAATAAAATAACTTGATATCATACAGTTGTTTTCTCCATAACATTCCTGTGTGCTCAAACATACAGGAAACGTTTCAGTAACTTTACAGCAAGCACCCGTGAGGCATCTTCACATACAGTTATCCCCTTTCCGTGCTTGTTGTACTCCTTGTCTCCTCTTGGATTATGCCACTGTCAGTAGATTTACTATTTTTAAAAATGTGTTTCTTGCCAGGCACAGTGGCACATGCCTATAAATCCAGCACTGGGGAGGCAGAGGCAGGTGGATGGATCACTGAGTTTGAGGCCAGCCTGGACTACAAAGTGAGTCTAGGACAGCCATAGGCTACATAGAGAAACCCTGTCTTGAAAAAACCAAAACCAAACCAACCCCCCCAAAAAGCCTGTCTTCTTTTCTTTTCTTTCTTGACAGGGTTTCTCAGTGAAGCTTGGGCTGTCCTGGAACTCACTCTGTAGACCAGGCTGGCCTTGAACTCATAGAGATCCTCAACTCCAAGAGACCTGCCTACCTCTGCCTCCTGGGTGCTGGGATTAAAGGCATGCACCACCACCACCATCACGACCCAGTTTAAAAATGCATTTCTAAGTAGTACCAGAAAGTTAAATTATGGGAGTTTTTTACTTTAAAAAGGATCTGTTTAAAACTGAAACCTATACTCTAAATGAAAACAGGAATGAGAATCTGAAACACACACACACACACACACACACACACACACACACACACACACACACACACACACACACTTTTTATTTGCCTGAATCAATTCTTGTCTCAGAGGATTACTGCCTCTGTCTGCTAATCTTGTCCTAGTCCTGGAAGCTTCTAGCCTCTGTACAATCTAACCTAGGCCTAGAATGTTTTCAGCCTCTGAGAGGTACTGCTTAATAAGCTCACCCTTTCTTATTCTCACTGAGCACTGGGCTGGTGGTTCAACTCAGCTGTTCTGGCCCAATCTTCTCTCCCAGGTGACTTATTCAATCTGGATTCTTTCTAGTCCTCTGAACTGCTCTGCTTGGCCTCAAACTAACTCCTGCAATCTTTTCTAATCTTCTGTCTCCTTCTAATTTGGTCTTCACCTGTGTTCTTTCTCTGCAACCTGTCTCTATTACTGTCCTGGTAAAACTGCCTCCTCTCTCTCTCTCTCTTTCTCTCCCTCCCTCCCCCCCTCTGTCTCTCTGTCTCTCTCTGTCTCGCTCTGTCTCTCTCTCTTTCTCTGTCTCTCTCTCCCCCTCTCTCTCCCTCTCCATTGCCCCTTTCATACCTTTCTTTCCTCTCTTCTCGTGAGAGTTGGGCATATCCTAGTCTATGGCTTTTTGTTTTGTTTTGTTTTGTTTTTTTCAAGACAGGTTTCTCTGTGTAACCTTGGCTGTCCTGGACTCACTTTGTAGACCAGGCTGACCTTGAACTCACAGAGATCTGCCTGCCTCTACTAAATGCTGGGATTAAAGGTGTGTGCCACCACTGCCCGGTTTTTAAAGTATTTTGAATGAAATGATCAGGCTTAAAAAAAAAAATTAATGATGAGGCTTTAAAAAACCCACAGTTAATTATTTATAATTGCAGCATTAGCTTTTGTAAAATTTTCTTTTGTGGCCTAAGAGTACATTAAAAATTTGAGTGTTTTCATTGTGTCTACAGTTGTTAACTTCTGACTACGTAGACTATAACAACTAGACAGTATATAGTATTTCCAGTTAACAAACATGTTTCTTTTTCCTGACTGCCTGTAAATTCAGTGAAGAAGAGGAGGAATTGGCATAGGCATGACTACACAGAAGTGGATGATGGCTCCAAACCTGTGCAAGCTGGAACTAGGGCCTTTGTTACAGAACTGCGTTCTCGAGTCTTCCCAAGGTATGGAGCCTTGTTCTGCCTCACACAAGATTTAACAGCGTTGGCTGATAAAGTGGCATTATCTGAAGAGGTCTTTTCAAATTTAGGTGCCACCATGCCATTAGTGTTAACTGTCTTTTCACTTTTTTCTGTAAAGGTAGTAGAATATCAGTATGAGACTGGAGAGTTGGCTTAGAGGTTAAGAGCACTGACTGCTGTTCCAGAGGTGCCATGTTCCATACCTACCACCCACATGGCAGCTAACAACTGTCGGTAGCGTCAGTTCCAAGAGAACCCGCCGCCCTCTTCTGGCCATCCTTGGTACTGCATGCACCCGAAACACAGACCTACATGCAGACAAAACATACACAAAATAAAAATAAGTAATGTAAAAGAAATTTTTTTTACAAGGCATAGAGTAGCTGGCCTTATGTTCACGGAACTTCTGCTGTGTGTTTACATACTGGGTTACCATGTTAAAATACTCATCCCCAGAATTTGAAACTTACTGATTTGAAGCGGTTTCTAAGTTTATGATTCCTTCTGACAATGAGACTGCTGTTTTTTTCTTCTGTCCTCCTCCTGTTCTACACATCTTTTTTCTCAAACGTATCAGCTGCCTATGCCCTTGGTCCACCAGAAGTATGCGCAGCTATTGCTTAGCCTCTGATGGCATCAAGCCTGAGCTTTGTGATTCTGAAAAATGATGGAGTACATTTGCGTTGCCTAGCATTGAATCATTTTAATCAGATTGTTTCCTACTCACTGCCTGACATCTAAAGAGGGCAATGCGTAATAAGCTTTTACACAAGATCATATCTCTGCTTGTTAAAGAGAGGAAGCACAATTTAAATTTAAATCATAGTATCATGTTCAGCCTATTACAGAATTTCTTTCAGATTCTGAAATGAAAACTGCTATTTTCCTCTGTCTTTACATTTCTCTGCTCTGTTCATCACCTTTTAGTTCATAAACAGAAACATGATAGGCTGGGCGTGGTAGTGCACGCCTTTAATCCCAGCACACGAGAGGCAGAGGCAGGTGGATCTCTGAGTTCGAGGCCAGCCTCGTCTATAAAGTGAGTCCAGGACAGCCAAGGCTACACAGACTGTCTTGAAAAAACAAAACAAAACAAAACAAAACTCAAACCAGAAACATGATGAAAAACCATCTATATTTGCCTCCCTCAGTTGGGTGAGACATAGGAAAACATACGGAACAGTGTTTCCATGTGATTTTTGTTGAATTAAAGGCATGGTAGTGCACGCCTTTAATCTTAGCACTAGGGAGGGAGATGCAGGTGAGTTTGAGACTAGTTTGGTCTATAAAGGGAGTTCCAGGACAGCTAGTGCTGTTACACAAAGAAACCATGCGTGTGTGTGTGTGTGTGTGCGCGCGCGCGCGCGCGCGCGCGTGTGTGTGTGTGTGTGTGTGTGTGTGTTTCTGAAGCTATCAGTTACCAGCTTCCAAGTAGTAGGAGAAACAGTTTGCTTGTTTTCCTTTTTACTGGATAATGCTTGATTTATTAGGGGCATAGCCCTAGAGTTTAGTCTGGGCCTATTTATAGGTCTCAGGTGTTTTTGTGTTCTCCCAAAACCCATCTATGCAAATTAGTGTCTGTGTGGACGGACATACAGTTTTCAGGGAGAGGAAATGTGACTTTTACTTATTTCAAAGATGTGTGACCCTCAAAAAGTAGCATTAAAATCATTAGTAATTTGGCTCTTCTGCCAAAGTAAACACGGATGAGAACATGTTAGAGCTGACTACAAACATCTAAACTATTATTGCTGCTAATTAAAGGGCTACTTTTAACTATCTCTATAAGCTTTTGATTATTTAAACTATGGCAAAGTAATTAACTACTAAATTAAACATAGTTGATGTAATGTACACAGAGTAGCTAAGTTGAGTAGGTTTTCATAATCGGCTTATTGTAAGTCTTTTGAGAATTTTTTTAAAAAAAAGATATGTTTATTTATTATATACACAGTGCTCTATCTGCATGTATACCTGCAGGTCAGAAGAGGGCATCAGATCTCATTATAGATGGTTGTGGAGCCACCATGTGGTTGCTGGGAATTAAACTCAGGACCTCTGGAAGAGCAGACAATGCTCTTAACCTCTGAGCAATCTTTTCAGCTCCCAGATTTCTTTTTCTATACCAAAACATTTATGTTTATAGCTATATATACATGTAATTCTTTAAAAATGTGATTATGTTATGAATGATATTATATATAATTTGCTTTTATGATCTATATCATAAGTACTTTTCATGTGAATATATAATTTGCCTCGCTCCATGACAATTGTACTGCACTCAACATTTTATACTCCCATATGATATATTATTAATTAAACATGAATAACTTTTAAAAAAGATTTATTTATTTATTTATTATGTATACAATGTTTTGCCTCCATGTGCACACCAGAAGAGGGCACCAGATCACATAGATGGTTGTGAGCCACCATGTGGTTGCCAGGACTTGAACTCAGGACCTTTGGAAGAGCAGCCAGTGCTCTTAACCTCTGAGCCATCTCTCCAGCCCAAACATGAATTACTTTAAGGGTTCTGTATAAGTTTTAAAAGAGGAGAATTAAGTTGAGAACCACTGATACAAATGTTTCCACATTGTCTTCTCCAAGTTAACTCATTAACGTAGGAATTTTATAAACAGCTTATTAAAAATTTTTTTTATTCTCAATATTTTTTCCTAGTGCCGATGAAATAATTGTAAAGATGCATGGCAGTCAGCTGACACAACGATATCTGGAGAAACATGGATTTGATGTCCCTATTATGGTTCCTAAATTAGATGACCTTGGACTCAGGCTCCCTTCACCTGCTTTTTCAGTGATGGATGTGGAACGTTATGTAGGTACGAACTTGGTTTCTTTAAGTACTTGCAAAAACATGGTAAAGCTCTAAGTGTCAGTGTCCTAACAGTATCTATGTGGAATGGAAACCATCAGCTCTGCCTGCTCGATGCTCTGTAACGGTCAGGGAAAACACGCCAGCAGTCCTTCTGCTGAAACAGCTCTACACACCTACAGTGGGCAGAAAAGGATGAAATACTGGCTTATTCTTACCATCACAGCCTTTTCCTACGGCTCTCTTAGTTGTTAAATTTGATATTTGTGTAGGGAAGTCTGTTACTGTAGGGCAGCTGGAGATTCCAAGAAGACGTGAGAAACTTGATAGGTTCTAAGTGCCTGCAGAACAGAGATATAAATTCAGTCTGCTCGTCTTCTGGATCCTGCTTCTTGACCTCCCGCCTCTGAAGGGAGGGGCCGTAAACAGAGAAGATTGATTCAGTTCAAATGTGTGTTTATTGATGACCTGCTGAACATCGCCATTTATTAACACCTGTACTGATTCCTCATTTTGAGACCTGAGAAAGAAAGAAACAAAGCCAAAACTACCGATAACCATATTCTTGACATTTTCAGTTCTTTCATTTATGCTCATTATAAAGTTTACAGATAAAGCTGATTATATGTACATGTACTTTGGTGACAAAAGATAGGTTTTTTTTTGAGAATCAGAACCCAAATCTTATCTTAAAATTGTTTGCCCACTACTATACATTATTTGCTCAGCATGTCATACTGAAGAACTTGTCCTTCATTCATTTTCACTGATAATTGTTTCCTATAGAAAAATCCAGTTAAATGCCCTGACTTCAACATTCATCTAAATTTAAATATATAAGGGTCAGATTTAAGTTAAACCTAACCTAACTGCCTATAAAGTAAATTGCTAGTGTAATTCAATTATAGGAAAATCTACTCAAACTGCTTTATCTGCTAACTTTTGGTACTGCAAAGCTCTTTACTTAAAATAACAGTGTGGAACTATTATGTTTTATATGAAGATAAAGAAATCTGGGGCAGTATTACTAGCATTTATGAAGGTATATTAATGTAAGAGTGGAACACATTTTCTATTTCACATTGGTTAACTATTGCCATATTCTGAATCTGATTGGAACCCATTGTAAAGGGGTTTTGTTTCCTAGGGTGGTGCTGCAGAGGTCTGCAAGCATCATCTCCTGATTATATAGGAAAAACTGTAAGGTGTGTGAGCATTCAGTCTGCACTAATATGAATTGGCATTCGCTTGTTGGCCACTGACTCTTCAGGGAGAATATTAGAAGACACTACCAGTGAAGCAGAAATTATTTGTCTTGATGAACTTGTTTACTGATCCCCCTAGGGCCATCCTTTTTAAAACTTAGACTCTTAAGCATTATAAAAACGAAAGGGAAAAGCCAATATTCTCTTTTATGTATGAGGAAGTTGAAACCCAGGAGACAGTGAACAATTTTCATATTCCAATTTAATGGTTTTTTTGGGGGGAGGTGGTGTGTGTGTATGTGTGTGTGTGTGTGAGAGAGAGAGAGAGAGAGAGAGCGCGATTGATTGATTATGCACTACCTACAGGAAATCATTGACACTTGGAAAGCTAGAAGGCTCAGTACATTATGTTTTCACAGTCAGTGTTACTTTTATGTAGTTTTATAGTTGGCTTAATTACACTAAGCAAATATGGTTTTTAGTATTTTTGTTTAGAGTATCTATGTATGCAAATTTTAAGGCCAGTAATAAGACTGTAACTTTTTTTTGCAGGTGGTGACAAAGTGATAGATGTCATTGATGTGGCAAGGCAGGCAGACAGCAAAATGACACTTCACAATTATGTTAAATACTTCATGAATCCTAACAGACCAAAAGTGTTAAATGTGATCAGCCTTGAATTTTCAGATACAAAGTGAGTATCTCTGGACATTTTGCCAAAGCATTCTCAATTTTAGGTAAATGTAATTTAATGATATATTTATTTTAGTAAGATGCATAATTGTGACTTTTATAGCTATCCATTGGAAGTAGTGTTCTAAATTTTGCTTTGTTAGGCTCACAGAATTATTTAGAAACAAGATGTAGCTGGGCATGGTGCACACACCTTTAACCCCAGCACTCGGGATGCAGAAGCAGATGGGTCTGTGAGTTTAAGGCCAGCCTGGTTCTAGGGCAGAACTCCACAGCGAGACCACATCTCCAAAATGACGATGACGACGACAGTGGCATAAGATGTATTTTAAATGATTAAGTATTATTTCTAATTTCATCCATTAAATATTGAGTTCCATTTAGTTGTTTGGTTTGGGTGACACGGGAAGAATAGTTTTGAGAAGTTTTTAATTCGTATTATGTTTGTATGTACATATGCCGTTTTCTTTTAAAAGGATGTCTGAATTGGTGGAGGTCCCTGAGATAGCCAGAAAACTTTCCTGGGTGGAAAATTACTGGCCAGATGATTCAGTCTTCCCCAAGCCCTTTGTCCAGAAATACTGCTTAATGGGAGTTCAAGATAGCTACACGGATTTCCACATTGACTTTGGTGGGACTTCAGTCTGGTACCATGTCCTTTGGGTAAGAGTAGGGTATTTCTTATATTCTTATTAACAAAAACATGTCACAGTTTTCTGGTGGGACATTCATTTGCTCTATGTAACAGTTGTAAACATTTAAATATTCTACTTCTTAAACATTTTCTACCTTGGTGATTTTTTTCCTCTTCTTAAATTTTAGGTAATAGAAAAGTCATGAGTTCTTTATTTAGATTCCTTTTTTGCCTCTATGTTAAGTTGGTGTCTGTTACCTTTGTCTCTTCTTTCTTTTCCTCCTTCTTAGTCAGTTTGCATTAATTGCTGAACCAAATGACAGAGAAGGAGTAAAATTACGGTGATAATTGCTCTGGCCTTAAGATGAGGATGAGACAGGGAGTTAGATGAATCACAAATGTCTATGAAATTCCTAGTTTTATTAGTTTTAATTTGTTTTGGCTTTATCTAGGACTACCTAATAAACTTTAGACTTATGTGACTAGACTTGAATAATAATGAAAATTTACTATAATTAAAAATAGGGTTGTTCGTTCCCACTAGTTACATTACCTGTAGCTGATGACTTCTAGACTGGAGAGCTAACACACTTAAAAGACATAAAAAATACTTCCACCCCCACTGAGTCACATGATACCTGGCCCAGGACCAGGTCCTTTTCAGACGCCTCTGCCTCAGCGGGACTCTGGACTAGAGTTGACACTGTGTCCTTGAGATCTGGTCCTTTTCTCTGAGGATGCCAAGCGTTCACTAAAGCAAGTTCATTCACAGGATTTTTAAAGAAATATACAAATCTACCTGTAAGTTGCCTATAAGATCTTCATGGTTCTGAGGGTGAGTTTTGAGAGATGATGGTGTTCAGACAGGAGCCTGTTAGCATAATCCTGTGTGTGGTTCTTTATCTTCCCTCTTGCAGTGCTCTCTTTGATGGGCTATTGACTCTGTCAGTTGGAGGTGGGAGGAGTTTTAGGGAACTAGCTGCTGATTAGATATGTGACTTTTTATTATTTACACCTTTTTTTTTTTTTAAACTGAGATAGGTCTCTCTGTGTAGATTTTGCTGTCCTGGACTCACTTCGTAGACCAGGCTGGCCTTGAACTCACAGAGAGCCACCTGCCTCTGCCTTCCAAGCAATGGGATTAAAGGTGTACGCTACCACGCCTGGCTATTACAAAAAAATCTTTTTGCTTTTTGAGACAGAGTTTCTCTGTGTAGCCTTGGCTATCCTGGACTCACTATATAGACCAGGCTAGCCTTGAACTCACAGCGATCCACCTGCCTCTGCCTCCCAAGTGCTGGGATTAAAGGCGTGCACCACCACCACCACCCCCTCCCCCGGCTACAACAAAACCTTACTAAGCTTAATGTAGATCCTTTTATTGGGAAATTGTACCAATTGCGATTGGCTTTTCTTTCTCAAAGTAGTATGATTACTTCCTTCTAGGGTGAGAAGATTTTTTATTTGATAAAGCCAACAAATGAAAATTTGGCACTCTATGAATCTTGGAGTTCATCTGTGACCCAGAGTGAGGTGTTCTTTGGAGATAAAGTAGATAAATGCTACAAATGTGTGGTAAAGCAGGGGCATACCTTATTTGTTCCTACAGGTAAGGTTTTACTCTCATCTGCTACTTTCCGTGGTTGGTGCAGCTGGGCTGATGCAAGGCTTTCCCTGAGGCCCTGATGCATGGAGAATGGATATAGTTTAGTTCCTTGTCTAAAACCAGGAACATGCTTGGCAGAGCCAGCAATAACCAGACACAGTTCCTTGTCTATAACCAGGAGTATGCTTGGCAGATCAGGAGGCTGGGACACTGTGGGAGCTGCTTTGGATCCTGTGAACCCAGTTCTTCCTACCTTACAGGGCTGTGGTTATCAGTCCCAAGGCCTCTGCGTGCTCCGTCTGCAAAGCTCTCGAGAAGCCCTGTGTTCCCCTTACGTTTGATTAGCTTCTCACTGACTGAGTTCCATTGTATGATAGTTTCTGCTGACTTTGTCCTTGCCCCTGGGGTGGAATAATAATTGCAAGCTTGAGTAAATTAATGAGTCCTTATCTACAAGTATTAGGTTAGCTTTTGAAAGGCTACCTTTAAATCCTGTTCTAGTGCTACCATTTATTATAATTTTTCTGTTGTGTCCTTTTTAATCTTACATCTTACATAAATAACTTCTTACAAAGTCAATTTAGTGACCACCCGGGGTACGTAAGGAAGAAGTTAAAGATAAGTTGTGAAGGAATGCTGCTTCTCTAGGAGCACGGACTCACAGCAATGTTGGAGGCATGAGTGCAGATCAGTACATGTGAGCTAGGGACAATTGAAATTCATTAGCAGTGGTGGAGCTTGGGGCCTCTCCAGCTTCCTGGAGTGTCAGAGGAGGGCTTGGTAAATCACAGACTTCTGGGCCTTTCTCTTAAGATTGTCGTTCAGTAGATGCAGGATGGGCCTGGCAGTTCACACCCTACCACCTTGCTGACTGATGGTGCTAGGTTGAGGACTGCATTGGGAGAGTCTCTGCTTTAAGCTGATAAGCTTTCTAAACAAACTAATGCTATAGTTTTCTTTGATGTACAGGGCAGTTGTATTCTTGGAAATTGTGCCAAAACCATGTATAAGTACATTGTCTAAATAATAGAATTTTAGTTTCTAGTCCCGGTTATACTAAACATGCTTTATTACTTATATGAACACCCAGCAGAATTTATATTTTTATGCCTTTATGTTCAATCTGCCAACATTTAAAAAGTTAGGGTGTGGTGGCGCATGCCTGTAATCCCAGCACTTGGGAGGCAGAGGCAGGCGGATCTCTGTTAGTTCAAGGCTAGCCTGGTCTACAAAATGAGTCTAGGACAGCCAAGGCCACACAGAGAAACCCTGTCTTGCAAAAACAAAAAACAAAACAAACAACAACAAAAAGTTAGACATCATCTAGTAGAAATGTCTCTCATTTTGAAAACACCCTAATGGGAAATAAAGCATTTGAATGTTGGCATTTAATGTACAGGTCCAGGTCCCACCCGTGTAAATTAAATGTGCCTTTCCTTCTTTTGGAGTAGGGCGTCCCAGTGTTCCTGACCCCCCCCTGCTTAGTCTTCTCATGTGACACTTGGGAAGCAGATTGCTCAGCCAGTCTTAGATTCGTCAATGCAAAATATGTTTTCTTAAATCAAACCAGATTTGACTGGCCTCAGAGTAAAATCCTCCATCGTAAAGGTGATTGTTTTTAAGTTAAGGAAAAAAAGTATCAGTGGCCACTGCTCCAATCTTCATTTTCCCCCTCAGAGTTAGCGTAAAACTTTACATGTTACAGGCTTTTAATAAATACTTAATGAACAAGTCAATCCGTTGTAATAAGCACCAATTTCTTTAGCACTAGGGTATGAAATAAATTTATACTGATATTTAAGTTACTTATTTCACAGGTAGCTAACATTGTTTAGTTTAGAAGTTGAAACATCATTGGTTTGTGTGTTTCAGGGTGGATTCACGCTGTGCTCACTTCTCAGGACTGTATGGCTTTTGGGGGCAACTTTCTGCACAATCTCAACATTGGCATGCAGCTCAGGTCTGTGTCACCAGTATTGAAAGGATCTTTTGTTCTTTTTGTTGTTGTTGGTTTTGCTGTTATTTGACTTTGGTTTTTTGTTTGTTTGTTTGTTTTGTTTTGAAACAAGGTTTCTCTGTGTAGTCTTGGCTGTCCTGGACTCATTTTGTAGAGCAGGCTGGCCTTGAACTCACAGCGATCCACTGCTGGGACCAAAGGCCTGGGCCACCACGCCTGGTTGGATCTTTTGTTCTTAATTAGAACATTTATGCTTGTTTATTATGGAAAGTTACAATATTTTTTAAGATCCTATGGAGATAGGCCTTGAAATGATTAGGATTGGGAACTTTTGGTGGATCCTTTCAAATGTGAAATAAAATTGATAACTTATTCAATATGATGATACTTCTCACATTTCACAATTTTATAAAATGTGTATGCTTTTCTTTGTCTATAAAATAGTGTTGTAAAAATAAATTAATCAGATCCTGGTATAACCTGTGTAGCTGGAATAATCTTTAAGACGGCGCTGCTGTCAGCCCCCCTCACATTTTGTTGCAATAAAGGATGAACAGTTATTTCTCCTTTTGATGGGGTTGATCCCAGCACCTTTGTGCTGACTTTCTCCCTTAGCCGTACCTAGGCAGAGTGCACTGGGAGCCGATACATAGTGAAATGCTTGCTGACAGGCACTGCATGAGGCCTGAGAAGGGGAATCCTTTTTGGGAGGTCAGGCATCATTGCGATTCCCTGATGTGGTTACTCTTGCAACTCTTTGTATGTATGGTGTCCCTTAATGTTCTGGCCTTTGCAATGAGCAAACGACGTGGTGGCTTCTACAGAGCACAAGGCTTTCAGCTATGGTAGGTTACATCCCTACCAGGTAAAAGTTTTAATCTTTCTGTACCTGACCTATTTCTGGAAAAGGTCACTTCTACATGCGCTATTGTTGGGATTCTCTGACAAACGACCAGTGTTGTACAAACTACGATCCCTATCTTTATACCTTGGTTAATGCCAAGTATGATCTTGACTTTGAATGGTGGCAGAGCCTGAACAGGATGTTGGTGGGCATCGCACATGGAGTGATCTTTAAACATACTGTTTTATTAGTGGAGCCCCAAAAATTCCTTGTTGTTAAAATTAGGATACAAATCCCAGAAAGCAAAGTAATCTTTCAATCTTTTAATTAAACAATTTTTTCCCCTTTTGAGACAGGGTTTCTCTGTGTAGCCTTAACTATCCTGGAACTTATATTGTAGACCAGGCTGGCCTCAAACCCAGAGATTCACCTGCTTCTGCCTATTGAGTGCATGTGCCGCCATCACCAGGCCCCAATGTGAGTCACCATGTGGGTGCTGGGAATTGAACTCAGGACCTCTGGAAGAGCTGTTAGTGCTCTTAACCTCTGAGCCATCTCTCCAACCCTACCAGGCCCCAATGTAATTCTTAGGTAGACTGTCACACTTACTGAGGTCAGAACCGGATAAGATCACACACAGTTCAGGCTTGTCAAAAATGCTGTCTTGACAGACCTTCATATTAATCATGGTATTGCCTTCATTTAACTTTGAAATGTTAATATGAATACTATTTTTCAAATTTCATCCATTTAGGTGTTATGAGATGGAGAAAAGACTAAAAACACCAGATCTTTTCAAATTCCCTTTCTTTGAAGCCATATGCTGGTTTGTAGCCAAAAGTTTGCTGGAAACCCTGAAAGGTACTGAATGATTTGTACACCTTAGTCTGTGATATGATGTATATTTGCAGATTTCTTCTGGGAGACCCTTTGCTCGATGTCACTCTCCCTTTTAAAATTATTTTATTTTTATTTTAAATTATGTACATGCATGTGTCGGGAGGGGTGTGCATGTGAGTACAGTGCTGGGAGTGTCCTCTATAGGAGCAATACATGCTTTTAACTGCGGAATCATCTTTCCAGTCTGGCTTTTCCCCTTTTAAAAAAAGTTCTTATTTCTTTTCCCTCCCTGTTAAGACTCTTTTTAGCCGTTAGAATAGTGGTTCTCGTGCTGTGACCTTTTAATCCGGTTCCTCATGTTGTGATGACCTCAACCCTAACATTATTTTGTTGCTACTGTTAGGAATCATAATGTAAATAATAGTCAGGATATGTGGTATGCTCCCCCTGTGAAAGGGTCATTTGATCCCCAAAGGTACCGCAACCCCCAGGTTGAGAACCATTGAGCTAGAGTATCTGGTCCATAGCCATCCCCTCCTTATTCTTAGAAATCAGGTGCATACCCACGTGACCCGGAAATAATGATTTCATTTGGTGGTGGGTTGGCCTGCACACATTTTAGTGTTATGCTCTCAAAAATGTGGTTTGTGTCCTAAACTATTACTTAACACTTGTTCTCAAATATTTGCTTAAAGAGTTAATCCCAGTACTCAGGAGGCAGAGGTAGACAGCTCTGAGTTTGAGGTTAGCCTGGTGTACATAACTGAATCCCAGGCCAGCTAGGGTTATGTAGTAAGACCTTCAGCTCAATAAGCTTAAGAAAATAATAGGGAAATTATTTGTGTGTTCTGAGTCATTGAATGTTTGTGCTATCAATCACCATTATGGCTACTATGCTAGATAGTTTAATTTACCTGTTAGCATACAAATTAACTGAAGAAAATGTTGTTAGCTGGACCCGATGATACAGATTTATAATTCTTTTCAGTTATTTGAGAGGCTAGAATAGAGGGATCACAACTTAGTGAAAGCTCTGTCTCAAAGGAAAAAGAGGCCATGAGGCCCTAGACACAGTCCTGTTGCCAAACACACAAAAAATGGTTAAAGATCCCCTGTATGTTTAGACTTGAAGATCTTTTTTACATGGTACAATTTTGGGTTTTGATATATTTGTATTCTGATTTAATGCCTGAGCAGTCAAGTTGGAGATTGGAACTTCATTTTCTGCTTTTCATTCTCTGTGCTAGTGGGAATATAATGTGTTTTCTTTTTCCAATTAGTTTGCAAATGGTCATACTCTTTAAATATTTATTTTTATTTCATGTGTACAAGTGTTGGTCTGTCTGTATGTTTGTGCCCCATGTGCACCTGGTATAAGAGGAGGGTAGGAGATGGCTCAGAACTGGAGTTACAGGTAGTTGTGGGCCACTCTGTTAACTTAATTAGAGTTTCTATTGCTGTGAAGAGACACTATGACTACAGCAACTTCCTTTCCTTTTTTAAAACGTTTTTTGAGACAGGGTTTCGCTGTTTAACAACCCTGGCCGTCCTAGATTCTCTTTGTAGACCAGGCTGGCCTCAAACTCACAGAGATCTGCCTGCCTCTGCCTCCCAAATGCTGAGATTAAAGGCGTGCACCACCACCTGGCCCCAAGCAGGCATTTTTCAAAGCACCAGTTAAGTTGCTTTTGTTTAACTTGAGGAGAGATGATCTGAGTGACAGCCTTCGTTAAAAGAGGTGCACATGGATGTGTTATGCCACCATCATACGCATTCATCCTGGAAATAGGAATGGTTATCTTGTAACCACAGCACGGTCTTCCTCACTAACCCTTTACTTCCTACCGTGGACAGTTTGCCAACATTTATTGTTAAAAAGCTTATATGATGTGGGTTAAGTGAGAATAGATATATGAACCTCCAGCCTGCATTTCATGCAAGTGATAATAACGATTAGCCAGTCTGGAATTTTGTAAGTCAGCCACTGGATGGAGCGGAAATGTTTTGCTTTTGCATCCACTTACCTGAATTTTGGCCATGTATGAAATAATACACTTGAGTTGTTTTAAATAATCACTCTCTTTTTAAAACCAAAAAAGGCACTAAATGTGTGTGTGTGTGTGTGTGTGTGTGTGTGTGTGTGTGTAAATTTATACACATAACACAGTTACTGAATACAAAATTGATAAAAATTATTTCTATAATCTATCACTGAGTTAAAAAAAAAAAAGATAAAACTTGGTACTATCCCTACAGTGTAAGTTAACATTTTCCTTCTTTTCTGTACTTAATCACTGTTGTATTGTTTGGAGTAATTTTTTTTTTCTTCATCACCCATGTTTTTGGTTTTTCTGTGTATCCTTGACTGTACTAGACTTGCTTTGTAGACCAGGCTGGCTTGAACTCACAGTAATTCACTTGCCTCTGCCTCCCAAGTGCTGAGATTAAAGGTGTGCATCACCATGCCCAGCTCCCATGTTTTAAATGAAAAGATTTTTTTTTCCTTTTCCATTTGTAAATTTCATATAAAAATTTCAAACTGATATTATCCTATGGCCTTTAAAAATGTATTTTATCTATTTATTTTGGTGTGGGAGGGGTGCCACTGCATGTGTGGAGGACAGAAAACAACTTTTACCTGTGGGTCCCAGGAATCAAACTCAGGTCATCAGGCACTTTTACCCACTGAGTCTTTTTATCAGCCCTCCTGTGAGGACCTTTTACTCAGCATTGTTTTGCTGTTTTGAGATAGAGTCTCTCCCTCTCCCCCTTCCCCCACCTCTCTCTCTAATAGTTTTTTTCCTTTTTTTTTTTTTTTTATTAACTTTATTTTATGTACCTTGGTGTGGGGATGTCAGATCCCTTGGAACTGGAATTACAGACAGTTGTGAGCTGCCATGTGGGTGCTGGGAATTGAACCTGGGTCCTTTGGAAGAACAGATAGTGCTCTTAACCATTGAGCTATCTCTCCAGCCCAAGATAGGGTCTCTCTTGATGAGACTTGATTGTTAGCATTAGAGACAAGCACTACCACATCTGAATTATCCAACTATTGTCTATAACTGTAATTTTCACTTTTCATTCCAATACTATTCCATTAAATAAACATGTTAATTTATACACCGAATCTACATACAATTATTGAATATTTGGGAATTGTTTTTAGTATTTGGTAGTTATGACAAGTCCTTGTCAGTGTCACCTAGTACAAGAGTTAGTACAGAGAATCGATTCAACTACTAAGGCTGTAACATCTTCTGTAATAATGACAGCTCTGTAGCCAGGCGCAGTGGTCTATGATCCCAACACTCAGGGAGGCAGAGGCAGGCGGATTTCGGTGAGTTTGAGGCCATCCTGAGGCTGTCCAGAACAGCCAAAGATACATCGAGAAACCCTGTCTTAAAAACAAACAAACAAACAAACCAGTTTTGCTCCCCTTTTTCTAATATTTATACCTATTTTTATCCCTTTACTGTATGGAAAGGCCCTGAGGGCACAACTAAGAACAGGAAAGGTGGCCATTTATTTTTCTTTTCAGTCTGGAAAGGAAAGCTTTCAGCCTTATACCATTTGAAGTGTTAGAGTTGCTTTTTATTGACCTCTTTAACAGATTTAGGTTAGTTAAAGGAGTCTGAGGGGGGTGAGTGTGTGTGTGTGTTTTCTTTTTTTAAGACTTTATTTATTGTATGAGTGCTCCATGTGCATATACACTTGTAGGCCAGAAGAGGGCATCAGATTCCAGAATAGATGGTTGTAAGCCACCGTGTGGTTTTTGGGGGATTGAACTCACTCTGAAAGAGCAGACAGTGCTCTTATCCACTGAGCCATATCTCCAGCCCTAAAGATTTAAATATTTTTTACGTATATGAATGATCTATCTGCCTGTACACCTGCAGGTCAGAAGAGGGCATCAGATCACATTATATATGGTGAGCCACCATGTGGTTACTGGGAATTGAACTTAGAACCTCTGGGAAAGCAGGCGGCGCTCTTAACCACTGAGCCACCTCTCCAGCAGTGTTTTCATTCTTTTAAAGTAATAATCAATGGAGGGTTTGGTGAAATGGCCTACTGCACAAGCATAAGGATCCTAGAACCCATATAAAAGTCAAGTGTAGTGGCAATGGAGAGGTACAGGTGGAGACTCCCTGGTGCTCACTAGCTGGTGAGTGGTCTTGTCCAGTCATTGAACTCCCAAGTTCAGTGAGAGACCATGACTCAAAGAATAAGGTGGCTTAGTGGATAAAGGTACTTGCAACCAAGCCTGAGGACTCGAGTTAAGTCTCCTGAACCCACATGGTAGAAGGAGAAAAATGGGACTCCTCAAAGCTGTCCTCTGGCCTCACACACAATCGCAGTGGTAGACATGCACCCCCTGCTCTCAAATAGATGTTTAAGAAATAAGTTAGAGGGTTGGATAAGATACCAACCTTTTGAGTTTTTAAATTATATCTTAATTAGTGTGTGTATGTGTTTGCATGTGTGTACATACATACAAGTGTCCTCAGAAGCCAGAAGAGAGGGCCTTGGAGCTGGAGTTAGGGGTTTTTATAAGCTGTCTGATGTGGTGCTGAGAACCCTAGTCCTCTGTAAGAGTAGCAAGTGCTCTTAACTGCTAGGCCATCTCTCTAGTCCCAATGCTTTAAAAAAAAACCTTTTAGTTTATGTGTTTCCTAACACATGTAATTTTAAATTTCTAAACATTTTGGGTTTTCTGTAGTTATCTGTTACTGTTATCAATGTTGTTGATTTCTAGCTTAATTACGAGGCCTTTTTTGTTGTTGTTATTTAGAGACAGGGTTTCTCTGTGTAGCTATGGCTGTCCTGGACTTTTTGGACCAGGCTGGCCAAATAAGCTTTCCTGTATTTTTTTCAGTATTTTTTTATATGTTTAACATTAGCAGTTTGTATCATTACTTTAAATGTAGTTCTGATTCTTTTTCTTTCTTGTATTCTCAGTTGATTATTTCCTGTCTTGTTTTAGATGTTGTTCAGTTTGATACTTGAAATATCCTTTTATACCTTTAGAACACTTTAACTTTTTTTCCTTGCCTCACTTCATCCTAACAGAACTGAAAGAAGATGGTTTCCAGCCTCAAACTTACTTAGTACAGGGAGTGAAAGCACTGCATACTGCTTTAAAATTATGGATGAAAAAAGAAGTAAGTTGGTGTACTTTTTATTATCTATTTTAGTGGGGTTTCTTACGCCTCTACCTCCCTTCCACCAATCCCCCAATACTAGGTGCAAGAGAAAGGTTAGTGGGCAGAAAGGATGTAGGTCTTTTTACTTTTTCCGGCTTATTAGGGTTGTAGGGTTCTTTAGGACAATACCTATCTCAGTTTTCAGGATATCCAGCAGTCTAGCAAACCAGCAACAGCAGGGGGTGTGGGGTGTGGGGGCGGGAACAGCAGCCTTCTTTCTCTGAGCATCCCTCATCCTCTTCTTCTCTTTGGGCTCTGGTATTTTTCCCCTCTCAGAATTCAACTAACTGTAGGTGGCAAAGACCTCGACCCTCTCTGAGCCACCCCCACCCCCACACACAGTTATAGTTAATGGCTGTGGATAAACTAAAGCAGCCTCATGGGATTAAAACAAAAACATGTTTCTATAACATAATTGAGTTTTTAAAGAAACTATAGTAGTACAGTAAGTTGTTATTGTTAGTCCTATTTGTTTTTGTGGCAAGATTAAGAAAACAGTACTTTTGTTTTGTGGGTAGCATTTGTGTGCCAGTTTTAAAAGGAATGGAAACTCACTTTATACACAGCTTATACTCCATGACATACTATATACAGATGTACTGATTGTGGTTAGAGAATAAAGAACTTTGGCTTTTATGTTTGAAAAAACAAAATGCAGGTATAGTTAAGATACTAAGAAACGAACATGCAGATGTAGAGTAACAAGAAACCATGTTAAACTCTTAGCATGCCAAGTACCGTGTCTTTATGCGTGTGATTTCCTTTAGTCTCAGAGCAGCTGTGTGGGGCCTGACTGCTGCTCATATCCCCATTTAAGTAACTTTCCCATGAGAACTGGCAGGGCTAGCATATAAAACTGAACTCTGGAGATCGCAAGTTCCTGTTGTTTATCACTCTGCTAGACTATATAAAAATGAGGGGATGGAAGGGGCAAGACTAATTTTGGTGGGTTTGTTTGTTTGAGACGGGGTTTCTCTGTATATCCTTCCTTGGCTGTCCTAGACTGACTTTGTAGACCAGGCTGATCTTGAATTCACAGAGACCCACCTGCCTCTGCCTCCTCAGTGCCGAGATTATAGGTGTATGCCACTACTGCCCAGCTTGGGCAAGACTAAATTATAGTTCAATTATTTGCAATTATTCCCAGCCCTTTTATAGTAGTTCTATATTTGTTAGCATTTACTTTTACTTCCCTTATGCTTCTGTAGCATATTCTTAAGCAGGTAACATTAATATGTTTAATGTATCCATGTCTCCTTCACTGAGCTTTTGACTTTTACTTCAACCCCATGGAACTTCACACATAACACTAGATAATATGAATGATAAATATGTGTGGTTGTTTCCAGATTTCTTTGATATCTAATTAAAACCAAAATCTTGCTATTAGGGGAAACAGAGAGCTAACAAGATGCTCAGGGTCTACAGCAAAGCATCTGCTGTGCAAGTCTGAGATAGTTCAATCCCAGGGACCAATGACAAATGTAGAGGCCAAAAGAAATGCCACAGAGTTGTTCTCTGACCTCCACACACATGCTTTGGCACATTCACATGTCATGCATGTGCACGCACGCACGCGCGCGCGCGCGCGCACACACACACACACACACACACACACACACACACAGCCACCACACCATCATCATCATCATCATCATCATTATCATTGTCATCATTATTAAAAAGAGATATTGGGGAATGATAATTAATAGGCTATAGTTCTGGGAACTTCATGTTCCCTTTTACTTTAGGATTATTGCTATAAATCTATTAGGCAAAGTGCTATAGAAACACCCAGGAAAGTAAAAACATGCCTTCTACTGTCAGATTGTATCATGTGTATGAGGTAGAAAAACACAAACAAGCTAATAGCTATGTAACACTCTGAAGCTTAAGCTGTGGAAATTGTTTTCTTGTCTACTGGGTGTCTTGCATGGGTGATTTTCAAATTGTGTATTAGCATTGCTTTGAGAACTTTAAAGTGAATCACTTGCATCTTACTCAAGATTATGTTCTTTTGGTTTTTCAAGACAAGGTTTCTCTTTGTAGCCTTGGCTGGCCTCGAACTCACAGGGATCCACCTGCCTCTGCCTCCCAAGTGCTGGGATTACAGGCGTGTGCCACCGCATCTGGCTAAGATTATGGTTTTAATAGCCATGGAGTAGAGTTGAGCCTAAAAACATCCTATGTGATTTCTGTGCATAGTAAACTTTATTATTAAGTATTATTAGACATTGAAAATAAGTATATTTCCAAACATTCCTACATTAAAAAAAATTATTTATCTATTATATATGAGTGCTTTATCTGCAGAAGAGGGTATCAGATCACATTATAGATGGTTAGGAACCACCATGTGGTTGCTGGGAATTGAACTCAGAACCTTTGGAAGAGCAGGCAGCGCTCTTAACCACTGAGCCATCTCTCCAGCCCCGATTCCTACATTTTTTAATATATTTGTTCAAAGACAGGTCGCAGTTCAATAAACAGGTTAAAAAACTGGATTCTGTAGTCAGGTATCTCATCTCTCCAAGTAGTGAGCTGTGTCACTTTTTTTTTTTTTTTAAATTACCTAGCTGAAGGTCTCAGTTCCCTCAGTCATAATGTGGCAGAACTGATTATAACCTGTAAAGGTTGAGCACCTTCAGGCTGAAATCTGAAGTGCTCCCAAGTATCTCAGATGAGGGATATTCAACCTGTAGTATCTATGTCAGTCTGATATTGAGGGGATTAAATGAATTCACACTTAGTCAGGTGTACGTAACAGAATCAGAACACAGAGCTTTCATTAGTACATATTACTGTTGTTAACTAATTTGTTTCAGCAAGGCATACTACTAAAAACAAGTCTGAAAACTGCATACCTTTAATCCCAGCACTTGGGAAGCAGAGGCAGGTGGATCTCTGAGTTTGAGGCCAGCCTGGTCTACAGAGTGAGTTCCAGGACACCCAGGGCTACACAGAGAAACCCTGTTTCAAAAACTGAAAAAGTCTGCTAAAAGCAAAAATGGAAACTAGTAGCCAGGCATAGTGACGCACACCTGTAATCCCAGCACTCTGGGTGGCAGAGGCAGTCGGATCTCTGGGAGTTCGAGGCCAACCTGGTCTACAAAGTGAGTCCAAGACAGCCATGGCTACATAGAGAAACCCTGTTTAAAAAAAGGGTTGGGGGGAAAACTAGTATATATCTCAAAATCAAACATTCTTAGGATACAGAGGTTAATATCTGTAAGTATACATAAAATAATGGTATTAGGTTGTAGCTAGTAGATATGCTCATTTACTAGTTCATTTTTTGTTCCTGTTAATCTTTTTCTCATTTGCTTTTGACCGTTAAACTTTTAACTCAAATTTATTCAAATTATACTTTGCATGAAAAAAAGGATTTACTTAGTACCAGTATTTTGACTTAAATCTTACCTTAATTTCTTTCTTAGTAGTTGTAGATAGAATCACAGTAGGATTTGAGGTATACAGTGCATTATAACAAGATTCACTGTGAGACAAATACATTTTAAACCTCAAGAGGATTTTTATTTGATAATGTGGATCTCCTTAGGTGACATTCCACCAAGTGTATAAACTCTTGAGAATGGCTTAATATTATCTGGCAGTGTCTTTAAATATAGAGAACTTTATATATTTAATTGACTTTGGTTTTCTTATCTTTATTACTCCAAATACAGCTTGTATCTGAACATGCCTTTGAAATTCCAGACAATGTTAGACCTGGGCATCTTATTAAGGAACTTTCTAAAGTAATCCGAGCAATAGAGGTAAGATAGAAGTGATCCGTGTGTCTGCTGTCTGGCTGCCTTGAGAAGCAAATAGATCTGCCACTGTGCGCTCAAAACTGAAATTGCTTGCTCTAGTGAAGGAATAAAAAGCTGAATTCACTTTATAGATTTCTAATGTCTTATAGAGAAATTTAGGATATTGTATTGTAATAAAATAACAGAGGCAGTTCCAATTACTATAAATCCTTTAAGTTACTTCAAAAGTTCAAATAAAAGTCACAATATAATGTTTATATCTATTTAGTTTCATTTACCAAGAGATGAATGTATGTGATGTAATTAGAGGACAGACAGGATCAAACAGTAAGTGAGTGAAGCTGGGTAGGAAAGAATATTAGGGAATCCCTTGGCCAAAAATACTGGAGCAACTCGAGAGGTCAATGCCTTTGATAAAAGCCCATAAAATCATGTGACAAAGTGTTTTAATTTATTAAGGAGCTGTTGTCAGTATTAAAAAAAAAAAAGGGGGGGGTTCATTAAAGTAGTTCTTTAGAAAGAAGAAGCTTGGTTAGTATGTAGTTTGAAATAAGAGGAAATTCATGGAGTAGTGAGACACTCTTGTAATTTAACATCTCACACTAGGACTGTGTTTATAGAATGGGAAGAGGTGCAGACATGGCTCAGCAGTTACAGCTAGGCTTACAACCATAATGTAAAGGGTGGAAAGAATTATATATCTAAGAAATATTAATCAGATCTTTTTGTTCCTTGATGCTGGGAACTGAACCCTGGGCCTTGTACTTTTTAGGCAAGTACTTTCTACCACTGACCTAAAACTCCAAGTCCCTAAGAAATGCTACAGGGCTTGGTATTAAAGAGTGACAGTAATGGCATGTAAATGGGTTTTCTATCAAAAGTTTTTAAAAAATAAGTATATAACATGTTATCTGTAATGTGCAGATATGTGTGTCATGCACAGTAAAACCAAAAAAATAGACTCAAAATTAACAGTTGAATAAACAGGACTATCATTTCTGAAAATGTCAACTCCAACTTAATATTACAGATTTAAGATGGAAGCATGGCGTAGTGGTGCATGCTTGTAATCCCAGCCCTTGGAAAGCTGAGCTAGTCCCATCCCCCTAAATACTCTGCAAATAAAACAAGGAAATGTGTTGTTTACAAAGTATGTGGAAGAAAAGAGATAAAGGTCTCAGGAAAGCTGAGGCTTTAACTTTTTCTTAAATAATTAAAGAGAAAGTGCTTTGGTTTTTAAAATATTTTTATGGTTCACTGTTTAGTCAAGTATAGAAGCTCTGTCGTAAAACATGCTCTGAATTTGATTCTTATAGGATGAAAATGGCAAACCAGTTAAATCTCAGGGAATTCCTACTGTGTGTCCAGTGTCACGGCCTTCAAATGAAGCATCTTCACCTTATCATTCTCGGCGAAAGATGAGGAAACTTCGAGATCATAATGTCCGAACTCCTTCTAACCTAGATATCCTCGAGCTCCATACAAGGGAAGTCCTCAAAAGATTAGAGATGTGTCCATGGGAGGAGGCAAGTATATGTCAGGGTCAAAAAATCTACTCAGACAGTACATGTATCTATCAATCTGGCTGGTGTCTACTGTAGATTTATAGATAATAACTAATATTTTTGTCTAGCCAACAGTGTGGTGTTAAGGTGCCTAGATTACATTCATTTGTTGACATGTTATTAGTCGATAAATAAATGTTTACCCAAATATCATGGACTTTGGTTTCTGAAGATGCCAGAACAAGCCGACTTGTCTCTGCTCTCATGTAGGTTTTATCAAAGTTTAAGTTGGAAGATAGGGACATAGATTAAAATAACATGGTTTCAAGATGGGCACATACTTGTAATCCTAGCACTTGGGAGTTTGAGGTAAGAAGACTGCTGCAAGTTAAGGCCAACCTGGGCTACACAGTGAAACCCTTTCTCAAACAAACAACATGTTTCTAATGCTGAGTGTTTTGAGGGAACACCCAAATAGTAGGGCAGCAGCAAAGTAGTGGCTGGTTGCTTTGCTGAAGTGCTCATAATGCCTTTCAGGGGTTGATGTTTGACCTGATACTTAACTAACAGAAGACGTCAAGTGAACACACAGCTTTGAATTAGTATTGCCAGCCAGGGAGGTAAATACCAAAAGCCTGTCCTTGAGCCACCAGCAACCAGTCCAATCCTCAGAACGGGAGACTGTTAGAATAAATCTGTTTAAGTTGGAGAAGTCCTGGTATACTGGACAGAGGCAGAAGAGTGTGGAAAAATGGTACCTTTATAAACCATGCTACTAAGTTTGTGACAGGATTTGCATCATCTGTAATATTTCACCTTAAGCAGAAGATTGACAGGTAATAGAAAGTATGATAGAGGTATTGCTGACTTAAAATACTAAAAGTTATATAGTCATTACAACCCTACATGGTTTTATATTTGATGTCATTGTTGTTTTAAGATTAAACAGTTCTGAACCTACTTAACCCATAGTTATTTTGGGCACTTATTATGAAAGGCTCTAATTATTAAGGGGAAGAAGAAATAATATTTTATACATTAAAAAAGCCAGCTCCAGGCTGGAGAGATGGCTCAGAGGTTAAGAGCACTAGCTATTTTTCCAAAGGTCCTGAGTTCAATTTCCAGCAACCACATGGTAGCTCATAACCATCTATAATGAGACCTGGTGCCCTCTTCTGGCCTCCTGGTTCACATGCAGGCAGAATACGATATAAATAATAAATAAATCTTAAAAAAAAAAAAGCCAGCTCCTCCAGGTATGGTGGTTCACACCTTTAATCCCAGCACTGGGGAGGCAGAGACAGGTGGATTGATTTAAGTTTGAGGCCAGCCTGGTCTACTAAGTAAGTCTAGGTCAGCCAAGGCTACACCTGTTTCAAAAAACAACAAACAAACAAATATAATCCCAGCTCCTATTACCTCTTTTTATTTGTGGTGACTCTTGTGCCTAGTTGTAGCAGTGTGGATACAGACATCTTGGTGGGAATGAATGAGGTCAAGGTTTGGGTGAGTGAGAAAGCTGACAACTGTACTTCATTAAGTGGAAACAGCCAGGAAACATGAGACTGCTTAAGGCCCTGTGACAGCACTTCAGTATCTGCAAGAAAGGCCTATATTTGGATTTCCTTTATGTAGATTTTGCATTTTATATTAGAAAATGTGTTTTATTACTAAATGGCCCTGCTGGATAATGAGCCATTCTGTATGTGTTGGAATGAAGAGCTCTGGGTTATGGGACACTTGAGATCTCCGCAAGCCTAGATGGCTGTCCATCCTTAACAAGGCAGGGTCACTCGAGAAGGGGAAGTATGCAGTCTTTTTCATTTGGGTGGGCCTGCCTGAAGGTGGAGATTAAGTCAGTTCTCCTTTGTACTTTAAGGACATCTTGAACTCTAAACTGAATGGAAGATTCAACAAACACCTGCAGCCATCGTCCACGGTCCCTGAATGGAGAGCAAAGGATAACGACCTACGATTGCTGCTGACCAACGGAAGGATAATTAAGTATGTGAAGTAGATCAGGGTATTAGATTGATTTTAGTGGGTCCCCTTTTGTTCATTTAACCCCTGCATTATTGCACAGCCACTTGTTTTAGAGGAGAGGGTCTGAGTTCTCTGTTGTGTCTGAATGGAGGGGAAGGGAATTTAGAGCCCTGCTTTACTTCTGAAGCAATTATTTTTCCTCCATGGCACAGAGATGAGAGACAGCTGTTTGCAGATCGGAGTCTTTATACAGCAGATAGTGAAAATGAAGAAGACAAGAAACCAACAAAGAAGGCAAACATGAAGACAGAACAGAGCTCAGGAAGAGAGGGGACGGGAAGCGAAGGATCTCCAAGACCACTTAACAGTATGTTTTTTGTCCTTTTGCTAATATAGCAGTAGGTAACTTTCTGTAGGATTGAAAATGCATTTATAATAGTGTTGGAAAATATGAAGTATGTTTGAGTAGTTCATCATAGGAAGGTGATAAATGTGAATGCCAAGTAAAGTACAGTAGCAAGGGACAGACTACCAGTGAAGGGGTATGTGATGGTCAGCAAGACCCAGGCAGATTCACCTTTTTAAAAATAGCCACTTAAAAGTTCATATAGTTTATGGCCTCTATTCTTCCAAATGAGTTTCAAGTTTAACTTAATTTCACATATGCTAAAATGTCTTTGGTTGGCTGATCTGTATATTTAGTGGGAATCCAAGTAGTATGGTGCCATTTGATTGCTTGTTGACAGGAGGCTTCTGTGTGTTAATTATTGTCAAGTAAGTAGTAATAGGTATCAGACACTGTAGTAAAAGCACCTTCTCCTTGAAGTCTTTTTTTTTTTCCTCCTGTGAACACCTGCAGGCCAGAAGAGAGCATCTGATCTCATTATAGATGGTTGTGAGCCACCATGTGGTTGCTGGGAGTTGAACTCAGGACCTCTGGAGGAGCAGTCAGTGTCCTTAACCTCTGAGCCATCTCTTCAGCCCCCTCCTTGACGTCTTTATTCTTTGGATAAAGTCTTAATTCCTGAACAGTTTTCAAGAATAGCATATTGCTTTCCATTTAAAAAGTAATTAGAATCAGGGCTGGGGAGATGGCTCAGAGGCTAAGAGCACTGACTGTTCTTCCAGAGGTCCTGAGTTCAATTCCCAGCAACCACATGGTAGCTCATAAACATCTATAATATGATCTGATGCCTTCCTCTGGCCTGCAAGTGTACATGCAGGTAGAGCATTGTGTGTATATAGTAATAAACAAATCTTTAAAAAGTAATTAAAATCAGTATTTTTTGGTGAGTACATTTTCTGCATAGTGAATATTATTGAATTCATTTGAATTCATTTTGAGTCTCTCAGTTTCCCCCAATCCCCGGTAAGTGTGGCCCTCTGGTTGGTAACCCTGCCTCTGCGTACATCATTGAGAACTGATAGAACTGCTGCCGTGCAGTGGACGATAAGGGGAAACCAAGGGAAAGGGAAAGGCAGACGCAGCCTGTAGTTCTTTTTAGGTTTAAAGGTTTTTAGTTTATTTCTGGAAAGAGAAATATCACAAATATTTTAAGGACATACATCAGTCAGTCTTTATCTTAGAGAGAAAAAGACAGGAAAATAAAAGCAGTGAGGAAAGAGAGAGTGGGGACATAGAAAGATATCTTGAAATTGAGTAGACTTTAGGGACCATGGCGTCTCTTATCCTTTCCCTTCTTCACCAGGAATCTTTACAAGTGTGAAATCAGAACTCAGGAATAGAACATCAGAATATTCTGATGTTTCTGATTCAGAAGACTCTGGACCTGATTGCACTGCACTGGTATGCTTGGAACCCCCGGGTTTATGTGTCATTTGGTGGGATCATGAGTACCCATGTAGCTTCATCTGCAACAGGAAGGTTGACGACAGCTGGTCTGTGCAGCACAGGGTCTCCCTGTGGTGTTACTATGTGTGTACACCATCCTGTGACTGGTCACATTCATAAACAGGTTTTATGTGTTCTGTTTAGATTTTTTGGCTCTGGTAAGGGTGGTGGGAGAATTCTGCTGCTTACACTAAAGTTGTTGTGTGGTTTTTGTTTCTGATGAGTTATATTGTATTTTACCTTTAAGTGTGTAACTATATGTTTTGTATTCAAGTGGTAGGTAACTATAGTTACTAGAGATTTTCAGATTTTGATGTGAAATACAGAAGTAACTTTATGATAATTAAGATTCTAACATCTAACTGGGCGTGGTGACGCACGCCTGTAATCTGAGCACTTGGGAGGCAGAGGCAGGCAGATCTCTGAGTTCGAGGCCAGCCTGGTCTACAAAGTGAGTCTAAGACAGCCAAAGCTACACAGAGAAACTCCGTCTTGAAAAGATTCTAACTTCTAAAACAGATAAACTCTTTGATTAGTGAGTACAGCCTTGGTCAATTTCTTTTTAGCTTTGTTTCCATTTAATTTATTATTTCAGAAAATTAATTTTGCCACTGAAGATTCTGAAAGTTCAGGTGATGAAAAGAAGCATGAAATAACATCAAACTTTAAGGAGGGATCTGATATAGTGAGGAACCTCCTTCAAAAGAGCCAGAAGCCATCTAGAAATGAGATTCCAGTTAAAAGGTAGGCTTGCAGAGGGGAGTAGGAGTTTTACATTGTAATGTAAATGCTGTGAAAACACTGTTTAGTTTTTAATTTTACTGAATTATCTCATCAGAAAAATACATTGTTTTTTTAAATCACCTGCTCCTTAGGGAGTGTCCTACCTCGACAAGCACAGAGGAAGAAGCTATCCAGGGCATGCTGTCCATGGCAGGGCTGCACTACTCCATGTGTGCACCCAGCACAGGCTGCAGTGGTGACAGGAACTCTATCCAGGATTCCAGAAGCTGCCACAGCAGTCACCCTGAGCTTAGGCAGTTGTACCGCTGCAATAAGCCAGTGGAATTTGGTAAGAAACAGAAATATCAATCTATTAAAAGTAATACATGACTCCAACTTACTGTGATTCTAGGTGAGGTTAGAATGAATATGAATAAGGACTGTTTACTATAAGAAATACTTTTTTATATAGTCAGGCAAGATTCAAGCATAACTCAAAATGAAGGTCCGTAAGGTGGCTCACTGGGCTTCCTGCCAAGCCCCTGATAACCTGAGTTTGAGCCCCAGGACCCGGATGGTAGAAGGAAAGAACCAACTCCCACAAGGTGTCCCGACTTCTATACACATGCTATGGCATATATGTACCTACATGTGACAATTAAAATGTAATTTAAATGTTGAAACTCAAAATGTAAATGACATGGGGCTGAGTATTCAGCTTAATTCTACCATTGCTTTGGCAAGGACAGTCTTGTTTTCCTGTCACCAACTATGAGCTCCCAGAGTGAAAGGGGTGTTTGGTGTTCTACATGGTCTGCAGAATCGGTTCCCTTTCCTTGTAGGAGAGGAGAAACAAGTTTTGAATAGTTTTTATTTTTCTTTCTGGTTGAGGCTTTGTTTTCCTCAAACTCTTTGAAAAGGAAATATTAGGAAAAGAGTAGACACAGCCAGTCATGCTGCCTCGTGTTTCTTCCCTGTGCTTTCAAAGAAAGAAATTCCCTAAAATCTTAGGATTGAGGGAGCAATGTAGCAGCTGTGTTAATTCCCACATAATTAGCATCATCTGTGCACCAGGACCTTGACCTCCATTTTACATGAACAGGAAACACTATTTGATGGGGTTAATTTAGCTTGCACACATTTTACATTGTGGGAATTTGAGTCCAGGCCCACTTGATCCCCAAATCTTTGCATATTGTGTAAGAGCAAACTAAAGCATGGAAAAGTTTTACAGCTTGTCTGAAGTTGCATTGGTACTTGGAAGAACCCCAATTTAAATCTGGGTTTGCCTGTCTTTCGCTGTTCCATTTTGCCTTCCTGCACTCTGTTTGGTCCCTTAAAGCAGGGAAATACATATTTTTGTCCTAATGTAATATATGCCATTTTAGAGACATGTGTATTGCATTTGGTTTACATCAACACCACCTGGCCATAGTACTTGACATTCGGTCTTCTAGCATCTAGCACAAAGCCCTACAACCTGTATTGTAAAGACAGTTTCAAGAAAATTGAAGGAATTAGCAAGTTTGGTTGTGAGTTGTTAACTGTGGGTTTTTGTTTGTTTTAAGGAGTGTAGGGAAAGAAAAGGTATGTGAATAAGTAGTTAATGTCAACATACATTTGCTTTCATTTGTAAGCACCAGGCTAGGTTTTTTAAAGATAAGTTTGTACAAAGATAATTTAATTAAAATTTCTTTCTAGGATACCATGCCAAGACTGAAGATCAAGATTTGAGGACTTCTTCCTGGACTAAACAGTTTGATAGAACGCCTAGACTTAATACTCAGGTATATTCCATAGTGGAAGTATGAAGAAAAGATTTAGAATATTCAAAATTGTTTTTGCTTTCTTTTTCAAACTTATTCTGTTTAATTCTTTTCTCTTTTGATGTTGGTCATGACCTCTCGGTTAATTTCAACATTTTTTTCCCCTTACAAATTGACTCAATTATCTTAAGAGTCTGAGCCGGGTATGATAAATGCCTTTAATCCCAGCACTCAGGAGGCAGAGACAGGTGGATCGCTGTGAGTTCGAGGCCAGCCTGGTCTATAAAAAATGAGTCCAGGACAGCCAGGACTGTTACACAGAGAAACCCTATCTCAAAAAACAAAAAAAACAAAAGAAGCAAAAACAAACAAACAAAACCCCAGGAGTGGGCCCCAGATCTTGGAATTTTTCTAGTAAACAAATAAAGTAGAGATGAACCTTACAGAAGCTAAATTCTAAAAATATGGGAGCCAGGAGTGGCGGCACATGCCTTTAATCCCAGCACTCAGGGAGGCCAGAGGCAGGCGGATCTCTGAGTTCAAGGCTGGCCTGGCCTACAAAGTGAGTTCCAGTACAGCCAAAGCTACACTGAGAAACCCTGGCTCAAAACAGAAAACAAAACAAAACAAAACAAAAATCAACCAAACAAAATATGGAGGGCAGTGTTGTAGTAAATAAAAAGGGTATTAATGTTTATTATTAATTGCCTATGATTATTTGGTGGTTATTATTAGCCTGCTACCATATTAATAAAAGACAACAAAACCTGATAGAGTTTTAAATAAGCCTTATTTCACCTGGGGCTGGGCCAATGCTATCCCCTAAGCTGCCTTGTTACCTCTCAGCCCCACATCCCAGGCCATTTGTGTAAATCATTCCTATCTGGGCTACTTCCCACCCAGTATCCCCGTACATGCTGCACATGTTTCCGTCTGGGCTGTTTTCTCCATGCTAAACCAGAGTAAATTTCCTCCTGGCCATGTGGTTCTCCATGTTAACTTGTGTCAGTCCCGCTTCCTTTTCTCCCCCTTTTGTTGTCTCTCACCTTCCCATGACCCTTTTGTCCTCTGAGCCTGGGAAACGTGGCCGTGCCTACTTCACTTCTCCCCTGCCCAGGTGTGTAGGCATTCTATTAGTCAAACAGGAATTATTTGGAGGCAAGGTTATACAGCAACATTTGGGGTACAAGATAGTCTGCTCATAAGAGATAGCAAGCCGACCTCAGGTGGCAAAATAATGAACAATCAAATACAAAGCACCAGATAGGGCAGCAAGATGGCTCAGTCGATAAAGGTGGCCCACCTGACCTAGTGGCCTAGGTATTCCTGGGACCCACATGGTAGAAAGAGAGAACTCATTCTAGAAGTTGTGAAGTAAACTTTCTAAAAAGGCAGTACATTGCATTGAGAGCCATGATCAGCCAAGGAAACTGTGGGTCCATTGCGTTTATTTCAGTTTTCTTGCCTATTGTGGGATAGTAGGCAGCACCCCTACTTGTTTTGACTTGACTTAATGAACTCCCAAACGTAAGTAGTAGGAACTAATCTTCCAAACCATTGGGTCTGTTATAGACTGAATTCACCATCACGAAGGGCAGGGGTCTGTTGAGCACTGCTGAGACTGAGGGCCTGGGTTTGATACCTAGGTCCCAGGCACATGGTGGAAGGAGAGGGCTAACCCCCACAAGCTATCATCCGGCCCCCACGCATGCACCCTGATATTTGGGCAGGCACATATGCACATATGATAGAAAAAGGGGGCGGGGAAGGAAAACCAAAATTGAGTAGTTTATTTCCTCATCTTTGTTGATTTTGCTAATGCAGAGAAAGCTTAAATACCTCATTTATCTGAAATTTGAAGAATTCAGCTGCATTTCTTTCCTTCCTTCCTTTAGGACTTAAGTAGAAGCCAGAAATACATCAAAAAGGAAAGCTCTTCAGAAATCAGTCAGAAGGCACAGAGCAGGCATTGTGTGGACAGCAATAACTCAAGCATTCAGAATGGAAAGTACACACTGAATCCCAGCTTGGCTTCAGGGCCATGCCAGATAAGCAATGGCAGTCTAAGCCCGGAAAGGCCTATTGGCGAAACTTCTTTTTCAGTGCCCCTTCACCCCACCAAGAGACCTGCATCAAATCCACCACCTATCAGCAACCAGGCAACAAAAGGTAACCTTTATACGTTTGCAGGTTAAGTGTATTTGTAACTCTGTGTGAAGGTAGTGGTAGTGGGTAGGTACTCTCTCTAAACCAGTGGTTCTCAACCTTCCTAATACTGTGACCCTTTAATATAGTTCCTCGTGTTGTGGTGACTCCCAGCCATAAAATTATTTTCATTGTTACTTCATCACTGTAATCTTGCTACTGTTATGAATTGCAGTGCAAGTATCTGTTTTCTGATAGTCTTAGGTGACCCCTGGGAAAGGGTTGTTCAACCTCCAAATGAGTTGTAACACAGAGGTTAAGAACCATTGCTCTACACTCATTGTCTGCATTATGGACAACAGCATGATAGCAGTGGGTATGAGAGGACACTTGAGCGGACGGTAAAGGAAAGGAGTGCCTTCCAGAGGCTTAGGAGGAAGCAGGTTCTTAAAAAGGATGAGGAGTTGCTAGACTGAGTTAAAGGAAGTGACAGAAGGAACAGGAGAGAGCATGACCAGAGGTGATGATGGTCCATGGGGAGGAATCAAGTGCAATCCACTCTGTTGTGTTTCTGCAGCAAATTGAAACTATGTTTCAATAGTTTGGAAGGACACTGCTTTCTCTTTTTGGGTTTAAAGTGTGAAGCTCAGAGACATGACTGCTTTTGGAATACTTAACCAGCTTGTTTACTACAAGCTCTCTAAGTCTTAAGTCTTCCAGATATCACATGACAAATACACTTTTTATGAGTATTAACAGTGTTGTTGGTGTTTTATAGGTAAACGTCCAAAAAAAGGAATGGCAACAGCCAAACAACGTCTGGGGAAGATCCTTAAATTGAACAGAAATGGCCATGCACGGTTCTTCGTGTGACAGAGCTGCTTTTGCAGTCACTCTTCCCTGTGGAAGGGCAGTCTTGGGGTGCGGGAGCCTGGAGTTTCCACCATCCCCTGCCTGGAGCAGTTTGTGTGTACAGTAATACTGCCCGGAACAGAATGGACCTGATGCTGCATTTTCACTGTGCCACACCCACTCAGCAATAACCCTTTGGACTGGTGGGGAGAGGAAGGAGGAGGGTAGAACCTTAAAAAGAGACCTTGAATTGTAAAGGGGTCTCTTGTCAGGGCTTGAATTTAATTTTGTTGTTGGTAGTGTCTTGATTTATTTTCAGTAGTAGGAGAAAGAATTATCAATAATTTATTTAACAGATTTTTTTTTTAAAGTTAACAGCTTTTAAATTCTTTCTTTTTTAAAGCTATTTATTTGGAAGATTTCTGGAGAAATATCTCACTAATTTAGATTTAAGAATGTGAAGGTTTTTAAATTATTTTTGATAGTGTGTGTGTTACATGTGGGGAAGAGCCACAGTAACAGTAGCTAGTCTGGACTCTTAAATTTGATATTCAGGTTAAAGTCTTAAACAGGGATTTGATGCATTAATTATTTTAAATTAAGATGTATATGAAATCGTTTTATTTTATATATTTTGTGTGTTTTTTATAAGCTATTAGCTTCGCTTTTGCTAACATCCAAGGTGCATACTGTAATCCAGGTTGATTCCCTTATACCCCACCTTTCCCTCTGCACCCCCGTCCCCCCCCCCCCCAAATGTTTTGAGATGACCCAAGACTCTTCTCTTTGCAGGGAAACACACCTCATAGCCAATGTTTAAGAACCACATAAAGAATCCTCATTTCTCATTTCTTTTGACATTGTGGTTTTCCTCTACATGTAAAGAAACAGGCTTGTTTCATTTTCATTTTTCCTGATGATATCTGGTCCCAAAGAGAACAGCTTTAATATCTTTTCCCTGCTTATGGGGAAAGTATAAGTTTGGTTAAAATGTCCTATTTGTAGATTTTCCAAAAACCTTTATAATTACAGAGGGCCTTCTTCAATACTGCTGTTGTTGGAAGAGCCAACATCTACCACAGGTTATATCTTACCATGCTTTTATTATCTAGACATAATTTTTTTAAAAATACAGTTTGATTTAGGATGTTCAAATCTGCATAAAAGCCAGAATACAATAGGATTATACTATATTAAGTTGTAAGTAGCAAGCATGTTGGAATAGATTTGTGTATGTGTGTTTTACTTTTTTAATTTTATGAATTATTTCAATACAGATTTGGAGTAAAATGGGTGCTTTTTGCAGTTTCTTCCATCTGTCTTAGCTAGTGGCACATGGAGGTTAAGTGTCTGGTTGAACTTTAATTAAGATAATAATTTATCTCCTTTATGTACAATTTTTATAAGTGCAAGTTTTCCATTTATAATAATTCTTAGTCTTTCCATTTTCCCCTCATGGCATAAAAATGATATTGGGGGTTTGATGGTATCACATTTTACAAATTCTTACAAAGACAACATAGGCAAATAACATGAAATTTATTTTTGTGGAGAAATACGGCTGTGTAATGGATTGTCTTGTTTTCACTCAGCAAGGTAGCTAGACTTTTTCTTCTGCATTAAGCATTAAGTTTAGAGAAAAGAATTATGTACCATTATCTTTCCTAGTTGCATTGAAAATATGTATCTCCAAAGAGAAATCTATCTATCTATCTTTCCTCCTCCTTCTTCTTCCATTTTTGGTTTTTGGTTTTTCGAGACAGGGTTTCTCTGTGTAGCCTTGGCTGTCCTTGACTCACTTTGTAGACCAGGCTGGCCTCAAACTTATGAAGATCTGTCTGCCTCTGCCTCCCAAGTGCTGGGATTAAAGGCGTGTGCCACCACTGCCCAGCAGAGAAATATTTGCTATTCTGTCTCTCTCTCTCTCTGTTTCCTCTCCCGGCCCCTTATTATTTCATGGGATAAAGAAGTTACAAATTCACCTTTTTGGTCCAGATTGCCTGGACCAAAGATTCGGTCTTATTTTGGATGGCAGGAAGAAGGATTTTCATGGAATTCTTAGTATCTCTAGACAGCACTGCTAACTCCTGCCTACACTATGCCATAACTAGTGGAGAGAAGGATGCAGTCATCTGGTGGTTGTATCTCAAGATGCAAAAATCTGGATTTGTCTGACTGCTTGCCTTTCCACACTGTATCACTGTGAGGTCTTAGAGGTTTTATTGTTAGAACACACATTTTTATTTGGGTTAAGAGATAAGAATGATTACTTCTTTTTATAAGTTAAAATTGTGGTCAGTATCCTGTGTCCTTAGGCTGATAAACACTAATTTTGAGTTGCCAGTATATGGAATTTTTAAATGACTATGGATTCATTTTTTAAAAATCATTTTAGCCCACTAACTGACTAAATTACAAAGCTTTTAGCCAGTTAATATAGCCACTATGAGAGAATCCATGTATCTTTTTCTGATTTGATAAAAATTTAGCCATAGAGTCAGTGATTTTTTTCTATTCAAACCTTATAAAGTTCCCTAGCTGTGATGTGTTCTTTTATCTCACAGACATGGCTGGACTTTGAGGTGTGACTACCGCTAAGATTTGGGCCCAACAGTAATAGGTAGCCTCAGTCTTTCTCATAGTCTCACTTATAACCAGTATAACCAGAGCTTAAGAAAACAATGGTGATAGCATTTAGTTAAAAGCAAATAAAATGTGTATATTGAAAACTAATGATTTAACACATGCAGCTTTAATTGCAGTAGTGAACCTGTCTTAATTCAGCTAAGTGACCCTTAACCTGGGATCTACTGTACTGTAATTCACAGAATTATATAATATTATGCTTCCCAGTATTGGTAATCATTAACAATATAAAACTGGCAGCTTAGTAGTTCAGGATCTTTGGAATACTTTGAAATTAATGAAGTTCCATTTTTAAAGCACACAATCCAACCACGTACTGAAATCTCACACTTATAGGAGACAGACAGTCTATCTATATTGGGAAATACTTAGCTTGAATACTATTCTGTGTTTTACTAATTCTACTTAATTCTTTTTGAGTGTATTTTTCTCTATTTATTCATATTAGATCAGCAGGTATTTATCAGCCTTCTACTGTGTGCCCAGAACTAGTTAGTACTGTAGGGGAATCTCAGTTTCAGTTTTTATCTGCCTGTGAAGGTGTGTCTTCTCCAGGATGTTAGCAGTATTGTTTTAGTTTCTAAGCAAACTTGAGCAGAAGGTGGCCCATTTGTAAACAGAACAAAGCAAACTAAAAAAGTCCAACTTCATTAGTTTCAGTTGAGATGTACCACTGTAGAAGTGGAAGCATTTAAAAATAAAAGACCCATGTTCTTTAACATTTAAGAAGAATTCCACAAGTTAGCCATTTCTGTTGGTAATCTAAGGATGTGGGATAGCTCAGAAGGAAACAAGAGACCTGCATTTTAGTCCATGTTTTGCCTCTTAGGTCAGCCAAGCAACCCTCAGTCAGTAAATTACTCTTAAGTCTTATTTCTAAGCCCTAGTTTTCCCTGTTTCTAAGTTTGGGTAAAACTACTTAGTGATAATCTTGAGCTATTATGTCATGCTTAGTTAACTATTAAATTACAACTGATGATGAATGCACCTGTAGAGAAAATCGTAAATGAAAACTGCTTCTATTTATCACACTTACTTGATCTCAAATATATGCCCAGGGTGTGCTACCTAAAAACCTGAAACATTCCAAACAAGGTGCTGAATTAGAATCAGGTTTTATGCTTGAAGTGAAAAGAGAGAAGTGAGCTCATCTGTGGACAGAGGAGTAAGAATGTTCATCATCATGTCAGCGGTGGTTATATAGCACAACAGAAAAGCTAGCCTTAGGTTTTTCTAAAAGAGGAATTAGTATGCACTCCTCTTCAGGTACTAAAGATAAAATAGGTGGTAAATTTAAAATGATTTGGCAGCTACTTGTGGGACTAGGGGAAAAATAAGGTAATTAGGAAAAAACTTGTCAAAGACATGGGTGGGTCAAGTACTATAACAACCAGGGAAGTCAGGAGAAGACTAGGAAGGAGACAGCTGGATGTGTTCAAAAATGAGTGTTGGCGTGCTTCAGAAGCAGCTCTGCAGTGGTGAGACACTGCCCGAGGGCTGCTGGGAACTGTGGTACGGCCTAGAATACTGCTGCTGGAAAGAGCTGTCATAGCAAATGTGCAGTTTTAATTTTCACGACGAGAGACATGAAACTTCATAATGCAAATCTAAATATATCTCAAAAATTCATCTTTCCCATTATATATTATACTAATTGCTACCTATGTAAAAGAGAAGGTCTTGCCTTTCATGTGTGCAAGGCCCTGGGCTTGATCCCTAGCACCACAGAGAGTTCCAGTGGAGCTGAGGCTTTCAGACTGTTACTAGTATCCTAGATTTTCATCTAATACAACCTCAAAAAACTAAGCATCATATCTTTTGTCCAAGAAAGCTACTCAATAAGGATATAACTCAGATAGGACAGAGATTTGTCTAGGGATATCCAGTGGCTTTGGGATCTCTGATACCTTGTTTCCTTACATAGACCCCATTCTTTGACCCTGCAGCCTCTGCTTGACTTGTGGATGCCGACCACGTATGTTCTTGAAACTAGACAACAAGAAGAATTAGTATACATACTCCCTAAATTGCTATTGAACATAATTACCCTTCGTCCTGTAGCTTTACTACTAACCCTTCCCTTATTTTGCTTTCATGCCATAAGTGAAATAAATATTTGATACCCTTTCTATAAACATTTCTTTAAGGTTTTAAGGAAGCAAATGCCTATTTCCAAAGCAGCTGGCGTATCATCACTACCACGGCTTTATTCTTCTATGATAGCCTCCCCTCTTTCCTGGGGTGAAGCAAATAACTCATGGAGAAACCCTTTTTGGTGCCCTTCAGTTTAAGGCCATTCGTTGTCTTAACTGTGACATTACACTTCTTGTTTAAAACCATTTAAAAGATGTATCCAGTGACTCTTCCAACATTTACCTGCTCTGCACTATTCATTAATGAAACCCTGGCTACCACGTAGCCCTTGACCTCCAAGTAGTTTACCTATGCAAGACTTGTGACACTCTGGATTCACTTTTCTTCATTACAGAAAGCAGTCATACATGTAACTTAATCATAAAAGATTTGTCTTCAAGGTTTTTTTTTTTTCAAAATATCACCTATTTTCCCTCCATGTTTTTTACCAAAATAATTATCGTAAGTGCTAGAATATATACTATTTTGCAGGAATAAAATAACCAAGGCATATGCTTATATTTCTTTGGTTGATGTTAAGAAATGCCAGCATTTCTACAACTATATAACTATCAACTCTATCAACTATAGAGTTGATTCCTTCCCTAGAATAATGTTTCCCTCTTAAGATTCATAAGTAACATTTTATTTTCACAAAGCATGCATATAACTTACATAATATAGTCAGGGACCTGAGGTGTAACTTGCTAAGTGAACCCCAAGGTTATTTTATCTTGCAAAAGAAACCTAAACCAAACTAAGGGCCTTACAGTTTATGGTTAGACTAAATCAAATGCTGTAACCTCAGTTTTTCAAAAAACAGCTCCTGACTGCACAATTGAGTCATGCAGTTTAAGTATGAAATAGCACTGATAGGAAATGCATGTGCATCTTTGCAGGCTGTATTTCCTTTGGAAAAGACTTTTCTACTTTTAATATAATTAAGCCATAACAGTTTCATGCTGTGGAAAGGATGAAAAGGTTCATTCTAAGAGATTATATAGTATGAACTTTCACATTTATTGTGAAACATCTAACTTTGCCAGTGTTCAGCAACTTTTCTTTTGGGGTGTTGGAGGGTGGTAATGGGGAGGGGTAGTATTGGTTTTAGGGGTCTTAACTCTGTGAAATTTGAAAACAGGACAGTTGTTGGCTAAGGTACTTACTAGTTTTGTAGTAATGTTTTGCTAGCCTGACTTTCCTTACTGGTTTTTAAGTCTATGGTCCCAGTGACTGTTACTTGTTTCAGGTGTGCAGAGTCGGGTCTCAGCTGTGTGTAGGCAGTCAGAATATGCACACGTGTCATTTGGCTACAGAAGCACACACTGTGACAGTGGGAGTGGGTGTGGCTGGGAGTGGGGTGCTGAAGCTTTAAGAGCATTTGTTTGTATTCAGAACAGTATTTCCCATCTTTTGCCTGCAGGCAGGGAAAATGTACAGTATTTATTTTGTTTCTGTTTTACTCTGAATTTGTAAGTCTCTAAGTAGCTTATATTATTATTATTATAGAGAAGACAAGTGACTTGCTTAAAGTTGTATTTAGTATTCTTACTTCCTAATTTCTGTATTTTAAAATATTGAAATTAAAATTGTACTACTTCTGTTCTGTTTTTTTTTTTTAGCACTCAGTGTATTTTTGTTGATTTTGTTTAAAAGTATAAATGTTGAAAGTTGTATAAAAATGTGTTTCTGAAAGAAAAAAAAATCTGAATTCTATATCCAATCCTGACTTGCCGTTCCCTTTTTCTGAATCTCAAGACACTAGAATGTGGGAAACCATTACGTTCTGAGGATTTAAATATGAAAAATAATGTCTTATTTCATTAGAGGTTATTGCTGGGGAAGAGTGATGGCCAAGAGGGGAGAAAATCTTAAGTGACTGGCAAGAAGAGACTGCAGGGTAGAAACAGATGAGGGTGCTTCTCTAGTTGTTATAAAACGATTTTGTTTCTTTCTTTAATGGTTGAGTTCTTAAGATCAGACACTATTCACATCTGCATAGCGCACAAGATTACACTACCTGTAGTGTTATAGCAAGTGCTACGGGAGTGACAAAACCAAGTCTAGGCCTCAGGGGGCTTCTGTGAGACAAAAAAGGTAAGGAAAACAAGGCTCAACTACCTACTAACCAAAGTATGTAAGTGCTTTCCTGGGAGGAAAGGCCGGCCTGTTTTTGGACACAGGGCCTGTGAGGAGACAAGTCAAGGATGAGGTAAAAGAGTATAAATTCTTGCACTGGAGGGAGGGAGTGGAGTCAAGAAGGGAGGAACACTAAGACAGTGCTTTCAGGGGCAGTAGGGAAGCCTCAAAAAGAAGTCAGGATGAATGCCCCTCATGGACACCAAGGCAGCAGAAGTCCTAGGATCCTTGGCACACACCCCCTCCGCAGAAAAGGGGTTTGGGGCACTGCAGCTGCCTGTAGAGTGGCTCCCAGTGCTTTCTGTACCTCCAGTATAAAGATTAGTCATGTTACAGACTGATGACAGAAGCCTCAACTGTAGGAACTTGTTCTTGAGAAACTCTTTGTAGGTCTAGGAGATACTCTTTCTAATGGTCACCTATTACAGTGAAATGAACACACCTCATCTTCACAAACTCAGCTTCATTTTGTGCGACTAGGAAATCCCAGGGGCTGTTGGTGTTGACCTCTTTCAGATTTACAGGGAGGAGCCAGATGCTTTGATACAGGATTCGGATCACAAGTCTCCATTACTTCACCATGAGTACTAAGTACAGACAATATTTTTATTTTTCCCCACAGTATCCCGGTGAGGTATGAGCTATTTTAGGGTACAGAGAAGGTAAGAATCAAGTCCCATCTTCACCTACTGTTCTGGTGAACTCAGGGCCGGGGGGAGAGGATAGCCCAGTGAGGGGGACTGAGCTAGGATCTCCAGCACTCATACAGGCAGATGTGATGACCCACAACCCGGGTTGTACTGCAATCCTTGGGGCAGGCTGGCTAGCTACATTTGCTGAGTCACTGAGTTCCCGTTTCAGCAAGAGATCTTCCCTCAACATACAAGGAACATCCTTAGTGTTAACCCCTACACATGTGTGCACACACAGAACCTAACATTTTAACCAAAAGTCTGTCCAACTCTTAAAAACTTGCTTCTAAGTTGTTTTTATTCTGTATTTTGAATTATGAAGGAGGAATTAGATGGTTCTTGATGTAATGGTTTGTGATCCAAAAATTTGTGTAAAAATATTTTTGTTTTTAAGATTTATTATGTGTACAGTGCTCTGCCTGCATGTATACTTGCACACCAGAAGAAGGCATCGGATGCCAGTATAGATGGTTGTGAGCCAGTGGTTGCTGGGAATTGAACTCAGGACCTCTGGGAGAGCACGCAGCGCTCTTAACTTCTGAGCCATCGCTCTAGCCCATAGTTTTTTGTTTTGTTGTTTTTTAAACCTCATTTTATAATGTGTCCTCTACGCACTGACCATTGGTGGTCTCAGGACTGGTCTCACCTTGTGGTACAGAAGGTAGGCTGTAAACAGGCAGTGGATGAGTAGCACTATTCTAAACATGAATTCAGTGTACTTCCAAAGCTGAGAACTAGAGGATGAACAGAGGCCTTGCCTGATGCATCTCTCCACCACCAGACAACCCATGCCCTGATTGTTGATATAACAGTCTCTCCTACATGGAAGTCTGTTCCTTTATCATTTTCTGCTCTCAGCTCCAAAAGTGGGTCATTCAAACAGAAGAAAAAAACCCAGAGGCCTATCTCAGTGCTGGGGGCCCACCATCCACAGCCTCGCCAGTCTCCTCCTCTTCTGTAACTTCTGTGCTCCCATTGTCCAGGCTATTCCCAATCTGTTCCCAAGATGTCTTTTACATGATTTTTTTTTAAAAAGAAAGATTTTGCCGGGCGGTGGTGGTGCGCGCCTTTAATCCCAGCACTTTGGGAGGCAGAGGCAGGTGGATCTCCATGAGTTCGAGCAGCCATCTTGGTCTACAGAGGGAGTTCCAGGACAGCCAGAGCTGTTATACAGAGAAACCCTGTCTGGAAAAATCAACCAACAAACAAAAACAAAAACAACAACAACAACAAAACCAACACCAACACCCCCCCAAAAAAGATGTTAATTATGGCAGGTGTGTGCAGTTCCATGGAGGCTAGAACAGAGTCAGATCCTATGTAAGCTGGCACAGTTGTGAAATGCCTGATATGGGCAGCTGAGAAACTAACCCTCTTCAAGAAAAGTATACTTAAACAAGGAAACATCTCTCCAGCTCCAGGGCTGGGCGTGGTGGTGCACGCCTTTAATCCCAGCAGGCAGAGGCAGGCAGGTTGTTGTGAGTTAAGAGGCCAATCTGGTCTACAAAATGAGTTCCAGGACACCCAAGGCTAACACAGACCCTGTCTCCAAAAACCAAAAGCCAAACAAAACAAAAAAATTTCTCCAGCCCCTTCTTTACACTTAAAAAAAAAAAAAAGATGTATTTATTTTTTATTATGTATACAGAGCTCTGCCTGCATGTACACCTGCAGGCCAGAGGAGGATATCAGATCACTTTATAGATGGTTGTGAGGCACCATGTGGTTGCTGGAAATTGAACTCATGACCTCTGGAAGAGAAGTCCGTGCTCTTAACTGCTGAGCCATCTCGCCAGCCTCTTTTACACTTTTTTAAAGTGCTAATCCTGATATGTTGTAACTTCAAACTCATTTTATGCTAGAATTTGAAAAAAAAATTGTTATTTTGAGACAGGGTTTCTCTGTCCTGGAACTTATTCTGTAGACCTGACTGGCCTGGAACTCAGAGAGATCAATCTGCCTCCACCTCCTGAGTGGTGAGATTAAAGGTGTGCACCACCACCACCCAGCCAGAAAAATTTTCTTCTGTAAGTAGTAATATATCTAAATTCCAAAAGGATTTTTAGTTTTTGTTGTTGTTTCATTCATTCATTTATTTATCTTTGGTGGTGGTTTTAAAAGCAGCTTTAACTTGGGAAAATAATTCACAGTAGTAAATTTTAGTGTTTAATTGACTCTTAATCTAGAAGTTCCCTACTGCTGTTCCTTGCACACTTTGTACTATTCCACCTGTTGCACAAGACATCCCAGTGGCTCAGACACTTAGTAAGACCTCCAGTTTTTTTTTTCCTAGCTAACTGCAAATATGCAAATTTTACTGTTAACCCCTTTGCATCAATTCAGTCTCAACTACTGAGAGACTGATGTACACATGTTAATATTACTATGGAGTCAACTTCCCTTAACACCTCATTGGGCTCTGGTTTATCTGAGGTACAGGTGTCAACCTTACATCCTTCTCCTGAGTTGACCCAACCTTTGGCAGCTGCTTCTCATTGCTTCTAGTCCTGGAATGAAGTGTACCAGTTGTTAACAGGGACTGTTACCTTTGGGTCGTAATCACTTACACATGCTTACATCAGATCCTCACTTAGATTGTTATGGCATCACTGCCCTGCCCTGGAAATGATTTCACCACAGCAGAGTGAAGAGGTGAGAAAAGCCATAATGTCTTTTTGTTCATCATTGAAGTGGTCCTCACACCACAAAGCTAAGCAAAGCAACAGGTGTTAACCAAAGACTTAGGCACTGAAAAGAATTAGAGAAACTGTTTAATTTCTCCATTCAATATGGTAGTTCCTCACAGGCCAAGGGAAAATCAACCATTTTCATAAATATTCTATTCCCTGGTCTTGCTTCTACTCCAGGACCTCACTACTAGTATCTCTCTTCAGCCTAGTTATCTGTGGAGATTCCTCGAAGATGCACATGATACTCTCAAATTGAACAGTTACAGAGTTTAATAAAAGCATTATTTACAATGTCAAAGGGGGATGCCAAAGGCATTCTAGGCTTAGTAGTTAGAACAGAGGGGCTATTACTGCTAGGGAAGGATGGATTACCAAAATGCACAGGAGCTTTAGGTTCCAGCATGGTGTGGCCAGCCACATGGAATGCCGACAGTAGGTTGTCCCTTTTGGCTCTCTGAACCTCTACTAGTACTTTCCCAGGCATACTCTCTGGAAGCTGGACATGTAGGGACCATGGATGCCAGTCCTTTGCGGTACAGAACAGAGGCTGGGCATGGTGGTGCACGCCTTTAATCCCAGCACTCGGGAGGCAGAGGCAGGCGGATCTCTGTGAGTTCAAGGCCAGAGTGAGCTCTAGGACAGCCAAGGCTACACAGAGAGACCTTCCTTGTCTTTAAAAAAACACTGTCCTCTGACCTCCACATGTGGTATGATGTGTGCATCCTTACACATACTAAATGTAATTTTCAGTATGGCAAGACACAACTGTCATCAATATTAAGTTTTTATATTGAGAGAACTCTACAAAAAAAAGTGTACTGTGCCATCCAGGAATACACAGGCAAATACCAGTGTAAGTGAGGAGGCAGAGAGCAGGGGAAACATGGGCAAGAACTTTTATTGGGAGAGATGTCCTTGAGAAAGAGTAGGTGATGAAGGGTAAATTGGGATAGGCTAATTTGAATAATTTCATCAGCCTGTGGGGAACACAAGGGCTGGCTCTCTCTTAATGTTTGAAACCTGGACCTGGAGCAGTTATTGACGAGAAAAAACTGCCCAGGGTGTGAGAACCCAAGGTAAGATATGGCAAAGAAAGAGGTGGCTGTGAGAGTAGGTTCACATTAGTCCTTTGCAAGTGAAAGGCACACCCCAGTGAGTTTGCTTAGGCTTTAGCCCAGAGTCAGACATCAAGCATCAAATACAGAAAGGAGAAATATAACTTAAATTATATAATCTGGGCTGGAGAGATGGCTTAAGAGAGATAAAGGTTAAGAGCACTGACTGAGTTCAATTCAGAACTAAGGTCCTGAGTTGAATTCCCAGCAAACACATGGTGGCTTACACCCATCTATATTGTGATCTGATGCCTTCTTCTGGCCTGTGGGTGTACATGCAGGCAGAACACTATACATAATAATAAATTAATAAATCTTCAAAATGAAACAAAAAACCATTAAAACTGTAATGTTGAAGGTTATGAAATTTAATAAAATTTAATAAAAATTATATAAGCCTCATTTCTATAAGTTCAGTAATAATGACCTTTTTTATTCTTATTAATTTTAGTCTTTTTGTCATTCTAGGTAAAGATTTGGTATTGTTTTTTTAAAATGTCAAAGAACTAAGGTTTGGTTTTAATGATTCATTGCATTCTTTTTCTAGTTTTTAATGCATTTCTATTCTACTGTATTACTTCTTTTGGATATTATTTTTCTAGTTTGTAAGGTAGGATATTAGGTTATTGATTTGGGATCTTTTCAGTGTAGGCATTAACAGCTATTCATTTTCCCTAAACATTTGCATACACCTCACAAGATTTATTTTTTCCAAGTATTTATATTTTGTATACATAGGTGTTTTTGCTTGCACCCATGTCTGTGCACCACGTACATGAATGTTCACCAAGGCCAGAAGGCACTCGATCTCTTGGAACTGGAGTTGTGAGCCACCATGTGCGTGCTGAGAACTGAACCAGGGTCTTCTAGGAGAGCAGCAGGTACTCTTAACATCTGAGCTCTATCTGACTTCCTTTATGAGCTCCTCTTTAACTTAGTAAGAGGATGCTGTATGTTCCCGCATTTGTGAATTCCCTGCATTTGTGCCTGATGTTGATTTCTAATTTCATTCCATTCTTTACCTACCTGATCTGTAGATTGTTATGTTTATCATTTGCAAACATTTTAGCCTTTATTTTATGTATCTAAGTGAGGAGGCCAGAAGAGGGCATCAGATCCCCTGGAACTGAAGTTACTGAGCCGTCATGCTCGGAAGGGAAGCCCAGGTCATCTGGAAGAGCAGCTTAGCCCCTGAACCATCTCTCTAGCTCTGCACTTATAATTTGTAATGTTTGTAATTATTGCCTCTAAAATCAGATGGAAGGAAATGAAAGCTTTTCATTTCCCCACAGTTACCTTTACTGGGGCCTTTCCTTTCTTCCTGAGAACGAGTTACTACTCAGCGGCCTTTTCTCTCAGCTCAAAGACTCCCTTTAGTATTTTTGTTTAATACTAGCAACTAAGTCAGTTTTTTAAACAGATAATTTGTTATTTTTAATGTATGTGTATGGGCATGGATCACCTTTAGACACCAGAAGGGGGCATCAGATCCCCAGTGACAAGTGGTTGTGCCACGTGAGTGCTGGGAACTGACGTTGGCAATAGCAGCCAGTGCTCTTAACCACTGAGCCAGCTCTCCAGCCCACTCAGTCAGCTTTTATCTGACAATGACTTGACATTTGACTTCATGTTTGAAAGATAGTTTTTCTGAATATAGAATTATTTGAGTTTTCCTTTCTTCTCTTGGCACTGAACATCCATCCTACTACCTTTTAAAAAATATTTATTACTATGTATATAGTGCTCTGCCGGCACATACACCTGCAGGTTAGAAGAGGATGTCAGATCACGTTATAGATGGGTGTGAGCCACCATATGGTTGCTGGGAATTGAACTCAGGACCTCTGGTGGAGCAGTCAGTGCCTTTAACCTCTAAGCCATCTCTCCAGCCCCCTACTACCTTCTAATATGCATGGTTTCTGATGGTAAATCAGCTGTTGAGGCTTCCCTGCACGCAATGAGTTAGTTGCCTCTCCTTTACCACTTTGAAGGTTTTTATTTAGCTTCCAACAGACTAATTATGATATAATTAGCTGGGTGTTCTTGAGCCTCTCTTACACTGAGCTCACTGAATTTGGGTATGTAATGATCTCCATCAAATATAGTTTTGGCCTTTCTTCCCTTTTCTTCTAGGATGTCCTGGGATTAAAGGTGAGCACCCCCATGCCCGGCTTGCCCGGCTTATACTGGCACTTTTCAAAGCCCATAATTGTTCAACTTTTTGGTTAGTCTATTGTTTTCATCAACTGCTATTCATTGCTTCAGCCATGATATTAAAATATTTGATAATTGTGTTCTCTTGGGAGAATAGGAACATTGTTATGACTTTACTAGTTCCAACAAGACCACATACAGACATGCCTTTTTAGGAGTCCCTCCACAGTGTTCTTTGGGATGAGCCTTTGAAAGAGCTCCATCCTGTCTGCTTCCTTGGTATTGATACTAGGAATATGAGTTGTCATTTTTCAAGGGTATCAGAGAGCTTCATGGTGTATGATAGAACTCAAGTAGGAGAAAATGCTACAAAGATTGCTGCTGAGATTTGGCTGCTTTTCTCCATTACATTCTGGAGGAGTTGCTGCATGCTTTTAGTTAACTCCCAGAGCTCTGAAACAGTTAATAGTATTTGCCAGCTTTTTCACTGCTTTTATGGAAGGCCCCACTTTAAACAAACAAACAAACAAAAAGAACAAAAAACCAGACATTGCCTTTTCAGCCACGCATGATATTAAAATGGGGGAACATTTGTGGAAGAGCACTTGTTTGACATGCAAAATTGAAAATAGTAAGGTATGAGCTGGTTGTGATGGCCATGCCTATAGTCCCAGCACTCAGGGAAGCAGAGGCAGGGGATCTCTGTGAGTTCGAGGCCAGCCTGGTGTACAAAGTGAGTCCAGGACAGCCAAGGCTATGTTGAAAGACCCCCCCCCAAAAAAAAAGAAAGAAAAAAAAGATTTAATAATCAAAATACCAAAACCACAAAAAGTATAGCCCTTCACCCCCGCAATTCATTTTCACTTGTCCTTCTGACAATCTAGTCTTTATACTTTTTTTTTTTTTTTTTTTTTTTTTTTTTTTTTTTTACTTTTTGGGAGGTTTACTGCTGCTGGGGATGGCGCCTAGTGTTGCGTGCTTTCTATAGTCTACCACTGAGCTACAGCCCCAGTACGCCCTCTTTTTTTGTGGTGTGTTCATCTGGGGGGGGGGGGCAGAGATCAAGACTGGTTATCATTTCTCAGGAACTTTCCACCTTATTTTTATTTTATTGTGTGTATGTACATATGATGTATATGTATGGCAAAGCACACATGTGGAGGTCAGAGGATAGTTTTCGGTTCTCCTCTCCGTCCGCTTCAGGTTGGCAGGCTTCTTTTGCCAGCACTTTTCTCTGCTAAGTCATCTATCCAGTTCCCAACTTATCTTTTTGATGCAAGATTTCTCACTGGAACCCAGGGCTTGCCATTGGTCTGGTCTAACTCCATTTTCTTTTTTTGCTTACATTTTGTTTCTGTAGTAATACTGCTCCCACTTCCCTGAGGACCAAACCCAGGGGCTATACCCTCAGATCCCCATTTTTGGTAGTATTTTATACTTAAATTTTATATCTGCTTTAAACTAATTTTATAAATACTCATCTCCCAATGTTCTGCCATCACCTTTCCTGTTTCCACTTTCCTAGCACTCCCTCACTCCGCTGAAACCAAAGTGCTGAGCTTCCTCCATGCTCAAAAACATGCTGCTGCTTACTCAGATTGTATGTGTGTGTGTTTTTGCCTGTCTGTTCACTACGTGTGTGCCTGGTGTCTGAACAGGCTGTCCCATCCCCCCTGGAAATAAGAGTTACAAGCAGCTGTGACTTTTGTGAGCTGCTATGTGGGTGCTGCGCACTGAGCCAGGGTCCTCCACAAGAGCAGCAAAATGAGCCATCTCTGCAGCCCCATTTCTACTCAACGATCTTTCCCCACAACATATGGATGTCCTTCTAGGTCAAAGGCAGATTTAATATGCCTGTTAAAGCCGTAGAGTCTGAATAACAGTCATATTGTTCTCACTCTGTCCTCTCTTGTGCATGTGATTTACTAACGCTTTTATTTCTGGAAGATTCCTGGAGGAAGGAATGGGGACGCCAAAAGCCACACTTATTTTAATAGGAATTCCCCCCATTTACTTACCCCCAAGAACGTTTAACTCGCAGGGTAACATATAGATGAGTCCTTTCCGGTGGAGAATCTTGAAAAATGTGCACAATCTTTATTTAGAAGGGGCAAAGGAAGAGATAACCGCCTTTTAAAAACGGCCGTACCTCCCCCTTTTCCTGTGGGAAATACGAAATCCGCGACAAAAGCTGAAAAAAAAAAAACCTAGAGTAGCGTTTAGGCGGGTCTAGCCTTGCCCAGCGGTTGTTTCCATGTGTTGGGGGGGTGAGGGGCGCGGGTGGGACCAGGTCCGCGGTCCGCCTGAGGAGCCCGCTTCAGCCTGGGCGACTCCTGAGCCCCTTGAAGGCGCCGGCCGCGGACAAGCCCCCTCAAGCCTCCGCCAACCGGCCGCAACCGGCAGGCGCCCGTCTGGAAACTTCTCTCAGCTTCTCGAGATCGAGGTCCCTGACTGAACTTCGTCGTCTCCCGGGCCGGGCCTCCGAGAGCGCTGCCTCGAAAGAAGCGGCCGCTTCTCCCTCTCTCTCTCAGATAGGGGTCGCGGGGGCCTCCGGTGAGGAAACGCGCCTCGGGCCTCGCGACGCCTCGAAGACACTCCGGGTCGCCGCTCAGTGCGCGCGCGCGCGCGCGCCGGCCGCCGCCGTCGAGCCGCGCGGTGCCCAGCTGCAGGCCCTCAGGCGAGGCTCCTCAGCTGCGGCCCGGGGGGGCGTGGCAAGGGCCCCGTTGCTCCTGTTTTCTCAGCTGGGGCTCGCTTTCGGTTTCGTTTCCTTCCGGTCGCTCCATCCCGCGGAGCAGTGAGGCCCCGGGGGCCCGCCCCGTGAACACCGCCGTCGTCCGCGCTAAACCTCGATCCGACGGCCATGGCCCAGGCCGCGGTGGCCGCGGCCGAGGTGACCCAGGTGTTGTGCGCCGCTGGGGGTGCCATGGAGTTGGCGGAGCTGCGGCGCCGCTTGCGAACGAGCCTGGGAGCCGACGCTCTGGAGCGGCTGCTGCGGGACCGCGGGCGCTTCGTGGTGGCCTCGCGGGCAGGTGCAGGCCGGGCTGGGGAGCCGCCGGTGGCGGCGGCGGCGGGGACGACGGCGACGGCCTCGAAGCGAGTGGTGCTGGCCGTGTCGTCGCTGCGTCTGTGCCGCGCGCACCAGGGTCCCAAGCCGGGCTGCACCGGGCTCTGCGCGCAGCTTCATCTCTGCAAGTTCCTCATCTACGGCGCCTGCAAGTTCCTGAGGACCGGGTAAGGACGCCGGCGACCATGAGCAGAGGTCCCAGCCCCCCCCCCGCCCCCCCCACCCCTCTACTCCCAGAGTTTGGGGCAGAAGGCGGGTGAGGTGTGGGTTCCACAGCCTCGCCTGTCCTTCACTCGGAAAGAACGTTCGTTGAAGTTAATGTGTGCTGCTGGAGTGGCTTAGATAGAATGTGGTACCAGGAGGCACACCTGGCTGGGCATGGCGGTGTCGCTCCCTGAAGCTGGTCCCCCAGGGCTAGTTGGAGAGAGATCTAGCTTTGAGGGGCAGGCAGCAAGGCTCACGACCGCAGCCCTAAGGAAGCTTTGGGAGTGCCACTCAACGCCTATTTGCCTGCTGAGAAGCCGAAACTCAGATTTTCAAAAAACCCATAGGGAACTGGTTTGCGTTCCCCCCCCCCTCCCCTAGCCACAGACCCTCCTGGGTGTTACTTCTGCACACCCCCACCCCAGGCTTTGGTTCATTTGGTGGCATTGCCCTCTCTGGAATGCCCTTCCTGGTTTGCTCTTTGGCAGGAGCTAAAAGATTATGTCCTCTTGAGCTCTTCCTCTTAAGCTCTTCCACATCACATTGTTTACTGACCTTATTAGTCGGGGCTGGCTCTCTGCTTGCACCTGAGTGTAGTAGGTGATTAGTAAAATTTGCTTATACTGAAGAATTTGGGCCTCACCTTGAAAGTAATAAGGGCTGTTGGGATGGCAGCCATCAGGTTTGCATTTTAGGAAGATGTTTTGGGTAGTGGTGTGGATGCCAGGTATGTTGAGCAGAGTATGTTGAGGCTGCCAGCTTCGAAGCTAGTCTAGTTATCTAGAATTAGTTTCTTTCCTCCCCTGCTTCCTTTCTCTGTAACACGATAGACTTTTTTTTCCTCTTTTTTTTAATGATGTCATGTTAATAGTCACCTTGGATTAGTAACCATGACCCATGCAGTCATTCAGGGATCCAGGCTGACAAATATAGCTGCACCCTCAACACTTCTGAGGCAGTTCTAAGCATTGAGTTGTAGGGTTTGAAGGAAAACGTGGGCAGTAGAGAGTCTATTGGGAAGTTTGTGTGGGCCAGGTCTAGAAGTGATAAATATCCCATCTACCAGAAGCTGTCTCCCGACCCTACCTAAGGGGTAAGGTCTGGGAAATGTGGTCTCTAGGACTCACTTACTCAGAAATAATCCAGATTAGAAATCTGGAAGAACGTGTGTGTGAGAAATTTGGGGAAGCAGGAGAGGATGATAATGTGAAGAGAGGCTGTGGGAGGGATGGTGACTCTTGTTTCTGTTTCCACTGTGGTCTGAAAGCCAGAGAGTGTTTGAGTTCTGTATTTAAAAGGAAGACGGAAGGCTCACATGCTGATTTGGAAGCTGCCAGGTGGTAAGTACTGTGGCCCTGGTCACAGAAGTACAGCTCCACAGGAGAAGGTGGCGCTACAGAGAGCGTGGAACTCTTTAAGAAATCTGCCATGCAAGAATGAGGCGTCTTCAGTCCCTGACAGCGGACCTGTGCTCAGGAGGCAGTGTGTGTGGTGACCAAGACTGTGGTCCCGTGAGCTAGTCACCTTGTTTCAACCCAGCTCTGTTCTTTGCTGGCTGGTGACCTTGGACAAGTGGCTCTGTGGCTGACTCTCAGTTCCCTCAATGATGATAAGATTACTTACCTCACAGGTTCACTGAGGGCTGAATAAGTTAGCTCATGAGGCATTTAGGGGCAACCTCTGTTGCATAGTGAATGCTCAATGAGTTTTAGTTGCATTGTTGCAGTTATTTGGTATTTCTGGCTTTGACAGCACCAAGTTATTTTCCCTTCTCATTTTTGTTAGCTTTTCCCCTAACCCTTTGAGTGGCTTGTTTGTTGTTCCAGGGGCCTATCCTGGCTACTCCTCTCCCCAGCCCTGACTCTGCAGTGCCTTTTCCCTTTTCTGCTACTGTATTCTTACCACAGCTGACCTCAAGCCTGCCACTTTTTTCCCTTACTTTTACCAGTTGGGGGAGAAGAGTCAAGGATGACTTCATGGTTTTTGATCCTCACAGGAGGAGGGAAGTTAACTTGCACAGAAATGGGGAGCTAGTGGGAGAAAGGGTTTCGGGATAGATCAGGAGCTTGGCATTCTTCAAGATGCTCATTACAGATGCTAAATGAGACATGGCAGTGTCTGCATCAAGCACATGCTGCTTGCCTGGCTTTCCAGGTGACCAAGGCATTATTAAATATGTGTCCCTGAGTCCTTAGGGTGGAGTTCCAGTGACTGGTTGATAAGTGCTTACCAGATGCTTGTGGGTTGGAAGTGTGGAGAAGGAGAGCTGCCCAAGGGCTGGCCCAGGAGTGTGTGTGTCTACGTGTACCCATACCTGGAAGCATGAGTCACTCTGCCTAGCATTAAAAAAAAAAAAGATTTATTTTATTGTTTTAAATCATGTGTCTGTATGGGGGTAGAGTGCAGGGAGTTGTGCACATAAGTGCAGCTGCCTTCAAAGGCTAGAAGAGAGTGTTAGTGAGACACCCCATACAGGTGTTCTTAACTCCTGAGCCATTCCTCTACCCCAGAGGAAGGTGGGTGGAGGGTTGGGTTGACACAGAGTCTCTACCTAGCTCTGGCTGTCCTGGAACTCACTATGTAGCCCAGGAGAAATCTGCCTGCCTTTGCCTCTCGAGTGCTGGGATTAAAGCATGAGCTATCCCGCCCCACCCCTGCTCAGGTTTTTATCCATGTTTAAGTGCTTACTGAGTGGCCAGTGTGCTGTGACACTTTCACACGATGGTCCTGCCCTTCTCATTATATACCTGCTGAGAAGTGTTGACCTGGGCCCTAGGCTTTGTTTAGTCTCATGTCTCATGGTAAAGAAGCGCGTGTTTTCATGCATAGCTGTTTTTTCTCTGCTGCTTAGAGGGAGGATCAGGAAGTGTTTGTGAAAAAATGCCATGAAGAATGATTTCACCAGCTCTAAGTCTGGCAAGGCCACCATGACAAAGTACCATAGACCGAGTGGCCCGACCTTTCTTCTTCCCTCCCTTCCCCCTCCCTCAGTCCCTGTCTTTCTCTTTCACTTTCTCTTCTCTCACTCTCCTTCCTCCCTCTCTTCCATTCCTTCCCTTTCCTTCTTCCCTCCCTTCAGAGAAGCTTTCTAGTCTACTCTAGTCTAGAACTCATGATCCCCCTGCCTCAGCTTCTAAGTGCTGCGATTATAGCACTCAGAATGCCATGATATACCTGACAGATGGAGAGACTTAAAGAACAGGAAGTTATTTCTCAGAATTCTGGAAGACGGAATTCTGAGATAAGGTGTTGGACAGGTTGGTTTCTTCTAAGGTTGTTTCCTAGGCTTTCAGAGGACCCCGTCTTCCTGGAGTTCTCATAAAGCTTTTTCTCTATATAGTCTATGCCCTAGTCACCTTTATATCAAAGGACATTAGTTATGTTGGATGGGGCCACACTACTGATTTTATTTTTTTAATTTAATCGCCTCTTTCATGACCCTATCTTCAAAGGAAGTTTTACACCCCGAGGACCTAGAAGTTGGAACTCTAATTGGGGATTTACGGGCAATTAGATTTAGCCTGTAACACCATCTCTGCTTCTTTTGCAGGAAGAACTGTAGGAATGGTCACAACCTGAAGACTGATCACAACCTGAGTGTGCTGAGAACACATGGTGTTGACCACCTCACCTATAGTGAGCTTTGCCAGCTTTTGGTTCAGAATGACCCCTGGCTTTTACCAGAAGTGAGTGCTAGAGAGATGGTGGGGGCTGGGGGTCCTCTTTTCAAGTAATAGTTAGAAGCAAGTGGTTGGAAGATAGATAACTCTTAGTGCTGAAGAGAACTGAGAACCCCATTTTGATTAAAAACCACTGCATGGAGGAGACTTGGATTTAATGTCCAGCTCTACTAATTAAATCTGCTAGATTTAATAACCAGCTACGCTGATCTTGGATCAGCCTTGGTACTTCTTGAAAAATTTCCTTCCCTATCAGTTGGGCTGGCACCACCCCTGTAGACGTTTAGTGAGGTTGACCAGCACCTGAAGTGAGTGTTATTTAGAACTGCGCAGGATGAGAGACTGGCCTGTCCCTGAATAGCAGGAGTTGGAACTGCATGCTTGGGTATTGCTCTTGGTCTATGAAGAAGACTTCTAGGGCTGCCTCACAGCCAGCTGCCCCGTTCTCTCTCTGCTTACTCCCTTGTACCCAGGAGAATGTGTACATTAGCTGACATGAAGTCTCGGATTGTATAAGCTTATTGCGTTACCTCTGTATCATTTGGTGGGGCAAGATTGGCAGCACAGAAGGTTTATTGGAAAGAAACAGAAGGTATAGAGAGCTTGTAGACAGCGTCAGGATCGGGCTGACTCTCATGGCAGGGGGCAATGAAGGAAGGGGCTGAGTGGGAGACTGACTATAGCGTGATGCCGAGAACAGGTCTACCAGGCTCACAGGTGCTGGGGGAGGACACAAGGCCTCCCTGTGATCAGAACCCTGGCTCTGTTGGGCTTTTCTGGGCCTTGAGTTTCTCCAGCAGATCTTAGCAGGTTGTTTTCCATGGATGGGGCAGGTTACATGGGATGCTTTGGCACTGTTACTGGATTGAGCCAACAGATTAGATTGACATTTTTTCTTTTTCTTTCTTTCTTTTCTTCCTTCCTTCCTTTCTTTCTTCCTCTTCTTTTTTTTTTTTCCTGAGACAAGGTTTCTTTGAGTATCCTTGGCTTTCCTGGACTCACTTTGTAGTCCAGGCTGGCCTCTAACTCACAGAGATCTGTCTGCCTCTGCATCCCTGAGTGAGTGCTGAGATTACAGGTGTGTGCTACTGTGCCCACCTAAATGAGCATATTTTAATGCAGATGTTTCCATATTAGATAGTTAATGTCACTCATTTGAGAAATGGTAGCATAGCATCAGGACTGGCACATAATAAATGTTAACTTTTGGAAATTCATATTGATTTAATTCAGCTAAGCTTTCTGGAATAGTCACTGTTGTCTACGCACTGTGATCAGGCAATAAGACCCTGCTTTGCCCGTAAGGGAAACAAATCAAATGATGGGATAGGCAGATCAGAGGATGACTTTTGGGTGATGGTTAAGACACTGTGAGAGTGGTGAAAAGTGTTTTGGGGTAGATGAGGCCTGCCCAGGATGCTGGAAGGCAAGCGAGGATGAGGATGCCCCCCTTACATGTCAGCACTGTTTGACATTTTCCTGTTTAGTAGTCACATCCAGTCTGTGACATTGATGGGATTCTACCCATTTCAGAGATTCAAAGACAGAATCTCAAAAGCTGGTGACTGGCTTGTTGAAGGAGTCGTCAGAATTGATATCTGGCTTTTTTTCCTTGGGTAGACCATCTCTGTAGAGTAGAGGCCTTGAAAGAGAGCTGAGTTCTGTTTCTGAAGCTTCACGGGATTTCTTCACAGCGTGGGGAATGTAGTGTCTAGGAATCCAGTAGGTGGGCCGTTTCCATGTTGAGGTATTTGGAGTGTAGAGAAGGAACAGTTATTTGAGGTTCAAGTTGCAAGTCTGTAATTGTGCACTGTAGTACGTGTTTGTGACCTCAGCACTTGGATGGTTAGAGGTAGAGGACTAGGTCTCATCCTTTCTTTAGCTATGTAGATTGAGGCCAGCCTGAGTGATGAGAGACCTTGTATCAACAAACCAGGAAAAAAGTTGTGGGTTTGCCAACAACCCAACTGAGCAAACAACAGATACAGTGACTAGCTATGTGAGTGTGGCTAGCTAACAAAACTTTAATAATAAAATTTATTAAATGTATTAGGAGTTGGGGGCCATGAAAACACAAACACACACACACACACACACACACACACACACAAACACACACATATTTATATGTATACAAGGGTGAGTGAGAGTCTGCTTGTGCCACAGTTTGGAGGTCAGATGACAACTCCAGGGAGTTGCTCTTCCCTTCCACTGTTATGTAGGCTCTGGTATTTGAGTCAGGTCCTCAGGCCTGAGCAGCAAGTACCTTTACCTGCTGAGCCATCTTGTTTTCCCTAGCTGTTGGGCTTTGGAGTCTGCTAGGTCCCTTGAGAAATGAAGGGGCGGTTTTCGGCCAACTCTGAGATACTGTAGCCCTCAGAACCTCTCTGACTTTGAATTCTGAAAGGAAAATTAGGTTGTGGGGCGAGCAGGGACTGCCTCTGACATGAACTCTAGTGCCCCCAATTTGATCTCTTCCCCTTGGTGGGGAGGCCCAGCGGCACACAGGCTATCCGGATGAGACCTGATAGGCTGTGGTCATATGGTGATGGAGGGGAGGGGGTGGGGGTGGAGGTGGGGGAGGACCCCACCTGTCACAGACCTAGGAGAGGGGAATAGGGTGAAAAAGGGAGGGGTGAGGGAACAGGGAACAGGAAAATACAAGCTAGGGGATAACATTTGGGATGTAATCTGGGTAAATTATAATAAATTAAAATTTAAAAAATTAAAAAATGCATACATCTGAACAACAGAAAAAGAAAATGGGGAGAAATGAACTAGTAATGGGTATTTGGTTTGGTGAGGCTGTGTGTGGGTAAGGGCAAGTAGATTGGTGTGGATAGGTGGCTGCTACTGCTGTGGCCTCTTTGAAGTTCTGTGGATCTTCCCAGGGGAGGCTCTAGTTTGGAGTGTATTTTAGCTTAGGGAGTGTTTTGGTGTCCATGTCTTAAGTGAGAGATGAGTTCTCTACGGCTCATGCGAATGGAACAATACATGACCATGAGGACCCCTTTCTGCCATGGCGTGATCATTGAGGTGTGCTGAGGACAGTGTTCATGGGATGATGCCTTTTCTCCTCTTTGTCAACAGATCTGCCTACACTACAACAAAGGTGATGGACCCTTCGGCTCTTGCTCCTTCCAAAAGCAATGTATTAAACTCCATATCTGCCAGTACTACTTACAGGGAGAGTGCAAGTTTGGCACTAGCTGTAAGAGGTCTCACGAGCTCACTAACTCTGAGAATCTGGAGAAATTGGAACGGTTGGGTTTAAGTTCTGACCTGGTGAGCAGGCTGCCTTCTACTTACCAGAATGCATATGACATCAAGAACAAGGGCTTAGCCCTCAGCAGATCTCCTACAGGTCCACAGGGCACTTCTGGTAAGGCTGATGGGAAATGCTACAGGCCTTGGGTTTGGGGCCTGAATTTTTGTTGGCTAGTAAATAGAATATGACTTTGTGTAAGTGTGAACCTCTGTTAGGAGGACTCATTGATCCTTTCCTAGCTAGAAGGTTGTGAGGATGGTTGAAATCTAGACACAGTCAAGATGTGAGTTGATGCAGGTCAGGGCTGGTGCATTTTAATTCTAGAGGAGCTGGATCTGCACTGAGGTGAGGTTAGTCTCCCCTGTGTAATTACCTTCCACGCTCTGGAGAATTTTTCTTTTCAGTGAGGGACCTAGAGTTGGGATGCTGGTTATACAGCTCTGGGGGCATCCACCAGTGACATTCTTTATGATATTGCGAATGAATGCAAGCAGGCCTTTGTAAAGCCATGGCCTTGGTCATATTCCTGCCGTGAGTAAGCTGAGAGAAGTTCCCCTCTCATTGTTAGGTTTTGGCTTATTCTCTGGTTCTTTTCAGCACTAGACACTGCCTAGCCCATAGTAACCCATCATTATGGGTGAGTGTGGTGGGAGTGTCTCTCAAGCTTAGTGACAGGGGGCTAGAGGAATTATCAGTTGAGTATTTTATGTTTGTAGGTGCTTTTCTTGTCTGTGCACCATGCATGCCTGATGCTTGCAGAGGCGAGGAGATGTTGGATACTCTGGAACTGGAGTTACAGATAGTTGTGAGCCACTGTGTTGATGCTGGGAATTGTACCCAGGTCTTCTGGAAGAGGAGCCAGCACTCTCAACTGCTGAGCCATCTCTAGCCCTAGTAGAGATTTTTTTAAAGGAATAATTTTTAGTTATTTTTTGGTGATTTTATACATGTATACAATTTTATTTTTCTTTTTTGTTTTTCTAAGACAGAGCTTCTCTGTATAGCCTTGGCTGTCCTAGACTCACTTTATAGACCAGGCTGGCCTTGAACTCACAGAGATCCGCTTGCCTCTGCCTCCCCGAGTTCTGGGATTATAGGCATATGCTACTGTGTCGAAATCATGGCCAGCTTTAAAAAAAGAAATATGTTTTGTGTTTTTTGAGGTAAGTTCTCAATGTGCACTAGGCTATACTTGAACTCAACAAAGATCCACCTCCTTCTCTCTCCCAACTGCTTTGACTAAAGGCATGCATCACCATACCTGACTTGATTTTTTAATAATATATAACATATGTTACATAATATATATGTAACATAATACAACAAACATATAATAATACATGCATGTCTGTTTTGCTTGTCTGTGCATCACTTGCTTACTTGGTACCCACAGATGAGAAGATGGTGTCAGATCCCTTGGAACTGGAGTTAAAGTTGTGAGGGACTGTGTGTACTAGAAAATGAACATGGGTCCTCTGGAAGAGCAGCCAGTATTCTTAGCTGCTGAGCCTTCTTTCTAGTCAGACTCAGGTTTTTACAAATGTAGGTTTTGGGGGATTGAACTGTGGTCCTCAAGCTTGCAAGGCAAGCACTTACTGAGCTGTCCTCTCAGTCTCCTCAGATATCTTTACTGATCTCCAGATATACAAAGATTTTGCCTTAAATAATGTTTAGAGTGTCATCTAGATTATGAGTTTATTAAAAAATGAGGGGCAGATCTACTGCTGAGTGACTCAGGTCTCAAAGCAGTCACTATCCTGGAGAGAGCAGGAGAACGTCAGGGTCTCCCAGGTGTGGGTTTTGAGGCCATTCTGTGGGATACCTGGGAGTTTATGAAATGAAGATGCAGATAACAGAATGACAGGTGATAGAGTAAACGAGGAAAGGTTTTCAGTGAGTTTTCTTAGTCTTGTTTGGGGTTAAGTGGATGGGGTAACTGTAATAGGTAAGGACTCATTGGAAGGGTAGTGAGCAAGGTATACTTTGAAAGAACTTAATATATGGTAAGTTTTCATCTTCAAATAAAATGTTCTTAATTTTAGTTTACTTGTAAGGCTTTTAAAACAAGACAGGTATATCTTTTCTTTTTAGTACCCTGTTCTAAAGACTTTATTGACAAATATTTTCCATAGGAACTAAATATGATTTTAGAAATACCTTCTATTTTCCTTTCCTAGGGACTTGGGTGGACATTCAGAGTTGAAATGTGGTCTCCTGGGTTTAATAAAAATCTGTGTACTGAGTGTTCTAGGATTTACCCTAAAAGTCAAGTGCTTACCTACCTGTGTGACTAGGGTACTTTTATCCCTTGAAGGATAGGTTTTACCAGTTTGCCTAGGCCACTTTTGTGCAGAGAGATGAATACATTCTTTCTTCCTTTTTTAGCCTTGAAATACTATAATCCTACATGAAAAGTGTCAATGGAAGCTGACATATTTTGTGGTGTTTCTTTGTAGAAAGAAAAGACAGCTCAGGTTCTGTGTCACCAGGAACTCCTAGCCAGGAGGAGAGTGATCAGATTTGCTTGTACCACATTCGGAAAAGTTGTAGCTTTCAAGGTAAGTTAGAGGCTGTTCTTCCCTCTCACGGGAGGGAAACTGCTTCTCATACCTGCTTGAGGCACCCCTTGAGAGAGGAGAGGTCTTTTTTGTTTGTTTGTTTTTAGTTTTTTTTTTTTTCAAGACAGGGTTTCTCTGTGTAGCCTTGGCTGTCCTAGACTCACTTTGTAGACCAGGCTGGCCTCGAACACACAGTGATCCGCCTGCCTCTGCCTCCCGAGTGCTGGGATCAAAGGCATGCAGAGAGGAAAGGTCTTGCCAAACTAGTTCTGAATCTGCTTTGTTGAGGATGGAAGGAATTATTTGCATTTTAAAAATGAAGCTGTGCTTTGAATCTGTACCAGATGAGTGTCAAGTGGCCACAGAACGTCATGAAATGGGGCTACTCAATGTAGTGGAAGCTGAGACAATTGCCACTTATGCAGGGTGACAGTGGGCCTAGGGGAGTCTCAAAAATTGGAAGACTTCAGTGAAGCACTTGGAGGATTGCTCAGGGTTCCTTCAGTATTGGGCAAGTGGTCCCTGCTTGCCTTGCTTTACCACAGATAGTAATTCTTGTGTGGGTCAATATTATCACAAAAGCTTTGTTTGTATTCTTTACTGATGGCTTAGCCTTTTGTTTTGTTTTGTATTTTCAAGACAGGGTTTCTCTGAGTAGACTAGGATGTCCTGGTCTTACTTAGTAGATCAGGCTGGCCTCGAACTCAGAGTTCTACCTGCCTCTGCCTCAGGAGCGCAGGGCTTAAAGGTGTGTACCACACTGCCTAGCTGCTTCCTAGTACTTTTTACATTTGCTCTTCTCTATATAGCCTGTCATTTCAAGAGCTCCTGGGAGGAAAGGGAGGTGGATGTGGGTGCTTTGAACCCTCGTGGGTGTTTTCTGTTCACCTCTAATCATTCCCTTTAGTGTTCTTCAGGGAGGGAGCAGGAACTCTTGATTTGGTCACAACCTCTGAACCATAAATACAACTTGACTGAGGGCTTCATTGTTAGGCTCATTCCTTGTCAAGAGTCCAGTAGGTCTCCGAGTCAGTGTGAGTCATGTAAGCTCATAGTGTACAAGTCAAAGACTTGCAAGTCCCTAAGATTGCTGTGTCCTGCCTTGTTGAATTTAAGAGCTTTCCTAGCATGGACACCCCCGGCTTCTTTCTTGAGGCCTCTTGACCTAGTGTTCTTTTTCTGTTTGTTTGTTTGTTTTTTGTTTTGTTTTTGTTGTTTCTGTGTCCACACACCTCCTGGCCGGTTCTTTAACAAGCCTTAGCAATGTCAACATGTTCTTTTTTGGTATTCCTTCACCACAGTACCTTTTGGAGAACCTGAAAAAGATCTGACTTCGAGAAAGAATGTACAGATTTCAGCAAATTTTAATTTTGTTTAAAAATTTTTTTATATTCACACAGGGTCTCTTTTTAAAGACTTGTTTATGTGTATGGGCATTTTGCCTGCATGCACACATAAGTGCACCACATGCTGCCTGGTGCAGTGGATCCCCTGGAACTGGAGTTACAGACAGTTGTGAACTGCCATGTGTGTGTTGGGAATTGAACCTGGGTCCTCTAAAGGGAGCAGCCAGAGCTCTTAACCCCTGAGTCTCTCTCTAGCCCTAGAAATTTTAATTTTCAACTATTAACTAAGCTTAAATTCATTATTTTAATATTTGAATTAAAATGGATTAACTATAGTTAATAAGAAGTGGATCTTCATCAACTTTTTTTTTTCTTAGCAACTAGGTATGCCTTTCCTGGTCTTTGGGTGTCTGTCTAGAAAGATGTTACACGTGTACTGGTACATATGTCTCTTTATATTAAATGTATATGTAGCACATTTGTACCTTCTTTGCTTCACTTAATCAGTTGCTTTCTTTTGGAGACTATATAATATAGTCTTAAGACTCAATTTGGTTTTTGGTTTTGTTTTGTTTTATTTTTCTGGTTTTTCGAGACAGGGTTTCTCTGTGTAGCCTTGGCTGTCCTGGATTTGCACTGTAGACCAGGCTGGCCTCAAACTCACAGAGATCCACCTGCCTCTGCCTCCTGAGTGCTGGGACTAAAGGCATGCGCCACCACCACCCGGTTTAAGACTCAATTTGAAACATGCAGAATGATGGAAGTTTTTCCTCATACCTCTATAAGGAACAACTGCATATGTATGTGTATTTAATTAGAGTGCTACTAATCTCTCCATCTCAGATTTTGTATATAGGAACATTCTGCACCTGGTTGAGTTCTTTCTAATAGTTTACATTTTGGCTGTACCTCCATGTCTAAGTGCGGTGCACTTCTTAGGCCTTTTCTCCTTTCTATCCTCCTCACCATCTCTGCACAGATGTACCAGTAACTCAAGAGCTTTTGAAAGGAAGTGTCAGAGCCAGCATAAGCAAAGTTGAGGCAAGATGCAAGGGTTTGAAGCGGGAGGGCAGTGAGCCGTGTGGCACCTAGAAGACAGAAGTAGACGGAAGGACGTGGGCCCTGATGAGCAGTGTATGTAAAGACCTTCATGGGTATGCTGAAGAAGAGGGGGCTCTCTTAGCAACCAGAGGGCATCTCTGCAGCTGAAACCATATTGCTAAACCACCTTCAATGGGATGTGTTGAGATTAAATGTATTTCTCCCTCCCTCCTTCTCTTCCTCCTTTCTTCTCTACTTCTCTCCCTCTCTTCCCACTAGTAGGGGTTGAACCTAAGGATTTTATCTGTGCCAGGAGAATGCCCTGTCATTGAACTTTTTTTCCAACCCAATTTTTACTTTGAACTTGTGATCCTTCTGCCTCAGCCCAAGCAGCTGGGACTATAGGCCTCCACCATCGAGGTAGACTCTGGGATGGATTCTTTTTGGAGATAAGTCGGGAATCTGACCTCTGCCCATCCACATACCTATGTGTATAGGGACAAGGAGCAGCTTAACTGCCCCTGAAGGGCTGAGGCCAATGACCTTCTTGGGAACAACTTCTTTATGGTCATGAAATGACATTCTAGACTAACACATTAAAAAAAACCCATTGTAATATGTTGTTTAAAGGGAAGACACATTAGTAAGACCCATAGTATTTCAGTATGTAAATGCCCAGGTGTAACTGCACTAACAAAGCATCACTTCCTCATAACTTTCCAGAATGTCTCCAGTCAGTGATCAGGACCACTCCCATTGATAATTGTAGGGTAAGGACACACTGTCTACTGCTAAGGTGTCTTACTACTTTATGTTTCTATTTTAGATAAGTGCCATCGAGTTCATTTTCATCTGCCATATCGATGGCAGTTCTTGGATGGAGGCAAATGGAAGGATTTGGACAACATGGAGCTTATTGAAGAGGCGTATAGCGATCCAAGTAAAGACAGGTAGGAGAGTGAAAATGTACCATTCTTCCTGGCTTTGTGCCCAGTCTCCTGGATACAGCCTAAGGGTTTTAGTTTAAACAATAATATGTGCATGCACTTGTGTGTGCACTCACACACACAATACCCACACGCATGAAACGCGTCACCACACAAAACATGACCTGGAGTTGGAAGCTCATGTTTATACTGGCAGTTGGGTAGCTGTCCCCCTCTTTTTTCTATACAAGAAGATGTGAGAAAAAAAGGTGGCACCAAGACCAAGTAACCTCAACTACTTGCTGCTTAGATTGATCACACACAAGTTATTATTATAATCAAGAAATAGTTTGTAAATTTGTAGTTTTTTCCATAAAGTCACACAGCCAAACTGTTTAACCTGAACGTTATTAATTTTTGTTTTTCCTAGCATTTTCACTCAGCCAATTCATACTAAATAAGGAAGTCCCAGGTAGTCTTCTTTTAAATACTTAGCTATTACTTTGGTTAAAATATGCTGTAATATGTTGCCAAAAAGATAATTTAAAACCCAGGAGGCAGAGGCAGGCAGATTGTTGTGAGTTTGAGGTCAGCCTGGTCTACAGAGTGAGTGCAGGACAGCCAAGGGCACACAGAGAAGCCCTGTCTCGAAAAACTGAAAAAAAAAAGATAATTAAAAAAATTTAGTTAGAGTTAGGACTGTGGACTGGAGAGGTGGCATAGGCAGAGAGCTCAGTGTTCTGCCGGAAGCCCTGGGTTTGGTTCCTTGGCACTTACATGGTAGCAGCTGTCTATTTCCTTTAATTGTAGAGGATCTTATGGCCTCTTCAGACACTGTACTTTTGTGGTGAATACATACAGATGAAATATTTATACAAATAAAAATAAATAAACCTTTATTATAATAAAAAGTTTGGAATTTATTTTATTTTTAGTTATGTCTATGTCTATGTATGTGTATGTGAGTGAAAGTGCCTGCAGAGGCCACAAAACAGTATTGGGTCCCCCGGAGCTAGGGGTCTAGGCAGTTGTGAGCCACCCGCTGTGGGTATTGGGAACCACAATCTGATCCTTGACAAAAGTAGCAAGTGCTCTTAACCACTGAGCTCCCTAAAAAGAGAATTTGAATATCTAAAATGATTTTCAAACTTAGAGTGTACATGTGCAAATTGCTATTGGCTAAGAATGTGAAACAAATTATTCCCCTTAGGAAGATTTAATAGTTCACAACCACCCATAAGCTTTCTATTTGAAACAAATTGCAGACCATGTTATGCATAAATCGTAAGTGTACAGCTCAGTTACTTTTGGCAAATGTATTTGCTTGTGTAGCCAGAATACAGAGTCCGCATCACCCTAGATAGTTCTGCATTCAGCTCACCTTCTGGGGTTGTCTTCTCTGACTTCTCTCACCTTAGGCTAGCTTTGCTGGACCGCGGACCTATACGCTGAACCATTTTCTGTGTACTCATAGGCAAAGAGTTAAGCACTACTGTGGTTTCTTTTCTTTTCCTTTAAAATTTTTTCAATTTTGCTTTTTGAGACAGGGTTTCATGCATCACAGACTGTCCATAAACTTTTGATCTGGCTAATACTGCCCAAGGGCTGGCGTACCACCCTGCCAGGCCTGAGATTGTTGGGCCAATCTTCTGTGCACCATACATGTGTTTATATGGGGGGACTTTCAGGAGGGACTTCCAGAGTGGTCTTCTGGGAGGTTGGCTGTTTGTCCTTGGCTTTGTCAGGAGATAACAAATTGTTTTCCAGGTAATTATAGTACTTTCCAGTCCTGATAGCAGCATTTAATGACGTGCCCTCCCAATATTAGTACTGCTGAGCATTTACATACTAGCCAGTCTAGAGTGTAAAATTTGCATGGCCATGATTTCCAGTGGAAAAAATTTCCATGTGTTCACTGGCTGTTTTTGATTCATTTCCTGTGCTATGTCTATCCTTAAACATATTTTGGAAGTAAGGGGAGCTGTGGTTTTTTTTGTTTTTCTATCCATTTATTTTGAGGCATTCTCTACATTTCTGGATATTAAATGTGAGCTAAAAAAATAAACTCAGTCAGCTAATAGTGCTTTCTCTCTTTAATGCAGAGAAATATTTATCCATCTTTTTCTTTATGGTTTTGTACTTTACATGTCTTAAGAAATCCTCCTTTATTGTAATAACAAAAGAATTCTAAATTTCTTCTAAAAGTAAACGTTTTAAGTATAGCACTATATTTAAATTCTCTTTTATGTGATTAAATTTGAGCCCAATTTCATTCTTAGGTGAAGCACCAGGTTCTCCAATAACTACTTTGAAAAGTTTTAATTAATTTGCTCATGATTAAAATACCTACCATAAAATTTAAACTACTAAGTACACTCATATTATTCAAGCTCTATGACTGTTCATTTTCGAAAGTTTATTTTTAAAACCACAAAAAGAGCTAAACTTGGTAAAGTGTTAATAAACCTTAGCTCATTTTAGCTCATTTTCATTTTTGTTACAAAATATCATCTTTTCTGGCCTCTGGGTAGTGCTTGCCTGTCAGTCCCACACTGTCCCACCCACTGAAGCTGAGTGCCGAGTTCTGGGGTCTGGTCAGGCAAAGGCTGTCCCCGCTCCTCTTCCTCCTCCCTGCTTCCTTCTGTTTCTTGCCACTTTCCCTTTCAGGAATTTCAATTTTTCATCAGCTTACAGATTACTCTCCTGTATTTTTACCTTGAAATTACATAGACTGTTGTGAGTTTGGGGAGCATTGTCTTTATGCTTTATGCATACATATGCCCACTTTCTGAGCCTTTAGCCTTGGTCTCCTCTACAATTGCTGCTGGAATTCTAACCACGTGTGTGCATTGTGTGCTCTCAGAGTTCCTTACTTTATCTATTCTCCTAACTGCTCTCTCATTCCCTTGGTTTCATTTAGGGAATTCTTCTCAGAGTACCAGCCACTGTTCAGCCTCATCTGAGATCTAGTAGTCCATCTGTGACTTACAATGCATGCATGATCCGTTATTACTATTCATAAATGTTCTTGTTTTCTCATGAAGTTTACCTCTGGTTAGTTGTTGTTATTTTTAGTCTCTTAATCCTAATGTAGACTTTTTATAATTAAAAAGAACCACTTTACACATACTTGTATCTTCGAATGCTGGTTTACAGCCTCAGCAGTCTGATTCTATTTATGTCTGTCAAACTATATTTTCTCACAATCTTGTTTCCACATGTGTTGTGTGACACATATGTTTGATTTTAAGTTCATGTTTGGTGAAGCTTTATTTGTGGAAATTCTTGTGAGGTGAGTTCCTCCAGAGAGTTTATGTTTGTTTTTCTGGGAACCACTATCTTTACAGCTAATTCTCACATAGACGTGTGAAACATCCCAAAACTTGAAGGCTTCACTGGTTGAAAGTCCTCGGGGAGTTTTTCTCTTCCCTCCAGAGTCACTGCGTATGCAGGTGAATTTCCTTCCTGACTGCCTTTGTAAGGCTCGTTCCTTGGACCTGGCTACACAGAATGCTGTCTCTGTTCTCTCTCTCTCCTCCTTCATCTCCTTCACCCTTCTTCCCTGTCTCTCCTTTGTCTAGATGGAGTCTCAAGTAACCCTGGCTGGGGCCTCAAACACACTGTGTACCTGAGAATGACCTGAACTTCTAGCCCCGCTTGGACCTCCCAAGTCCTGACAGCTGTGACAACAAGCCTGGCTAGCAGTGTCGCTCCTGACTGGGTCTAGAGGCATAGGCCTGTAATCCCATCTAGCTGGGAAGTCAGGCAGGAGAATCCTAAGTTCAGGACCTGCCTGGGCAACTTAAGGACTGCCTCAAAATGAAAATAGAAAATCACTCAATAAAATGAAAATAGCTCAATAAAAAAGAAACCTCTCCTTAGATTTGGCCTCCATTCTTACTCAGACACTACGTCTGCATGTGTCTCCTACCCCCTGCCTTGGACATAAAAACACAACTCCTTGTCATTACTGATACTGTCCTCACTTTCTTCTCTGGTTTTGTGACTCCCCTTGATCTTTGAGCAATATCACATTGAGAAAGGAGCCTGAACTTGTGGCCAGACTATCTGCTTTATGCCTTGTTTGCTGGCTGTTTTGGTCACATGTGTTTCTTAGCTTTCGTGGGCTTTTGCTTTCCCATGTGTTACATGGAGATAATTGCCTCATTCCATAGGGATGTACAGATAGAATCTTCTATACATAAATTATTTTATGCAGGGGCTGGCAAATGCTCAGTACGTGCTAACTATAGTCATTTTTGTTTTCTAAGGATTTACCTTTATTTTTGACAGCTTAGTAATGTATTTTATTTTTGTATCCCTGGAGATCAAACCCAGGGTACTGTTTATGGTAGGCCAATACTCTGCCTTCGCCACATCTTCTCCCTAATTATTTTAAAAAAGAATATTTTAACCAGCATTTTCTGTATTTACAGTGAGAGAATTTTTGTGACAACCAGCCTTCTGTATCACCCTTATTTTTTACAAAGTAGAAGTGATGATCTTGTAAATAAAGCAGCTTACACCACCTCCAGAAACATTTTAAGAACTGAGTATGTGCATCTACTCATCATGTATTTTCATGTATTTTCACACATGGAAACAGAACGACCTCTCTTGTTTAGTTGGTGAAGTTTTAATCTTCTTTTCATTCTTTTTTGCAGTATTGTGTACACAGGGTCAGCTACTAGCTTTCACTTTGATAATTTAGACTTTGGTTCCATGAAGTTTGGTAGTACTCTGGCTCGCCGACTCTCCACAGCTTCTTCAGTCACCAAACCCCCACATTTCATCCTCACCACTGACTGGATTTGGTACTGGATGGATGAGTATGGTTCTTGGCAGGAATATGGACGACAAGTAAGTGTGATGAAAAAGGATGACTGTTTTGTATAAGATGAAGATGCTTTCTAAGAAAAAGCACAGAGATCCAGGGAGCATGCTTGGTAGACACCAGGATCCCCAGATACCTGCATCTTTATAAGCCTATCTTTGAATGATTAAATACCTTGTCTTGTGAGCTAATCTTAAATAACTCATGAATGTTATTCACTGTTAAATAACTGTCATGATGTCAGCTTTCTTCATTGAGTTTATTAGTTAATAGAAAACTGTGGAGTTAGTGCCTAGTATAACTGTAGCATAAAGTTGAAGGCTTTCAGATTGCTTTTCTTGAGTATTTCCACAATTTTAGAAGCTGCAAATGTGTGGGAATAATGATTTATAACAGCAGTTGATTTGGAACCCAATCCAAGTAACTCACTGTTGAAGGTGGCTGAGATCAAAAGGAGTCTCTGAGGACTTAGAGAAGTGCAGTATGTGGAGAGAGCCATTTGTGTAGGGATTGCTTTCCATAGTAAAATTATTTATGGAACCTCTTCTATAGTGTCTCCCTAGTGCCAGCTTCACGGGCTGCTCTCGCCTTCCTCCCCACAGACCTCTGCTTTCCCTCCTCTCTTCTCCAGTATCCTGAGACTATCATACCTACATGTGGCCTCATTTAGATAGATTTTCCATTTTAGTGAGGAGCATGAGAGAAAGAAGCTAGGGCCTGACATGGAAGAGATAAGAGATGCTGGCTGAGCATGATCCGTGAGTCTGGCTTGCCTGGTTACAAGAGTCTGAGATCAGTGACAGGCCAGAAACACTTACCAAAGGCACCAGTCATATTTTATTCCATGATCCCTCTTGCTCTTAGGGGAAGACAGGGCAGCCCTGTTGACATAACGCAGAAAGACCTGAAGGTAGCTTATACAAAAGTAGGCTCCCTGGGTGGCTCCCCAGACTGAATTTCTCACAGTCAGGGTTGGAGACCTTTCTTTTCCAACAGTTCAGTCCACACTTTGGTTTTTAACATGTTCTTACTCTTGGATCACAATCTGTAAACTCACTCAGGACAGTTTGGAAATCTCTGGAAATGAGCTGCATGTGGATGCCGTTGGTATGCCTACACACCAGTGTGGAGACACAGGTGGAGTTGATGGGTTCTTAGAGTCTCCTTTACAGTGTTAGCTGTATGACCTTGGAATCAGTCTTCTCCTTTCATATAATTGAGTTCTTTAGGTTTTGTTTCTCTTTTGTTGTTGTTCGTTGTTTTTATTTTGTTGAGACAGGGTTTCTGTGTGTAGCCCTGGCTGTCATGGAACTCTCTCTGTAGACCAAGCTGGCCTCAAACTCCCAAATCTGCCTGCATCTGCCTCCCAAGTGCTAGAATTAAAAGTGAGTGCAACCGATGCCTGGCTAATTTTCAGTTTCAAGCCAGTCTCCCTACCCCCAGCCCCAGCCCCAGGAAAGTTAAATTTGTTTCAGAGTTCAGGATGTACCCCAAGATTTAATGTCAGGATTATCCAGGCCTGCCTTACAACACATGGGAATTTTTCATTGTAATCTTATTAGTCTCTCCAAGTGCTAAAACTTGAGTTTCTCAGCTGAACGACTGGGTTCTTCTTCCAGACCCCGCTACAGCCAACGTCTTTGCTTTCTGTCTGGCCTACCTTCCTTCTCTTCCCTCTGATAGCCTGTGTTAAGGGTTTCAGGGGCTGGGGCATGAGATACACATCTGACTCTGTCTCCTCTCTGTTCTTGATTCTTTCCTTCATTTCTCTGGACTACAAGAACCTGTTTTCTCCTCCTTCTCCTTCATGTCCAGAAGGGATTTTTATACTACCTCCTCATTCTTCCAAATTATAGCCTAATAATTTAGTTTTGAAGTTTAAAGGGAAAAACTTAGGCATGAATACAGGACCATAAAATAGATTCCTTCCTCTGTTTCTCAGAGGCAGGTACAGATTTAGTTTTATTTATTGTTTTATCCATAAAGCCTAGAAATTATGACTTAGTGAAGTATAGGTTTATTTTTATTTTATGTATGTGGGTGTTTTGTCTGCCTGCATGCCTATGCATTATGTGTACACATTGCCTGGAGAGGCCAGAAGAGGGCCTCAGATACCACTGGAACTGAAGTTACAGACAGCTGCCAGGTGGGTGCTGAGAATTAAACCTGGGTCCTCAGCAAAGCAACAAGTGATTTTAACCACTGAGCCATCCCTACAGTCTCAGGCCTCACTTCTTAAAGCTCCCACCCTTCACTGGGGACTAAGCTTTCAGAGCAGAAATGCATGAGAGACAAACCATGTCTAAACCATAACAAACTCAGATTTCAGATTTAGTCTGTCAAGTCTAGTAGGTAATTTCAGAGAAAATGAAGGATTAGGGAAAAAAAAAGAATATACTTCAAGAGACCAGAAAAAGAAAACAACATAGAAAAGGACTAAAGCCTGACTGGAAGACAGCTGAATGAGAAAGCCACAGAAGTTGTAGTATCATTTATCTTGTGCACTTAGCTTTTTAAAAGAATCCCTAGTTGTTAGTCAACTGGCCCTTTAAGAATTGTTAGCTCTTAGAACTGTTCAACCTTATGACCGTCAGTGTTGCTTGCCTCTTGGATTTCTGGAATATAAAGAAGCCAGCTGAGGCTAGGGTGTGGGTGGGGCTATCAGAGGAAAGAAGGCAGTTGGCGAAGAAAATATTGTTAGGAGGCAGTTGAGTCAGGAGAAGTCAGCTGAGCAGATAGGCTAGAACAGTGCTATAGTTTGGAGTTGCTGGTTTTGGGAAAACTGGGAGAGGGGTCTATTTAAGCAGACTGTTGGGGGAACTAAGGGAGGAATGGTTGGGAGAAACTTTTGAAGGGACTGAAACTGAGAGCAGGGCTGGCAAGGAGTTAAGAGAATTGGTTACCGTTCCAAATAGAAAGCCATTTTTATAAGAGAGCATTTTTTTGAGCTGAGTTGAGTAGCCTATGTGAATTTGCTGTTGATATCTTACCCTCATTCGAATGGTTGTACCATCTGTTCTGAAGAATTTTTAAATGTTTCTCTGTGTGTGTGTGTGTGTGTGTGTGTGTGTGTCTGTCTGTCTGTCTGTCTGTCTGTGTCTCTGTCTCTCTGTCTCTCTCTCTCTCTCTCTCTCTCTCTCTCTCTCTCTCTCTCTCTCTGTATGTGTGTGTGTTCATGCCACTGCATGGATGAGGAAGTCAAAGAACAAAATCATGGTGGTTGGCTGTCATGTTCTGTCATGTGTTCTAATGGCTGAACTCCAGTTATCCACCTTGGTGGCAAGGATCTTTTCCTGCTGCATCATCTTGCTGTTCTAGGCTTTGTCATTGCTCCTATCCCAGGACCTGTACTTACAGTCTTCTGTTTACAGGAATAGCTTTAGGAGAGCTATGTTACTCCCTTCTGTGTCCCTCACCCCTATCCCCTCACCCTGGTCCCTGGTACCTCCCTCTTTCCCTCTAACAAGATCATCTGTCTGGGGGGCTGGATTGAGCAGCATCTTCGCTTATCACCACAGGCTCTTGCCTCCATGACATCTCTGGATTTCCCCTTACAGGGCACAGTGCACCCTGTGACCACCATCAACAGCAGTGATGTGGAAAAGGCTTACCTGGCATTCTGTGTCCCAGGGGCTGATGCCCAGGCAGCCACCTTGAAGTTCCAGGCTGGAAAACACAACTATGAGTTAGACTTCAAAGGTAAGTCTTACTTATACAGTAGTGTCTAGCCCTACTTTATTAACCTGGGGGCCTGGGCTGGTATAAGAAGGGAAAGGAGGGTAATTTATCCCAGAAGACAGACCATCAACAGGTGGTACTGTCCTGCACTGCCAAGGATGTGAGCTAGGAGGATATGAGGACACATGAAAGACAGTCAGTGACCAGAGTGTGGCTGTTGTATTTCTAACCCTCCCCATATACCGGTCACCCACTGGCCAATTCTTCAGTGGCTCATTTGTGAGAATGTTTTTTAGGTTTGCTGTAGTTTCTCATGCCATTTCCATGCAAACATCCATCCAACTCTGCTCAGCTCACCTTTGATTATATTTAATAGTTTACATCTGGCATCTTGCAAATCCAGCGTGTTAAAGGAACTCACTATTTTGTATACTTTGTTCTCTGTGGAAAGCAGCGAAATGTCATCACTAAAATTTCCTAAAGCCTCTTGGTTGCTTACTTTTGGCCTTTTATTTTTGGCTTCTGCTTGTGCTTTTGCAGCACTTGTGGTTTTGTTTAAGGAAGATTCCTTGTTTTGCCTCTCAGAAGTTTCTTCTGTTCTCCAGGGGAATGACTTGTACTGGAAGAAGCCAACCAAGACCATGAGTGTCACAAACGACAGTCGCTGTAGTTGACGAGAGTGTAGATGAGCACAGACAGACAGAAAAGGCAGGGCTGCCTTGAAGAACCAGCTTATGCGGCTGTCACTCCTCTGACTGATGCTAGCCATAGTTCACAACAGGTTTTTGGTTTGGGTTTTGGTTTTGGTTTTTCTCTGTGTGGCCTTGGCTGTCCTGGACTTGTTTTGTATACCTGGCTGGCCTCGAACTCACAGAGATCTACCTGCCTCTGCCTCCCGAGTGCTGGGATTAAAGACATGTGCCACCATGCCCAGACAAATAGTTCTTTTTTTTTTTTAAGATTTATTTATTTATTATGTATACAGTGTTCTGCCTGCATGTTCACCTGCACACCTGAAGAGGGCACCAGATCTCATTATAGATGGCTGTGAGCCACCATGTGGTTGCTTGGAATTGAACTCAGGACCTTTGGAAGAACATGCAGTGCTCTTAACCTCTGAGCCATCTCTCCAGCCCTAAATAGTTCTTTTAAACATCTGGAAAATGTAAAACAGACACAACAGAAATGTCAGACTCAGCCTTCTAGTTCTCAGCTTGGGTTTCAGTCCCTGGAGATAGAGCAAACTTTCAGGACAAGGATATAGCTACATACATACACATGTAGCTAGAAAAAGCATGCTCATAGTGACCTGACCTAAGGTCATTAGGTGGTCAGTTTGCCTGTTGCTTGATGATTTTATAACAGTATCTTCAAAAGAAAAGGATGTAAGTCACTGGATTCACCTACATAGTCTCTCCTATGTATAATGAGATAGAGTCTCCAACCAAACTACCATTTACACTTCACTGATTATTAGGAAGGACTGCTTTTAAAGGACGTATGTGTAGCAACCCAAATGACTTATTCCGTAGGTTTGGGGAGTCCCACTCTGGGAAGGATTCTTGTCATGAAAGAAAAACTCCCAAGTGATAGCTGAGTTTCTAGAAGCAGAGTAGTGACATTCTGTTCACTGGCTGTCAACAGGCAGAGTTCCCCAAGCAAGCTCATTTAGGGATGTATCCCAGGGTAAATTAAGGAAACAACAAGGTTATTGGGGAAAGAGGGAAGGTTACAGGAAGTGTCTGACATATATGTAACCAGTCTGAATAGTCGATATATTTACTAGCAAAAGGTCATCTGAGAATCACTACAAATAGCTAATAAGCCAAGCATGTTAGTAAGCAAAGCATCAGTGCAAGGTTGAATGATGGGTGACAGAGGGCATGGAAGCTGCTCTGTGAGGGGTGGACTCACAGATAATGGGGATAGCTGCAGTGTAAGGGGCATACCACCAGGTAAATTACAAACAGCCATAGTTTTAAATACTAGAATGTTTCTAACATGAAAATAAAATTTGGTTTTATATATTAAAGTGTAAGAGTAGCACCTGATAGGGTTTTCTTAATAGGAAACATAACGTGTAGATATTTGTCATTTTCAGTGCCAAGGGTGGATTGATACTCACCCTCAACCCTTGGAACTAATCTGAGATTGAGGGTGGGGCAAATGTTTTGTTTCTTAAGGAGAACATGGGCTTGAAGATAAACACTGCTATAGGATCGGTTTTCTCAAGTTAAAAAAAAAAAGTTGTAAGGACAAATAATTACCTATAAATTACGTTAGCTCAAGATGCAGTATTTTGATCTCAGGGTTGGCTGGAACTTTACATCCAAGCTGGAAAAAAGTGCTAAGCAAAACAATAATTTAAATATGATTGGAAGGAACAATTCAAAAGCACTCATGTATAATTGATACATCAATTACTAATCATTTCACTATTCATTAAACTCAGTCTCCTAGGGATACCTACTTTCTGTATGAATATTTGAAATGTGTGAAATTGCCTTATTTTTAAGACTGATCTTGGGTTTTATGTGTTGGATTATCTGTCCAACCCATTTAATTTGTGTTTATAGAACATTACTGCTGTGCATGTACCCCCACTGTGTGTGTGTATGTACATGTTTTTCATTGGATCTTTTTTCAGCCTTTCTGCAAAAAAACCTTGTGTATGGCACTGTTAGAAAGGTTTGTCGAAGACCCAAATACGTGTCTCCCCAGGATGTGCAGATGAAGCAGTCCTGGTAAGTTAACAGTTGTTAGCTTGCTTGGTGTGTGGTTTTAGTTGAGGATGCTTTGCTGCCAGTAACACGAAGCTCCTCAGAATACATGAAGGGGTACTGACGAGCATGTGTGACTACTGCCATTCAAACCTATTAGTTGGGAAATTCTTTGAGCCACAGTGAGAATTAGCATTGTGGGTTTTATCACAGAGTTATAAGGCTGTCTGTTGGGATGTGCAAACCTGGCTAGATTGAAGCCAGCCCATCAGTTTGTCTTTGAATGTGGCAACTTATACACCTGAATCTTAAAAATGCTGAAGTAATGAAATAATGATGGAATTATACTAATAATAAAAGCTTATGTGTTTCATTCCTGAGTATCATAGAATACCAAAATAAACTGGCATAATAGTCATTAGTAAGCCAGCTTCACTTTCACATGGGTTTGTGTGTGTTGTGTTTGTGACAGGCTGGCTGCTAGGGGTCCTAGTTGAACCCGTAGGTAGCACATGGGGGAGGAGAGAGACTTTCTGCAGCAGTTGGGAAGTTCTTGAGCTCTGTACTGATCAAATCTCCTTTAAAGCAAGAGTGGTTTAGTCTTGGGCAGGATTAGAGTGTATACTAGAGGAAGATGGCCTGGATAGTGAAGATGTGCCAGGTTCCCATTACAGTCTGAGTTTGCCATGGCCAGTGCTGGGACTTTAAGCCAACAGTGTTGTTAACTGTGTATAGCTTTATTAGCCTGGGAAGCCAGGATTACTGCAGTTCTGTTGATAAAGTTCAGAGGTAAAGTTTATTGATTGTGTTTGTAAAACAGGTTATTTTTAAAAAAGATTTGGTATAAGTAAGAGGAAAGGTGTTTTTATCAGCCCAAGAAACAATGCCTTATCATTCAAATACAGCAGCTTAATTTCTTGAGAATATGCCCTCCTTTTCCCTATTCTAGTTAAAGTTTATTTTTGATATAAAGCATGTACTTGTTATCAGTCAAAACTCTATAATACACTATACTCAGTAGTTTGTGTCGGTGTTATCTCTACTCTGCTCCCATTGTGGAAGCCGTTTTTGTTTGCTTCTGATTGCTCTTTTCTCTGTTTATCTCTCAAAAATAAAATATGTATATATGCACAGGCACACATAAAGCCACCTGCCTACTTCCTTTCTTTGCTTACATAAGCGGTAACCTACTATATACACACCATTCGGCACCTAGTACATATCTTAAAAATACCCTGGTACTTGCTCTATTCCAGTCACTGAAGACTTCTTTAATCTGCTTCTGCTTGTGCGGTTCTTAATCGCACAATGTAGCATAGTTTATTAATTTTGCTATTACAAAATACAATGCTACAAAGAGCTCTTTGGTGCGTTGGGTGGTTGGTTGTCAGGTCAGAGTCAGGAGGCAAACTGAGTTTCTTTCCATGAACTTAGACTGCTATGGCCACCCAGCAAAATGTTGATTTGCTGGTTTTTCTTGGTCTTGTTATTGGTGAATCCCCAAACTGTTGGGTTTCTCTCATGCTCACAGTATTCTTTAGTTTGCTTCTTTTTTTTAAAGGTTTGTTGAGACAGGGGTTCTCTGTGTCCTGGACTCACTCTGTAGACCAGGCTGTCCTCAGACTCCCAGAAATCCACCTGCCTCTGCCTCCCAAGTGCTGAGATTAAAGGTGTGCGCCACCATGCCCAGCATTAGTTTGCTTCCTTTTATGAATGAGATTGAGTATATATATTTTAAAAACATAGGGGTCAATTCTCCTACTTTGTTTTTCTGCTGCAGACAGTCTTTTTAATTTAAATTTTATTTATTATAATCATGTGTATTTATGATGCATGTGTATGAAAACAGACTGGCATATGCATGGACCATGCATAGAAGGTTGGGAGGAAAATTTTGGGAGTTGGTTCCCACTTTCCATTGTGGGTACCTGGGAATCAAACTCAGGTCCTCAAACTTACACCAGAGGAACTTTACTCATGAAGCATCTTTCCAGCCCTGAGAGCTTTTTAATCTCTTAGGGCCTTTTAGCCATTGGCTGGTTCTATAAACTTCAAACATGTTTTTTGGCTTGTTATCTGCCTTATTACCTTGCTGTTAATAAGGCACTTTTCATTAGAGTGTTTTTATTGTGCTGTATTGGTTAAATGCCAGTCTCTTTGGTATTTCTTCTGGGTTTAGTTGTGGTAGATTATGATGGTCCTACAACTCGAAGTAAGTTTTTTTATTTCCCTATGTAGAGCTTGCTCTAAGCAAAAGTTGGAAAAGCCTTTTTGTCTACTTCTTTTATGAGACTGAATTTGTGTCCTCATTCTAATTTAGTTCTTAGGAGACCATAAACAGACATATGCTTAGCATGCACAGTGCAAGGCCCTGGGTGTGATTCCTTGCACCACAAAAAGGTAGCTATTTTGATCAAATACAAATAAGATTGAAGAAGTACTCTTCTGTGGGCTGTGTATGAGCTGAGTGCTCACTCGCATGCAGGTGAGGTGTCTGGTTCCTTCCTCAGTCCCTGGACAGTAGCTAGTTGTCAGTAACTCTAGCAACAATGGCTGCTTGGCACATATGAACCATACTTTAGTCTCTAGGAGCATCCTTTAATGTAAAAATTGAAGCTGCCTTTGTATACGTTGAGTTTAGTTCTGTATTTGGTAAGCATAATCCAGGGCTGGTAAGATTACTCAGTGGGTAAAGGCATTTGCTGCCAAGCTTAATACATCCAAGTTCAATCTCTTAGACCCACATGGCCATAGTAGAGAAACAACTAGAAGTTTTCCTGTGGCTTGGTTCAGTCTTGTTATGGTTTTCCTACATGTTGTTCCAAGTGTTCTTAGGCATAGGAAGAGTCACTGCTGATTTATAATCTGTTGATAATTTCACTGTCTTAATAGGTGAAAAAAAGAACCTTGTAGCTGGTTATTGCTGATGGATCCTTGCTTAGTTATTTTTAAACTGTGACATTTCCCTAGGAAAATTATTTGGGGGATTTCCTGGAGAATTGGGGTGAAGGAACATGTTCTGTGCCAGCAGAAACGAAAGGTAGATCCACTGTAGGAAGGACTGTGGAGATTTCAATTTAAGGGAACTGAGTTGGATTGTAGTTTTCACAGTGACGTTCACAATCCCTTTGAGTCATATGCCTTTTAAGTTTTAGAAGGTAATGTATCTGTTACATGACACCCTTTAATTTAGCACAGTAATGGTGTGGGCATGTGTAGCAAAAAAGAATGCACATTTAAGAAGGACAAATAACTGACCACAAGTAGCCTTATAAGCTTAACTCACATTTCTGTTACCAAGTGGGTTTGAGGGCCAATTTTACAGCTTTAAAAATATTTTCTGTATGTCAAGTGCACATCATTAAGGCTTCAAAAAGTCTTCAGTACTTTTTGAATTTCAAAACTTGGATAAAGGCGATGGCCAGTGTATATTGCTTTAATCAAGTCTCTGTCCCTTCTGTGGGACAGAGGTGGGACAGGGTTGGTGGGATGCAGGTGAGAAGTGCATCTCTCAGGGCTGATGGCTTTTTGGTTTGGCTGGTAGGCAAGACGAAGGCGCCCCTGTGTTGTAGATACTGTGCTGTGTGCTTCCTTACCCTGTAGCTTTTACGTACATTACACTGAGGCTCAGTACTGCTGGTGATATTGATAAGTAGTGTTCACCTGTGATTGATTTCCATATGTCTAAGGATTAGGAGTCTAAGTTTTGTTTTCCTTTTAGCAATACTAAGTTCCAAGGCCCAAAGAGCATCCCAGACTACTGGGATCCTGCAGCCCTGCCAGACCTGGGATTTAAGGTATGGGGTTTACACAGCCTGGAGCTGGACAGAGGGGTTCTATAGAGATGGATGAGTGTGGAAAGAATGCTTTGTGCAACTGTGGCTCCTGTACCAGAGGGTAGAGATGTATGTGGGCTTTCTGCTTTGTTTTTGTAGATTTTGGGATTTTAAGGTTGGATGACTATGTGTGTGGGGGTTGACTGTAGCTCCCAGGGAAAGGAGGTGGTTGGTGTGAGGGTAAAAGATAAACACTTTCTAGGAAGAGCAGAAGAAGGGGTTTCTGAGCACAGCTGGACTAATCTGTTTCACTAAGAAATAAAAAGAAACGGGAAATATTTGAATGTGATGAGGGGCATTGAGAGGGGAAGGCACTGGACAACAACAGACAGGAGGAGACTTCCATAGCTCATTTGAGGCCTGCTTTCTGGGAGCACTGCTGTGCAGCAGAGCACTGTCCTGAGGAATGTCCCCTACTGCTCTCAGTATGAGGGCACGTTGGCTGATTTCCAATGCTGGAAACATGCCAAACACTGCAGAGAGGCTTTTCCAATATAAAGCCTGCCCTGACAGGACTTCTCTCACATAGCACAAAGCACACATAAGTGTAGCAGGAGCATCATGTGATAAGCTTGGTGGGCTCACACACCTTTGATTGCAGTTCTCAGAGGCCATGTGCTCTAGTCTTCTGACCTTGGCATGTGTGGGATATAGAAGAGGAGCAGTGACACCATGGAGTAACTTAGGATGGGTGGCTTAGGCACCACCTGCCTGACCTGTGGACCATTTCCAATGTGAACATGAGGGAAAATACTATACTTGGTAAATATCCCATATCTGGAGAGACTGCATCTCAGGAAAGAGGGACCAAGCCGTCACTCTTTGGCGTTATCCTGAAGTTATAGATGTACCAATAGTCCTCAAGAAGGTTCATGTACTTGAGTCATATGACAATAATGCATGAAAGTATTTTCCCCTTGTAGAAGATCATTCTCAGTTCTTCCTCAGAAGAGTATAACAAGGTGTGGAACCTCTTCAACCGCACTCTACCCTTCTACTGTATTCAGAAGATAGAGCGGATCCAGAACTTGGGCCTGTGGGAAGTCTACCAGTGGTATGTGTGACTGATAGCTTTGCTCCTTGTCCTGCCAGCTGCTTACTCACATGCTCACCCAGTGCTGTTGTGTGCCATGAACTGTCTCTGCTCTCTTACTGTCTCACCCTAAGGCTGTGTGATGAAGTGACCCTTTGTAAAGGTGAGAGGACTAAAGCTTCCCTAGCATAGATCCTATGCTATGCCAGACTCCACTCTTGTCCAATCTGACTTTCTAAAGATCAGTTAGAAAGAGTGAGACAGTTCACTGACACCATCAGCCTCAAGAACTTAAAGCTGTAGTCAGAGAGTGGGGGCATCATCTGTCTATCCATCCATCCATCCATCCATCCATCCATCTGTCCATCCGTCCGTCCATTACATGAGGACCAGCATGCTCATGGTCAACCAGCATTTCTCTGCATAGGGAGAAATTCATCATGGCTCTCCATGGTGGCCCAGGCCTACTGACTTGGCCTCACATATGGGTCTGGGACAATATCCTAGCATTCTGCAGTGATGGAGACAGCCGTAATAGAGCGGGCACAGTGGGCTCTGAGGGTGAATGCCCCTCCTCTCTAGGCCTGCAGCAGCCTTACAACTTGACTTTCCAGCTTCCCAGGTTCAGCTCCACTCAGGAGCTGGGTAGAAGAAGGACCCATATCTGCTTCTGGAGCCTTTTGCTGTGGAGAAGCAGCTTTGCTTTTGCTCGTTGATCTGGCCCACCTGTCCTCTGTGGCTCGAGCTCTAGGGGTTGGCCAGGACAGCCACAGCCTCCTCCTCCTCCTCCTCCTAGTCACTTGATGCTTTTTTTAGAAAATGGGTTCAGGGGGGCTGTTCTTTGGTGGTCAGCACCTTCTTCCCTCAACATGCATTTTGCTACCATTCTAGGCAAAAAGGGCAGATGCAGAAGCAAAATGGGGGCAAGGAAGTAGATGAGAGACAGCTGTTCCACGGTACCAGCACCGGCTTTGTGGATGCCATCTGCCAGCAGAACTTTGACTGGCGGGTCTGTGGTCTGCATGGCACATCCTATGGCAAAGGTAAGGCAGGGGTGGCCTCACCAGTAGTTGGGAAACTACTTGAAGACTCTTACAGAGGCTACAAGAGGAGCCAGCCAGTCCCTGCTGTCAGTGACAAGTGTATTGCCTTCTGGCCTCTGGGACAGCTCCCAGAGCTGGCTGTTCTCTGGCTATTGCTCTGCTGTGTGTGATCAAGAGCTCAGTCAACTTATGGCAGGGCAGTCCCACTTCACTGGGATTTGTTTCCTGTAGAATGGAGGCTCTGAGAGGTAGCACGAATTGGAAAAGGAGAGCAACATGTTTCTAACCTTGCTGAGCACCCTAGGCTGCACCTTACTGATGTCCTTAGAATAGAAACCTGAGAATGTGTCATTCCACGTAGCATATGAGCTCTCCTAGAATTTTTATCTCTTGGTTATTTTTAAACATTATTGGCTAGTAATTTCCAACTCAGAGGAAAGTTGCAAACTGTGTGTTTATATACTTATGAACACATGTATGTATAATAATTCTTGCATACTTTGTATCCACATTCCTCAGTTTTAATACGGTGTTGCCCTGTTGGCGTTTTTCATCTTTTTATTTCTGACCCCTTTTCAAGTAGCTGGCATCTGTGATACCATTTCACCCTTCAACACCAGTTAAGAAGAAGGCTTCTTCTGTAGCCACATTGTGGTAACCAAATTTAGAAAATGTAAGAATCTGTTTGTTGGCCAGGCACGGTGGCACACACCAACAACAAACAACAAAAAGACTGTCTTACTTTAATTCCATAAACTACCTGTTTGTCAGTTTCAGATTGATGTGGTGTTTGTGGGATCAACTAGCTGGTGGTTTATGAATGCCATGTAGCTTCTAGTTTAGGTTCCTCTTTGAGATGAACCGCTGTTCTATATGTGGACTGCTGGTGTCTGTAGAATGGTTCAGTAAGAGGAGTGTTACTCATTTTTCATGTCACTCAGCTAAGGCTGGGTGGGGCAGCTCCATTTTATGGTCTAGATGGTCTAGTACTAAGTATTGACAGACTCTTTAGATTTTCACTGGATTCAGAGCTGAGAATAGTTTGAGTTAGGTGACCTCCTTGGAATGCCCTGCCTCACAGGTAGGTGTTACTGGCTGCCATGAGTGAGGGAAAAGGTAGAGAACTGGAGTGGAAGAGGGGGGTGTGGTGTTGAAAGGGCAGTGGCTGCTGGCATCACCCATAGCCAGGATGTGCTCTTCCAGGGCCCTGTGGAGCTTGTCTGTATCGTTTCAGGGAGCTACTTTGCGAGAGATGCTGCCTATTCCCACCACTACAGCAAATCTGACACACACTCCCATTCGATGTTCTTGGCCCGGGTGCTGGTGGGAGACTTCGTCAGGGGCAACGCTGCCTTCGTCCGCCCTCCAGCCAAGGAAGGCCAGAGTAATTCCTTCTATGACAGCTGTGTGAACAGCATGTCCGACCCAACTATCTTTGTAGTTTTTGAGAAGCACCAGATCTACCCCGAGTACCTCATCCAATACTCCACCTCCTCCAAGCCCCCAGCTGGACCCTCCATCTTTGTTGCCCTGGGCAACTTGTTCAGCAGCCGACAGTGAGCATGGCCAGGATGCAGTAGGCCTTAATGGCACATCTGTCTGGTGGAGCTGTTTGGAAAGTTTCTTTTTTAACAGAACTTTTAATGAACTCTTGTTTAATGTTGACTTCTCAGTGAAGTTTCTTTCTTTCTTTCTTTTCCTCCCCTAGTGCTGGGATGGAACACAGGGTCTTGTGCTTGCTACGTAAGCACTCTACACTGAGCTACACCCTCAGCCCTTTTAAAATGTTTTTATGAGCTAGGATTTTGCTCAACTACCTTCTGCCTCAGTCTCCTGAGCAGCTGGAATCAGAGGCCTTTGTTACCAGGCCTGAGTTGAAGCCACAGTCTTAATCCTTGGCTGATAACAGTTTGGTTTTAGGTCTTTTCTAGTTGGCTTATGATCTCACCAGTAGTGATTATGAGCCCAAGCTTGCCTTTTAATAATATTAACATTGTATTTTTAACTCTTGGGTGACTTTGATGTTTAAGACCAAGCACAGAATTTCTACATACTCTTTTATGGATTTGTTTTAACTTTAAGAGTTTATATCTCTGCAATAATTCTTGTTTTAGAGGGTCTTGTGGTTCATTTTGGTTTTTGTCAGAGGAGCATGATGGCCTTTAGCGAAGGGCACTACAGAGAAGGCCTTGGCATCACTGTCACTTTTGTCTGCTGCTTTGGCACCAACTCAGGCAATTCTTGATATAAGTGAAGCATAACTCCTCTGGCAAAGACATAGATGAGTGTCCCTTCCAGTCCTGGGCTTGGCTCACAAGTGCCTGTACCCAAATCCCTTAAGCACCCTGGAGACCTTCCAGGTGTGGATTTTATGTCCCAATAAGATTGATTACCTGTGCTGCAATGTCAACGAGAGTACGGAAATAAAATACTGTCTGAAGCAGATGAAGCCTGGAGTCCATGTTTCAGGGTCTGTTTATAAAGAACACCAGGTAGACACCAGGCCCTTTCCTGGGTGTTGGGATGATCTTGGTCCTGTCGGCCAATATAACCATCTGTAGTGGTTTTCATAAACATTAGGAATTTATTGTTCAAGGTTTTGGAGAAAAATCAAGGTGCCTGTAGATTCAAGGTCTGGTAAGGATCATTCCTCCTAGCTGGCAATCTTCTCAAAGTAACTGTGGTGGTAGAGGAGCCACCATCCCAGGCCCTTAATTACAAGGGTGTTAATCTCACTGACGAGGGCTTTCTGCTCCTGACCTAATCACCTCCTAAAGAACCTGCATCCCCAAACCATCCCCCATAGGTGCAAATGGTGTCCTTTAATCTGTGTTGCTATGAGTTCATGGTAAACGTCCAGTACATCTCTCTGCCCTTAAGAAATCAAAGCATAGTGAGGTGTTGGCGCCACGTTGGAGGCTGTGTGTCCATGCACATTATTCTCCGAAACCTGTGAATCGGGAGAAGCTATAAAAGCCCATGCCAGTGCTGTCAGGACCATTCACCTGGGTGTCCCCATGTCCCCTGCACTGTAGAATACCTCTGCCCTGAGGCCCGGGCTTCCTTTGACACCATACTTCCCAGGTTAACCAAAATGACCTTTCCCTTATTTAATCTTGGTCCCAAGAAAACCATGCTTTGAGCCACATTAGCGATGTCAAAATGAAGCGTGGTAAACATTTATTAACCATTTAGGAACTGTGACATAAATAACTTAGGCTCACATGCCATGTACTCTTTAATCACTCTAAGATAAAGGCATCTTTAAACGTTTCCATCTCCCCATGAGGCTTTTGTTTGAATCCTGGGTACCATCCTAACAGTAACTTGCAGGTGTCACCATCACAAGGTGCGCCCTCTTTCCCATGTGCCTTCCAGGTCAGCGTGACACTATCTTGATGTAGACTCCATTTTTGGGGCCTAAGGCAGATTTGGATTCTAGCTGAAGTGGAACCTAAAATAGAGTAAAATATTTGTCAAGGTTAACCATATCCAGCAGAAAACTTCCTTAGAACCTAGCCTGAAGCATGGTGTGTGGAAATCCTGCTGTGCACTGGGAGACAAGGTCTTTGGGGTCAGAAGGTGCCAGAGGGAGAAAAGCTGCATGCCCTAAAGCCGTCAGTGGCGGTTACGACGACGTGTGCTGTTGTACTGATGCTGATAAGAAAATACAGCACGGGGTTAAGGGCCAGCACTTCTCTGAGCACAAAGCACTCATTCATCTCCCTTCACACGGAGGATGAGATGGAGGCTGCTGCTTTTATCACACTCTGATCAAGAGACGGGCGTGCCTGAGACGAGAGGTGCTGGCCTGGTGCTGGCAGAGGCTGACCCACTGCGGGGCAGAGAAGCAGGGCAGGCCCCATCCTGGAATACCAGACGCTTACCTGAGTCTCGGGGCTGGCTTCAAACCGGAACTTGTGTAGGACCTGGAGCAGGGTTAGCTTGACCACCAGCAGCCCCAGCCGCACCCCGAGGCAGCTCCTGGGGCCAGCTCCGAAGGGCAGGTACGTGAAGGGCCTCTGCTGAAGCCGGGCCTCTGCTTTGAACCTGCAGGTTAAGTGAAGGTCACGGTTGGCCTGAAAAACCTCCTATAGCTGACTCAGTGGTTCTGAACCTTCCTGGTGCTGCGGCCCTTTAACATATTGTGGTGATCCCCAATCATCAAATTACGTCATTGTTACTTCATAGCTGTAATTTTGCTACTGCAATGAATCAATGTAAACAAATGATACGCAGGATATCTGATAAGTGAACTATAAGGGAATTGAGACCCAAGGTTGAGAACCGCTGATTTAAAAGTCTGGCTGAGTGACCCCTTCATCTGAGATCCCTTCCCTCCATCAGGGCCAACAAGATTTTGTGTACAGGACTGTCCTCAAGGCTATGGGTAGCTGGGGGCCTCTGACCACCATGCTCTAGTCCTTCTCGGAATTGTTTGTCTTAGAAGTGCTGTTCATGCAGCCAGCCAGCTGAGTGTACCCTCTCACAACACCTTGAAATTACCGTTATCCAAATGTATATGAAGCCGAGACATGATGCGAAATCCCAAGGCTTGACCAGCAGCGTATCCTGACCTACCGTGCCTCACTTCCCTTCTCATCGGACCACACAGTTTCTCTCATTTCCCTCTCAGCAAAATTTCCAGGCACTCGAACCACATCCTTGAAGTCTTCCCAGAGGCCCAACCTGCTATCTCAGTGAAGACTGGCAGCTGCTTCCCCACCACGCTGGCTTTGCTGGTCAGGATGTGGGGAGCTTGAGACCCTGGGAGCTTCAAGATTTGGACTGAAGGCAGAATGGCTGGACTTGCTATCAGATCTCATTCCTAGTTCTGCGGAGCTAGGAGCTATCTATGATAGCCAGCTTGCTTCTTACCACTTCTGGGCTTTCTTGTGATACACAGCTACTGTTTCTGGTTATGAATCTTTACCATGTTTGCAGGACCCACTGAGATGCAGGATGCTAGTTATCCAAGTCTCACAACCCCTGAGCAGGATATAGAAGTGGGCTGGGTTCAGCAAAGGGATGAAAAGCACAGTGGTTCCTTACCTACCTCCCCTGGTGGGTCATAGAGGAAAGAAAAGTGACTGATCCTGACAAGGAGCAGGGCGTGAGGGCTGCCCAGGGGTTGGTACCACAGAGCCTAGGCATGAAATTGACAGTGGACCATGAAAGGAAGAGGATCCAGGTCTATTGCATCTCAAGAATTTAGGTGTAATGGGCAGCTATGCTGATATGAATGCACCGGATGGCGGTTTTTTTGTTTGCTTGTTTTTTTTTTTTTCCTTCAAGACAGGGTCTCTCTGTCTTAGCACTGGCTGTCCTGGAATCACTTTGTAGACCAGGCTGACCTCGAACTCACAGCAATCCACCTGTCTCTGCCTCCCGAGTGCTGGGATTAAAGGCATGTGCCACCACGCCTGCCTTGGAGGTGATATTTTGCTGCTTTCTTGTGCACACAAAATATAACCCTGCGAGGTGGAGGTTTAGTGGTTAAGATCGTGTACCACTCTTATAGAGAGAGGACTAGGGTTTGGTTCCCAGTACCCATGTTGGGCAGCTCACACCTGCCTATAGCTCCAGCTCCACGGGACCTGATGTTTTGGCCTCCATAGGTTCCCCCACTCATATGCAAACTTAGACACAGATACACACGATATGCATAATTAGAAATGAAATTTTAAAAAACCTAAAACAACAACAAGTGACCCTGCCTCCTGTGTCCTGGCTTGGACAAACAACAGATATTGGTCCTTGTGTACATTACTGCTATCTTGCTAGGTCTCTGGATTCCTTTGGCTTTGCCTAACAACCCACCTGAATTGGTGAGGTCTTTGTTTGGGGGTGACTATGCCCCTGTCTCCTGGCTGCTTTCTCTGTGGCAAACTTTCTGTGCCGTACACTCACATCCCTCAGGGACTCCTGTTCTAGACAGAATTCACTTACCGTTCAGGGTCAAAGGTCTCAGGGTCTGGCCAATGCTCTGGGTCATGGTGTAGGGCACCCACGGCTATCTCCAGCACTGTACCTGCAGGGATGCGCTGTCCTAGCACCTCACAGTCCTGTGATGCCTCCCGAGTAAACCTGTGGGAGATAGAGGCAGGGAACCTTGTCAGCGTGCAAGCGGGTAAGGGCTTCGGGGTGTTATGGGGTGTGGAGTGATGTTGGAGGCAGAGGACCCATCCCTCTAACCAAGCTGAGCCATACAGAAACCATGTTTCTGTCCCATAAACCCCCTGCTCTCAAGGATCCTCCATCTCCAGGCCTTTCTACCTAATGCCTCATCTATGGGCCAAGCACTGAAGCCCTCCATGTCCCTGGGTGTTACAGAGGAGCCTTCCAGGGCTGCATTGGCCAAGCTACTGTCTGTCTGCTCACTCTCGGTTAAGCCTCCTCTAATTCCCCTCATTCTCCTACCCACTTCATCTCCTCTCATTCAGTACTAGAGCCCTGTTGTCTGGCTTCCGTCCTCTGTCTCCCACTCCATGGTTGGTTCTCATGTTAAGACCGTGAAAATATTGGGTGGCCCATCCTGTGCACCTGCAACCTATAGCTTAACTTAGCTTTTTTTTTTAAAGATTTATTTATTTATTATGTATACAGTGCACATCAGATCACACTAAAGATCATGTGGTTGCTGGGAATTCATGACCTCTGGAAGAGCAGTCAGTGCTCTTAACCGCTGAACCATCTCTTCAGCCCTTAACTTAGCTTTTATGTGCCATTGACTATTGGTGGGTCAATCATTAATGGATAATCTTGGTTGTCAACTTGACTACATCTGGAATGACCTAAAAATCCAAGCAGCTGGATACACCTGTGAGGGACTTTTCTTGGTTGGATTATTTGAGATGGGACCCACCCTGAATCTGGGCCATACTTTCTGGTCACGACCATACCTTCTGGTCACAGCCAACATAAAAAGACATGGAAGAAGGAAGCTTTGCTTTTTTTTTTTTTTTTTTTTTTTCCCTCCTTGGCCTCATTCTCCCCAGGAAGCGCATCTGTCCTGTTGATGAGCCATTCCTTCACTGGTGTCAGAACCTGCTTCTTCAGGAGTCCAATGCAGGTTGAAAGCCTTAAGCCCTCGAGGGCTTCCCTGGGACTCCAGCACCAGTTGGGACCGCTGAGACATCCAGTCTCATGGACTGAACAACTCCCAGAATCTTGCCCTTTTTCTCAGGAGACAGCCGTTGTCAGCCTGCTGGGTCCACAGCCTTAAGCCACTCTTATTAATAAATCCCATGTATATGTATTTTTTTTCATTCTGTCAGTTCTGGTCCTTTAGAGAATCCTGACTGACACAGCTATATTTCGTGGAATAAAGCTGTGACTAGGAGAAAGCAGATCAGAAACCAGGATGAGGGGAGCATTATGGGATATGTGGGGAGAGCTAGCTTGGGATGGGTACCCCAAGATCCTGAACAGGTGAGGGAGTAAGAGCTGCTCTTACAGCATGAGGTGTTTGCCCCCAGGGCTGCATGGAGTGCTGAGCTAGGACTGTTTGACCAGAGTCAGGTCTTCTGAGCCGCCTTTCCTGGCTCTCTCCCATGGGCCTGTCTGTGATGACTGTTCTTTGTTCCTGGAGTTCTGTGTCTTACCACAGCTTCTCACAACAACCATTGCTTAAGAATTCACAAACTCAAATTTAAAAAAAAATTAAAAAAAAAAAGAATTCACAAACTCCCTTCCTTACAACTTGCAAGCCCAACACAGTTGTCTTGAGTTTTGCCTCATTGCCACGGGCCAGGCATCTAGCCTAACAGCTGGCTCTGCAATTCTATAGCCATATGATTCCACCCTTGGGACTGAGCATGGGGACCTCCTGCCCACTGTTTGCTTTCAGTAACACAAACAAACCTGACTTGTCGGTCCAAGCTCGGGGTTGAACAGACAAGTTTCAACTACTGAGTCCCTTCAAGCCCTTTATTTATCCGTGTGCGTGCGATAAACCCCACCCTCTTCTCTCGTCAGACTCCAAACCCTGCAATGCCCTGACTTTGCTGTCCTGAGCTTCTCTTCAGTGTGCTGTTGGGCTTTGGGACTAGAAATAAACTTCTGGAAATCAAAGGAGGCATAGAGAGCTGCAGACTCTTTGCTTTGGGATGCAAATATGTAATCTTGAGCTTTTTGGTCTTGAGAACAGCCCCTTAAAGGTTCTATCAGAGTTTAGAGAACATCTTAAAGAACGGGATAAAGCTTTTCTTTCTTTCGTTCTTTTTTTTGAAAAGGGTGGAGTTATAGGTATAATTTTCCTTTTATCATCACCCACTTTTGCCTTCTCTCTTTCTTCTCCAACTACAGCTGGGACTGTGGTGGTCTGTGGATTTTTTCTAACTTTACCTGTCTGTCTCATTAAACAAAACCCCTTCCTCACCCTCCTCACTTCAGACATTTCCCACTTGCAGGGGACACAAGTGGCCTTCTGTGTGCCTTGCTCTGGGGTGCAGAGTTACCTTTCAAGGGCCGGTTTCTGGTGGGGAGAGGTGCAAGGGTTGTTCTCGACTTTATTCTTTCATTCACAATGAAGCCTCTTCCGGTTACCCCGTTTCCCCAATTTGCCTTCCCCTGATCTGGTGGTCCATGCCTGCTGTTGCTGCTGGACCCTCAGCTCTGTCTGGTTTCTGTTGTGGCTGTAAACATGTTTTTGTTTTGATCACAAGTGTGGGATGTGAAACAGACTTGTATGAGGGTGTGAGGTGTTTTGTTTGTCCCCTGGACAGACTTGTGAGAGGACATGTGATGTTTGTCTTCTAGAAGAGGAACTGCTTCTTGTGGGGGTGTGGTTATGGGCTCTGAGAGGATACACACACACACACACACACACACACACACACACACACACACACACACACACACACAAAACAAGAGGCTGGGCTTTTGGTCTTGGAATTGTTTCCTATAGTTTGGCTGTTCATTGCTCCACTTCAAGATGATCCTAGAGAGAACTGCTCCAGAGTGAGGTTCTGGGTTCCAGCTGCTGCGCTTGCAGTCCCTTTGCCGAATTGCTGGTTTGCTGTTTAATGGGTCTACTGGAACCCTGATGATGAAAAGTGGAATTGCTCCAAGGAACTGAGTCTAAAAAGGTCTACATCTGCCGCTCCCATTAACCTCTTTTCTCTCCCATCTAAGGTAGGTCGGTTGAAAGGGAGGAATAAGCATTAAAGAACCACAAATAGAGTAGGTTTGAAAAAGTTCAGGTGTCTGTCTTCTCTTCCCATGGATGATCTTCATGCCAAGATTCTCTACCTAGTGGCCCTCCTGGGCCACTGACTGTCATTCATGAAGCTGTGGCTCTGTTGGTAAAGTGCATGCCTTGCCACCACACCGGAGGGCCAGAGATGTGGGTCTTCTTGCCAGCACCAGGAGATCAAGAAGGGAGCCTTCAAATTATTGAGCTGATCTGCATCAAGGGACCCTCAACTCACACTGTAGCAACTCTGTCTATTTGCTCCTGAGCCTGCACATTTGGATTATAGCTATACATAAACCTCTCATGTTGTGGCTTGAGACATCCCGTTGAGCTACTGTCAAATCACAGTTAGAAAATGATAAAAGGCATCTCCATCTGGTCTTTGTGGTATTTGGAAAAGTGCGGATGGAGCGAGGTTTGTGAGGTGTGGCTAAATGGCATGTGGTGCTTCAGAGAAGTCTGTTTACGGTTCCACCTTTGAGGGACCCTGGCTAAGATGCCTGTCCCCTGGGGCACTAGGTTTGGGAGAGTTTGAAAGAAGCAGCCCTGGTCCTTAATCTGAATTTGCAGGTGGCACGACGGTGCGTTGGTGACATGTTGTGAGTGCTGAAATGTGTCCAAGAATGTCATATGAAGGACAACAGCTCAGAGTGCTGTCACAGGGCAGAAACCCTCGCTCACCCCAGGTTCAGTTCCCAGCATCTACATCAGCTGGCTTGCAACTTCCCCCAACTCCAGTTTCAGAAGCTCTGATGGTCTTTGGCCTCTGCTGTATATAAACACACACACACACACACACACACACACACACACACACACACACAAGAATAAACAAATCTTTTAAAAAAGATGTCCTTGATAGTGGTGCATATAAACCCATATGGATGTGTGCGTGTGTGTGTGTGTGCGTGCGCGCGCACACACACACTAAAAATAATTAAATCTTTGAAAAAAAATCCTTGCTATGAAGTTTTATGCAAGAACTCTCAGCAGGGGCTGTTGGGCACACCAGGGAAGGAACATTCTAGCCCCAGATGGTCCTCTGCTAAATGTCTGCTCCAAGGCCAAGGAGTTTGGCCTGTTTTGTGCATACGCTAATTTCTCTAGTGCTTAGCACAGAATATATAGGTGATGAATGAATGAATGAATGGTTGGATGAACCAAAGGGCAGGGGTGATGGCAGATTTTATCAAAGGCTCAGAGGCCAAAGAGACAGGGGTAGGCTGAGGAAAAAGGTCATGCAAAGGCTGGTGACATTTGGCAAATGTAGTTTAACCTACAAGAAAATGAGCCAGACTTTTCTATCCTTCTGTCCGGTCCTCCAGGTGGTACAAGGAAACCCAGGAGCCCAACCAACCCAGCCCTTTAGGAATGTGGGACAACAGGTGGCAAGAGTCTAAGGATCAGGGAAGGCCCCAAACGATGATGCTCAAGGGGCCAAGGACGTACCTGAAAGCTGGTGGGTACATCCGCAGGGTCTCTGCAATCACCATGTCCAGATAGGGCAGTCCTTCCTGCAGGCTGCAGTACTCAGAGGCCGCCTGAGGCAGGGAGCAGACAAAAGGAGGTTGTTTTAGAAGGAATCTCACAGTTCTTGGTCCTTTTCCAACTTCAGCAAACATTTCTACGGAAGTCCCACAAGATGAAAAGTAGCTCCCATTCAGATGGCCTCTCGGCAGCCCCCAGCATGCTCTACCTGTTTCACCTCTTGGTGTCTTACATCCTTGAAGACAAACAAGTGCATCCTGGGACCTGGGGGGTCTTTGAGTATAACATGGAGAGATCTGGTGTGATGGCTTGGGTTGTCAACTTGACAGGAGGGAGAGTCACCTGGGAGATGGGTCTGTAGTATATTCTCTTGCCAGGGTTAATTGAGGGGAGAAGAGCCACCCACTGTGGGTGACACCGTTCCCGGGGCTGGGATCCTGGGCTGTGTGGCGGGGAAAGTAGGCTGAGCACTTGCACGCATGCGCCTGTTGCCCTGTGAACACGTGAGCGGCTGCTTTAAGCTCCCAGTGCCTCGAGTTCTGCACCATGATAGGCTGTACCTTGGAACTGTAAACTCAAATAAACCATTTCCCCTTAAGGTCTGTCAGTGTTTTTATCACAGCAACAGGAAAAGCAACAAAGGCGGACTCTAAGACTACAGTGACAGCCCCATTTACTGAGAGGCGATGGCATGGCTAAGCACGGCAAGCCCGTCCTCTTGTTTAACCCTCCCAGCAAACCAAGGTGGCAGCTTTTCCCCTATCTCTTCAACAAGGAAGCTGAGGCTCTGAGAGGCTGTCACCTGAGTAGTAATTGGTACAGCAGTAAAGCTACGAGACACACAGAGAAGTAGCAAAGAATAAAATTGCGCAACACTTAGCAAGGATGAACAGTTGACAAAATCCCCCAAAGCTATTATATACCGGCAAGAAGAGACAGCTCAGACGAAGCTGTCAAAGGGTATGAAAAGGCAAAACCCAAGAGGAAAAATACAAGTCACGATGAAAAAAAAAATGCAAAACAGTAATTTTCCATTTCTCACACACATCAGGTTAGAAGTTGGAAAAGACAGATTACATTTTGAGAATGCAGTTCCTAACATCTGGTGACTCCCAAGGGGAGGGACAGGTTGGTGTGTGTAGTCAGCAGGGCGTGGGTACCCCGTGGGTGGGGCGGGGTCTGACCCAGGCACTCCCATCCTGCCCCTGCACACCCTGTGGGGGGAGGGGCTTTTTCTGTTTGGCAGGTGTCACTGTTCGAGTCTGAACTGAGTCTGAACTCCCACAGGCTCCTGTTTGGGATGCTTGTTTCCAGAGGGGGGCATTATTTAGAGCAGTCAGGCACCTTTAAGAGGTTGGGCCTAGCTCCTGGAAGTAGGTAGCTAGAGGTAAGCCTTGAAAGTTAAAGCCCAGGTCCTGGTCTGCTTACCACCGTGAGCCACCACAGCTCCTGTTACTCTGCTGTTGCCTTCACCACAGTGACAGACTGAACTCTGAAATTGTGAGTCAAAGTAACCCTTTCTTGTCCTGAGTGTTGTTTATGTCAGGCGTTTTGTCATAGCAACGGAGAAAAGTAACTAATGTTTTCAATTAGTGGCAGTCATCCCAGAAGAATCTCTAATCTGAGGAAGGGCTTTATTCTGTGCCCCCCCCCCCCTTGCAGAGCAGCAAGAGGTAGACCAAGTCCATCTCGTAGCTGTCACTCTCCACAGACCAGCCCCAAGTGGCTTTACTCTACCTGCAGGAAAGAAGCCCACGAGCAGGAGACCACAAGGCCTCACTGCCAGGTAGTACAGCGCTAGTCCCCCCATCCCCATGAGCATCCTGGGGGCAGCTGCAGTGTTACCTGGGAAACTGCTATAAAGGCAGCAAAGCTGGTGGTGAGAGGCAGGGTCAGGACACCTGGAGTCTTAAAGTCTATAATAAATACTCTGGCTAATCTGTGATGGTTCAGCCACTCAATAAAGCACAGCCGTTTAATGATGGCCGTCACGAGTCAGCCTGCAGCCAACGTATGTGGTGGAGTCCCCTATCTGTGAATGCTCGTGAGTTTGGAAGGCAAGGGAGATAATTGCACTCTGTAATATATAATGTCACCTATCGCTTGGTTTTCCCAACACGTTCCCTCCTCCACGTGGGGGAACTGTTTCCGTCTGAGGCTCTTAACTTGGCTTCCGACTTCTAGCCGAGGCCCTGTGTGCGTGCGTGGTTGCTGCTCTGTGACTTAATTTCTTGAGACTGTGAATAGCTCAACTGTTAGATCTGTGCTCTGCGGAGGAGTGGTGAAGAACTCAGGTACATGGGCTGGGGCTTGGATGGCCACACCCTGCCCTGCTGGGCTGTCTCCCTTGGAGGAATTCTCAGTTGCTTTCTCCGACCTGTCCTGACCCCTGGACACAGAAACGAGAGAGAGAGAGAGAGAGACAGAGAGAGAGAGAGAGAGAGAGAGACAGAGAGACAGAGAGAGAGAGACAGAGAGAGAGACAGAGAGACAGAGAGAGACAGAGAGAGAGAGAGAGAGAGACAGAGAGAGACAGAGAGAGACAGAGAGAGAGAGACAGAGAGAGACAGAGAGAGACAGAGAGAGAGAGAGACACAGAGAGACACAGAGACAGAGAGACAGAGACAGAGAGACAGAGAGACAGAGAGAGACAGAGAGAGAGAGAGCAGTATCTTGAAATGACTATGACTATGGTGGCCATCTTAGCTTCAAGCTGGAACAGCATGGAGTACATGGTGGGACTGGCCAGAAGGCACAGAGATTCAAGACACTCTTTTAAAAAGTTTTTTCAAGACAGGGTCTCTCTGTATAGTCTTGGATGTCCTGGACTTGCTTTGTAGACCAGGCTGGCCTTGAACTCACAGTGATCCTCCTGCCTCTGCCTCTCTGAGTCCTAGGATTAAAGGCGTGCGCCACTACACACAGCAAGATTCAAGACTCTTTAAAGTAGCAGATGCTGTGGGGACCATGGGGAAGAGAGACACCTGGCCCCACTTCCCCAGACTCTATTCCCTTGCTACCCCGCAGCCAGGCTTGGGCCTAGGGTTCAGGGTACCTGTGATGCTCTGGCCTGGAGGGGCTTGAGGGCCCTGGGGTACTTTCTCCCCTGCTTTCCATTTTCAGGAGTATGGTTTGTGTTTGTGTCCTCAGCCATTTGAGGGTTCACAAAACCCTCAAACCCCACAAAAAAATTGTGGTCCTGCAAAGTGACTTTGGAAACCGGCATTGTATGTTATAAAGACCCAAAAATGGCTGGAAATTTCATGTAAATAATTGAAAATTTAGATTTTTTCCCCCCAATACACGGTTTCTCTGTGTAGCTTTGGCTGCCCTGGACTCACTCTGTAGACCAGGCTGGCCTCGAACTCACAGAAATCCACCTGCCTCTGCCTCCCTGAGTCCTGGGATTACATGTGCGTGTCACCACGCCTGGCTTAGATTTTTTTCTTTGCTAAGGATGACATTGAATAGAAATGAAACAGCACCTTGACCAATCAAACAAGAGACCATGGAGGAAAGAGGGCCATGCTACACCTGCCTGGTTGGCACTTCCTCTTACCTTTTGAGTAAAGGGTCCCAAGTTTGCATTTTGCTTTGGGCCTCACAAATTGTAGTCAGCTCTGCAAAATGTGGCTAATTAGTCCAAATGGACCAGTGCAGAAATCTGCACTGGGGCGAGGGAAAAAGAGGCAGGGGTTGAGCATAAGTCAGACATGAGCTGTTGGTGGCCACCTTCTGCTTCATGGATTAGTGAATATAAAACTCAAGTTGGCTCCAAGGAAGAAACAAATTAGATGTAAAAAGAGAAGCAGAGATAAAGAACTGAGGTCATTTCCTGGTGCCTCATGGGGTTCTTGTCCCTGCTTGCTATCTACTCCAGGCAGGTTCCCACTGTGGACAAAGCCAGTGCCATTTTGTGACCTGCTATCGGTAACCACAAGGGTCCTAACAAATGCAAGCATGTGAAAGGAAAGAAGAAAGAAAGGGAGGGAGGGAGAGACATGGTGACTACACCACAGTACAGATCTCTGTGTCTGTCTGTCTGTCTGTCTGTCTGTCTGTCTGTCTGTCTGTCTGTCTCTCTCTCTCTCTCTCTCTCTCTCTCTCTCTCTCACACACACACACACACACACACATCTATATCTGTATAGATCTAGGAACTGCAGCTGTGTCTCTGATAGGTAAATGGTGCTGTCTCCCAAGTCATCTCGTATGATTATAAACTGTCTGGATTTGTCAAAAAAAAAAAAAAAAAAAAAAAAAAAAGGAGCAGCTCATCAGGTGTGCCAGCCAGTGTTTTCATCGTAAAGTCAGCACCTTCATTTAATCTTCTTCTGCATGGCCCTTTCAATGCCCCTGAGCTGTGACTCAAGTGCACCTATGAGCATCACCTTGGTCCACTGTTCTGAATCTATGGGCTCACTCTCTGGAGATCTGATGGCCTGTGGTGGGGTTTTCTAGAACCTTCCTAGTACCTCAAGTGCCCACAAGACTGGAAGAATAAGCACAGAAGGTAAAGAGAAACACACTCTTCCTTTATGTTAAGTCCAGGCCAGGCAATAAAATTCCAGGCTCTGTTTCCCAGAGCAATGGCCTCATCCTGATTTCTCCCAGGGACCTCGGGGACACAAAGGGCCTGAGCTGAGCCTGCCAGCAGAGGGCAGCAAGTGTATGGTAGATGGAGGCTCATCGGTTCTTAAAAGGGACCTTAGAAATCCCTGCATCTGACTTCGTGATAGAGAGGAGAGAAAATGAGACCCAGCGAGGAAACCCGTCAGCTCAGAGCTTGCTGAGAGCGTGTTCTGAGCCCTTCTTCACCCAGAACTCTCCTCGTGAGCACCTCGGACAGCTGCTGGGCTTGGTGCCAGAGATCCAGAGTGACAAGAGCTCTGTCCTTTGGGCAACCACACTTGGAACAGATCGTGTCACTGGACGCCACTGGTGCTGTAGAGGAGAGGCTTGGGGCGAACAGAGATTCTCACTCAGCTTGGGAAACCATTCATTCCTTCACCCAGGCTGTAGGTCCTGTGCCAGGCACAAGAGACGCACGGACGCACACCAGCCAGTTGCCTTCCTAGAGTTCCCAGTCTACCAGGGTCTGAGCAAGTACGTGAGGGTGGGATGGGAGAACAGAGAGAGGACACACATCACTGACAGATGCTAGGGGGGAGCTGTGTCCACACTGACCTTAATAAAGAAAGGTGTGTGGATGGTGTTTCCGACTAGCGTGAAACAAATATTAGAGCTCAGTCAGGTGTCTCTGAACCCAATGGGATAGTTGCTGCTTTTAAAGAACTATGGCCCATCTTGCTTTTAGTGCGATGATGACACTGTACACAAACTTTAGAAGTAAGACAGAATACACTGGCCATGTTAGAGAAACACACCAAAATGTTCACAGATGATATGGGAAGGAAGTTTGGGGCATTAAAAAAAAATCATGCAAGGGGAGAAAAAGTGGGTAAATAGTGCATCTAAATTGGCCATGAGATAGCACTTGTTGAAGTGGGTGACGAGTTCATAGATATCCCTTAAATAGCCTTATAGTTATTTATTTTTAAAGATATGTTCATTTGTACATTATGTGTATGGGCTTTTTGCCTGCACACATGTCTATACACTATGTATGTACAGTGCCCACAGAAGGCAGAAGAGGCTATTAGATTCTCTTGAACTGGAGTTGCAGACAGTTGTTAGCCAACATGTGGGTGCTGGGCACAGAACCCAGGTCTCCAGACGAGGAACCGTTGAGCCATCTCTCCATCTCCTAGCCTTCTAATCTGTTTCTAGTAAAGTCTTCCATAATTAAAAAAGTCAAAAATCTAAGTAAAAATTTAAGGAACACAGCGGTGAGTGGGACTGACTGCGCAGAAACTCTGAGGTGGGTGCAAGGAATTAAAATGGCGCTGCCAGGCTTAACAAGTGGGGCTCAGGTTCCACCCTGAGTTGGACCCTGGATGGATGGCAGTGCGCTGGGCACAGGAGGGAGAAGGAGTCTCATCGGGGTAACCATATCCCCCAAGAGAAGATGCCAAAGAGCACCAAGTAGCTGCTGGGTGAGAGGGTGTGGCACATGGCAGGTCTCCTGGATGTGGTTTTCCTTGGGCACCTGGAAACTCACCAGCATGAAATGGTGTGTGGCGATGCCAATGCTGATGGGATTTATTTGACCAAAGGGAAGGGTGGGAATCTGGGTGAAGAAAGCATCTGTCCCTGGAAGTGCTGGGCTGGTGGCACTGTCAGAGAAGTGCTTGCCATGCGAGTGATGGCCTGTGCCTACAATCCGGGGGTTCTCAGCCTTCCTAATGCTGCGACCCGTGACTACAGTTCCTCATGTGGTGATCCCCAGCCATAAGATCAGGTTCATTGCTACTTCATAACTGTGATTTTGCTACGGTTATTCATTGTAATGCAATTATCTGATATGCAGGTGGTCTTGGGTGACCCCTGTGAAAGGGTCATTCATTCAACCCCAAAGAGGCCACAACCCACAGGTTGAGAACCCTGCTGGAATCCCTTCCTTTCTGTGAGGAAGGACACAGAGGGTCCTTGGTCTTGATGGCCAGCCAGTCTAACCAAATTAGCAAGCTCTAGGTTCAGTGGGAGAGCCTATTTCAAAGAGATAAAGCCTCTCTCTCTCTCTCTCTCTCTCTCTCTCTCTCTCTCTCTCTCTCTCTCTCTCTCTCTCACACACACATACACACACACACACACACACACACACACACACACACACACACACACACACACACACAGACCAAAAGGATCCCTGGAAGAAAAAGCAGGAGGCTCACTCTGTATATTTAATATAGAAATAGCATCTGTTGGGCTGGGGAGCTGGCACAGTGGGTGAAAGGCTTGCTGTACAAGCTTAAGGACCTGAGTTCTGATCCCTAGCACTAGGGCTAGAGACGGAGGATCCCAGGGCTCACTGACAAGCCAGTCTAGCTGACAAGGCATGCTCTAGATCTGATGACAAGCCCTGTCCAAAAAAAAAAAAAAAAAAAAAAAGAAGGGTGACAGCAGCCTGGTGAATAATATTCCACTTAACCCTCAAAGTTTTCCTGGCCCTGCAGGCCAAGCAAACCCCACCCCACTACCCCCCTACCCCCTATTCTCCTACCCCCTGCCCCCCACTTCCTACAGACATCTTTGTGAACATTAAGCAACTATTAGAAACTGGCACAACAGTCTGGGACTTTCCATTTCCATATATGCAAACATGACTTAGCATACCCTTATATATGCATCACACACACACACACACACACACACACAGACACACACACACACACACACGCTCGCTAGGCTGTTGTGCCGGTTTCTAATAGTTGCTTAGTTCACGAGGATGTCTGTAGGAAGTGGGGGTCAGGGGGTAGCAGAATAAGGGAGTAGCGGGGTGGAGGTCTGCTTGGCCTGCAGGGCCAGGATAACTCTGAGGGCCGAGTGGAATATTCTTTTACTGCCAGCCAGGCAACATGTCAGTCATCTCAGTTTCCAAAAGATTATCATTAATGAAGTCATTCTGGGCTCTGCAGCCTCCACACTTAGAAGTAAGGGGCCTCAAACCTTTGAAAGCTAGACATATACACTTACTCACCCATGAGGTAACCCGATCTGCCCCTCTCCCTGGCTGTCCCTTGCGGGAGCCACCATTTCCACATGTGCAGGGCCCAGGTAATGAGTGGATCACACAACAGCCACAGCCTTGGTCCTGGTGCAGGGCACCATCAGTCTGTGACCTTGATTGCCGCACCCCAGTTCACAGGAAGGGCAAGTGGATGATGGCGATGGCAGTTTCTGGAAATTTTAATAAACTGGTTGGTGTTTCTGTTGGATACACCCACTGGCTGGACTGCTTTCAATAAGAGACCTCTGTCCTCTGTAAGGAGTGTTAGTAAGAAAGGGATGCCCAAAGCTGGTCAAAGCCATTTGAGCTGGGATTTGCTTTATAAAATGAATTTCTGCGCTCTTAGAAATGAGGAAAAAAAAAAAAAGAAAAAAGAAAAAGAAATGAGAAAATTAAATATCAGGAAAATGGAAATTTAAAAAGTGAGTGGGTCCTGCCCCGTGTTTACATTCTCACATGAGAGGTCTTTGATTTTCAGGGAGATTTTCACTTATGTCTGATCTGCACTGGGCAATAAATTCTGGTTTTAGTTCTTTGATTTTTTTGGCCTCTTAGTCTTTTTTTTTTTTTAACCCATTTATTTATTTTATGTGTATGTTTTGCCTGCATATGTGTATGTGTGCCATGTGTGTACTTGATGCCCTATAATATAGAAAAAGGTGTCAGGTGCCCTGGAACAGGCATTATGGATGGTTGTGAGGCGCCGTGTGGGTGCTGGGAATTGAATCAGGGTCTCTACAAGAGGTAGTCTGCAAGCCTGAGCCATTCCCCCAGCTCCCTGTGTTAAACTGATTAAACAGTGTTTTTATTTATTTATTTATTGTTTTCTTTTTTGAGATGGGGTCTTTTGCTTTGTAGCCCTAGGTGGCCATGAACTTGTGATCCTCCTGCCTGCTGGGATTACAGGTGTGTGGCACCACACCCAGGTTATTGACACATCTTTGAAGTAGGAAATCCTATTTCCCTTTCCTAGTAGCCCTATGTTTCTACACTTAGATTTTGTGCGTGTTTATCGTGAAAGCTAGACATCTACATAGACCTACACATATCTACACACTAGGTGTGTGCACAGATGTGACTAGGAGGTAAATGGAAATAAGGACATAAAAATAGCATTGAGTTACAAAGATTTTTCTCCTGGAGATTCAGAAACCTAATATAAAAATTAGCATTATCATTTCTGGTCAAAGGAAATAAAGGTGGCTGGCTCCAGGTTGTCCAGGAGCGCAGCAGCAGCAGCAGCAGCAGCAGCAGCAGTGTGTATTGATTAGCGCTACTTCTGGTTGTACAAACAGGGTCTAGTGATGTCTCCTTTCTCTCTAGAAGCAGGGAACTAAAAATCTTTCAAGTGTGGGGACGGTTTGGGGAAATACAGACACAACAGACACAGGAAGAGAAAGGTTCTATGCACCTGGATTCTCCAGAGAGCAGAGACTACAACTTAAAACTGATCCGTAGAAAATGTAGTGACCTTAAGCCTTGCCCTTTGACCACAAAGCCTTCCTTGAGGTATATGGCCTGGGTTCTCCCTGCCTGTCCTGGGGTCTCCCTGCTTGGCCTGGGTTCTCCTTGCCTGGCCTGGGTTCTTCCTGCCTGGCCTGGGGTCTCCCTGTCTGGCCTGGGGTTTCCCTGCCTGGCCTGGGGTCTCCCTGCCTGGCCTGGGATCTCTCTGCCTGGCCTGGGATCTCCCTGCCTGGCCTGGGGTCTCCCTGCCTGGCCTGGGATCTCTCTGCCTGGCCTGGGGTCTCCCTGCCTGGCCTGGGGTCTCCCTGGATTCTTCACAAGCCAGGTCTTACCTTCTCCCAGCACAGCAGGATCATCTCTGAGATTCCACAGGAGTTCAATGGTTCCTGTGAGCTGTTACAGATTTTGAGTGAGAAGCCATGAGGGCCTTGATATGGTTGTGTGTGTGTGTGTGTGTGTGTGTGTGTGTGTGTGTGTGTGTGCGTGCGCACGTGTGAGCAATCTTTTCTCAAGTTTCCTGGCTTATGTAGCAATGCTCGGAAAGTGCTGCATGCTAGTTTTTAGAGAACTTGGCAGCCTTCGAGGCAGAAATACACTCATAGCTTAGAGGAAGCCACGAAGAGCGTGTACATGGCGTCTATTTATATCCACATTAAAAGAAAAGAGCCAGAATTCATCTCACACAAACAAAGGGATTATTTCAGGTGTGCCTGGGCTGGTAGGCTCAGGCCATTAAGGGATTAGTTGAGAGGACAAATGAAAGAAGACACACACACACACACACACACACACACACACACCCATCCACCCATCCACATACCACACACGCATGCACACACACACATGAACCAGTGCACACACGCCCACATACACACTCACCACCACCATCATCAGTCTCTCCTCCTAAGGCCCCAGGCTGAATGTCATCAGCTGTGCCAACCCTCAAAGGGCCCTGCCTTTAGAGGATAAAAATCATGGGATTTCATTGTGCAGCTCTGCTCTGCTCACCAGGGGCCCCACATCTTTATGCCATTCAGCCTTCAGGGCTGCTCTGAGAAAAGTAGGGGTACCCCCTCCATCCTATGGTGGACCTCTTGAGACCCTTCCCTGCAGTCCCAGAGGTTAAGTGTCCCGTTCCTGGTCACATGGCTAGTAAAAGGTAGACTTGGGACAATCCAGGCCTTCAGATGCCACCCAGCTCACCGCGCCCCGCCCTTCCCCCCCCCCTTCTCTCCTTCCCTGTCTGCATTCTTCCCTCTTGGACCGTTTATGGGGGAAAATGTCCTCTAGAAAACACAGCTCACACAGACACATAGAGCTTAATGGATTTAAAAAAAAAAAAAACTGGTATAAGATTATCCAGAGCAAGACACAGAACATTCCAGAACTCTGTAGTGCTCTATGCCCCACTCCTGCCATAATCCTTTTAGAAGTCCCTGACAAGTAACATAGAGTTGGCTTTGCCTTTTCCCGTCCAGCTTTTGTGAGTGGAACATTCAGGAAGCAGGCTCCTCATTTGCCCCCTTCTGATCAGTGTTGTCTGTGACCTGTCCATGTGGGGTGTGGCCGGAGTTGTAGTGCCTCCTCTGCCTCTCGCTGTCTCTCTTCCGTTTGTGTTTGTTCAGGATGGAACCCAGGGCATTGCACATACTAATCAGGGATGCTACACAACGCACATTCTCACGTGCGATGCTATCTCCATGGATACATAACCATGGGTCCATCCTCTCCGTTGCGGGTGGGCATTTGAGTGGCTCCCAGCGTGGAGGCTGTCATGAACAAAGCTGATGTGACTGTTCTTGCCTATGGTTTTGGGTGCACTTGGACACAAGTTTCTGGGGTACATGTCTAGGAATGGAATTCGGGGTCCTAAGTGATGCGCAGGCGTAGCTGCAGTAGATGTTTCAGCTTTACAGATTGTGATGCCTGAAATTTTTGGAATGAATCCATCAAAAAAGCAGCAGGTTGACATCTTAGTTTTCTGTATTTACTCCAACTACAGGTCTTTCCTCTGTCTATTATGATATTGTAGAGTCTAGTAATACTAACTCTCCCAGGGAAGGGTTGAGGGAAGAAACTTGGGGTACTATTTTGGGAGTTGAATTGCTTATTTGAATAGTGGGGTGTGGGGGGGGTAGGAATGGGAACAAATAAGACATATCTAATTGCATAATTTTAAAAATTGTCCCAATTATCAAATGCAATACAAGTACTCATAAGCAAAAAAAAAAAAAGCATTCCGGCATCAAGCAAATTTACGGTTTTTTGTTTTTTGTTTTTTTTTTAATTAGCTGCTGTTCTATAATATTTAGCATTCTGTCCTCTCCATTAGCACAAATCATTCTCCGTTGATTGTATCTGATGCTTAGAGAAATAAGCCCTTTTGTAAATGATAGTTAAATCACCCAGCCTGCTCTCTGTGTGTACAGAAAGAGTGGACTGCATTTAATTCGCAGGGGAAAAATGTATTTATTCACTCATCCCACAGACAGGCATTGCTTAGCAGCCTGTGGGAGGTGGGGACGGCAGAGGAGAGGAGATAAGATGTGATCCCAGAGCATATGGAATTCATTGTGTGGCGGGGAAGCCATTCGTTTGTTCATTCAGGGATTTATTGTTCTGGTGGGGCCACCGAGGGCTTTTGAAGAGTGGAGGTAACACAGTGAGAATGGTATTTTTGTGATCTAACAATGACAGGAAGAATAGACGGAGCAGGAGGGCTTGGGAAACAAGGCAGGGGGTTCTGCGGCAGTGATCAACTCCACGCACAGCCCGAGGAGGTAAGCTGCCTCCCTCCATTTTGGTGCTCCCTGCTGGTGCTAGGGTGGGGTGGGGTCACCCCAAGGCGTTCACATTCAATTGGTGTTGTTTTCCAAGCTCCCTACGGGATTATCCTATGTAGTGGATATCAGGATCACCGTTATAAAGGAAGATTAGACCGGAGGGGAGGTTTGGGATATAAAGTGGGAGGAAGGGGATTAAAGCCAGTCCCAGGCTTCCCTGCGGGGGACGGAGAGAAAGGTGGAAACAGGCTCCATGGGGCAGAGGAGGAGCTTGGTACCTGAAGATCTGTGTGGGAGCCCTCCCCACCCCCACCCCTACCCCCATCCCTGCCAGAGAGATAGCAGCTTGTGCCTAGAAGTGGGGAGATGATGTGAAACTCAGTCACACGGAAGAGGTTGTGCCCTTGGGGATTAAGAGAAAAGAAAGCACAGAGGGACTGAACTTCGCTTCTGCTCAGTGAAGGTGGCTGGGTCAGTGGAAAGTGAGGGAGCCTGAACAACAGCTCCGATTGCTGTAATCTGGCTCTAAAAAACATCTCCCAAGTGTTAAAGGTTCACACAGGAACGCACCAGCCCTGTGCTTTCTGGAAGCGGTGGGGGCCTAGGGGAGGTCATCTGGTTGTTGGAGGAGTTGACCTTGGAGGGGATAGGGGACCCCAGCCCATTCCTCTGCTGTTAGCATCTCTCGTGGGCTGAAGGCTTCACTCTACCTCATCCTGCCTGCTCTGGGCAACAGAGGCCTACAACCAAGACTGTATCCTTCAAAACAGTGAGCCCGAACAGACCTTTTTCTCTGTACTGGTTGGTCGTCTTGAGTATTTGCTATAGTGACATGAAGCTGACTGACACATGGATCACACCCCATCAAGGACTGGGTGGGGCAGGGGGGAGGGGCATTCAGGATTATGGAAGGCTAGTGCATTGTCAGCGAGGGGAGGAGGGAAGCCAGAACAGACACCAGTGGGGCTAATCCCATGCTACAGGTCACACATGTGGCAGGTAAACGCTGTGTGGCCCCGTGGGCTTCTGTAAAGGTCACACTTTAGGATATCAGTAGATGCCCTTCATCGGTGGATGACATGGGTGACTCCAAAGTGCTTCCACCTCTGAGTTGGTCTGACGCACCAGGGCCATACCTCATCAGCTCCAAGACAGCTTCGCGACCCTAGAACACTTTAGTCACTCTGTCAGACCAAGTAAATCCCATGGGAAGGCAGAGTGGTCCCTGCTTTAACCCCCATCCCCCTCCCCCACTTCCTGTGTGCTCTTTGTTGATAATCTACCCTGAGCAGCAGAGTTCGGGTCACTCACTGTTTGGAGAAACGGCAAACAAAGATAAGAGCTCTAAGCACTGGAATTTATTTTTTATCCACTTGGCCTAAAAGCCACTTGGCCTGTTAAATTTAGACAGCCAGTTCCAGACCTCTCCCGCCCTCCCGCTTCCTGTCCCCTGTCTGCCACCATGCCTAGAGCGTGGTCTCTGCTGGTTGTGGACTATGTCATGTATTCACAGAGTTTGGGCCAGAGTCAGCCTGGCTGGATGTTTATCACAACGTATCACTGGAGGGGCCTGGGAGAAAAGAGCCGTTTCCTCTGGTCTCCAGCTCAGTTCACCAGCGTAGCAGCAGCCGCAGCCAAAGCTGCCCAAATATTTACCCAAACAGCCTCCCAGGCAGGGCTCCTGGGCTTCTGTGTCACACTGTTGTAGGTGGGCCCTGCCCCACAGGATGTCACAGCATCCTCAGCAGACCAGCTTAGGTTTGTTTACAAGGTCACCTTCCACCTGCCCAGAATCTATCATTGAACAGCTTTTTTTTCTTTTTCTTTTTCTTTTCCTATGTGGTGTAAATCCCTTTGCAATCAACTCTAAGATTCAGAGAAATCCTTTCTGTTGATCTGAAGTTCTGTTGTTTTTGAATATGACTTTAAAATAAATGAGCCATTGTCTGGGCTCAGAGTTTTCTAGAAAAAGATCTCTACTGTGATGAGATTTATTGTAATAAAATCCCCCCACACCCATACACACACACACACACACACACACACACACACACACACACACACACACATTTATCTTCAAATCCATGTTGTTTGCTCAGTCTGTTTTCAAAGCTCCAAGTCAAAGCTGGGGGAAAAAATCCCCTCCTCCATTAAAATAAATCCTCTTTTGTCCAAGAGTGATATCTAGAGGCTCAAATAGCGTTTGGCATCAGATTTTAAGGATTGTTGAGAATTGAGGAGCTTTTTATTTATTTACTTTGATTTTATGTGTATGAGTGTCTGCTTGCTTGTGTAGCTATGCACCACTTGCATGCAGTGCCTGGGATGGCCAGAAGGGGGCACTAGATACCCTGGGACTAGAGTACAAGCCCCCATAGATGTGCTGGGAACTAAAACCGTTCCCAACAGGGACAGTGTGTGCGCTTAACTGCTGCATCGTCTTTCCAGCCCCTAGAGGTAGCTTTGTGCACCAGCTCAGGAGAAAAGAGAGATAGACACCAGTGTTCTGGCTGGCACTGGGCATCTGTCATGGGACACTTCAAAGAAAAAAACCAAAAACAAAAACAAGAGGCGATCCCCAGGTTCCAGAAATGTAACCCAGTCACGAGGAACCACAGGCCAGAGAGATGAAACAGCTCAAAGTGCTTAGCAAATGAGGGGCAGAGGGAGCTTCAGCCCGCAGGCCAGTAGGCCCTGGCTCAGCAGCATGCTTTCTGCCAATAGTGCTAGAGAGGGAAGCGTTTGACAGCAAAAACCAGGGTAAGAAAATCCAGAGATACACCCCTGGATGTGTTTCCTGAGTTCTGATTTCTTTCCCTCTTTGCCTTCCTTTCTTCACAGGTGCCACAGCCAGCGCTCCAGTCTGAGACAGTGCAGCCGTGCACCCATGACCACAGAATGTACAACAGGGATGAAGTGTGGTCTGTTCCAGATCAGTGGAGTAGTGTGACTTCACACTCCTTAACGCCCCGCATCACACTGCTGCTCACAAGCAGGCAGTGTAGACAAGTGCTCCCTCCTTCCTCCCTCTCTCTGGGGGAGCCCTGAGAAAAGCCATGGGAGTATACAGAAAAGGTGTCAGTGCAGAAGCAATGCGTCCTAGCGCCTGGAGCTGCCACCCAGAGCTGTGAGAATCTGCTGTCTGTTGTTCCAGGCCCTGGTCTCTGGTGGTTTTTTGCTACAGCAACCTGAATTAAGACCAAGACCAACAATTGCTTTTTGTTTAAACTGTGGGCATATGTGGAATACTGCACGGGACTTTCTTATGCAGTTGTGGGTGTCTTATTCTTGCTTGACAGTCTGGCAGCTTGAGGTGGTCCTGACCCCCCCCCCCAATCACACACACACACTCACACTCACACACACACACACATACACACACCGAGCGCTTAGATTTTTGGACTTTAATGACTGGCCATCAGAATTGTAAAGGACGGAGCTGAGTTGCGAATTTAGCAGGCCCCACGAGAAAGTGGGGAAGTTACTGGCCTCACTGAAACTGTTTATCTGGAAAATGGGACAAGGTCTCTTGAAGGGTCAGGGCTAGGCTGCCCTCATACGTGCTGGTTTTCTATTTATTTATTTAGTTTTTGTTTTCCCAAGAAAGGGTTTCTCTGTGTAGCCTTGGCTGTCCTGGACTCTTTGTAGACCAGGCTGGCCTCAAACTCACAGAGATCCACCTGCCTCTGCCTCCCGAGTGCTGGGATTAAAGGCATGCGCCACCAGCGGGGCCCATGCTGGTTGCTCTTAAGAGGCTTACAGTTCTGCTTTGGGCACAGGATGAGTACGTGACCATCACAGGCTGTGTACAGGCTCTGTGAGTCCATACAAGCAAGCCCTGTATGTTGTACCAAGGACGAGATGCCACATCAGACATCAGGCGGGGCTGCCTCGGGGAGGTGCTGGGCAAAGGTCCTCTCTGGTGGCAGGGGGTGGAAGGTGTTACTAGGCAAATCCTCCAAGATGAGGCGAGGTTACAGCTTAGTGTGCCAGCCGGCCCCAGGTGGTGGCTGTGGGGAGAGAGTTTCCCTGGCCTGGCATCCCAGTGTTACCCAGCTCATGGCCAAAGTCTGGTCCTGGCCTCCTTGCTGTCTCTAACTCTGTCTTCCTCAGGACACCAGAGTGACCTCCCCTCCTTCCGAGGCACTTTATGAATTGCAGGGTCTGTGTAAGCCTAGTGACTCCCCGTCCCACAGACAAGGAAGGCGCCTGCTGGTTTGAGTGAGTGCTATTTCCCATAGGTCCATTGTGTCTGAGTACTTGGTTCCCTGTCAGTCCTGGATTTGGGGGATGTTACGGGGTTTTAGAAGGCACAGCCTTGCTAGGAGAAGTGCGTCCCTGGGCTGGGCTTTGAGAGTCATAGGCTTGCTCCGCTGCTTCCTTTGTGCGATTGAGTTGCCATCTCATAGCTTCTTGCGACCGTGCCCTCTCTGCGGTTATGGGCAAAATAAGCTAGGACTGGTGTCTGGTTATCACAGCAACCGGAAAGTAACGGATACGGTCTCCCAGTGGCTGCTTATGTCACACAGGAGGAACTAGAGGCTTGAGTGGCAACGGGAGAGCTGGGGCTGAGCCTAGGCCTGCTTCCATGATCCCATGATGCTTGGGTCCTCTCGTGACACTGTGGCTTGTCCCCTTCCCACCTGGTGCTCTTTTAGGTCTTTCTCTGCACCTGGTGCCTCTCGGGAGAAGGACTTCTTGCCAAGAGTCACCCCCGCAATGGCAAAGAGCAGAAGGGCACCCGGAGAGGAGGCTGGCCTGCACTTCCCTGCTAGGCCACGCCCCTTCTCCTGCCGGAAGTGACTCAGAATGACGCTAATGGGCATGAAGGGGCTTTTTAATGAAATGAGTGTGGGGGACTTAATCAGAGTCTTATTTTCCATAAACCACAGTTTGGTGATTGCTCAAAGTAGCTGCTCCATGAATTCAGACTCCCTACATCTGGCTGAGCCCCAGCGAAGGGTGCTGCCAGCAGCTCTTTAGATAGACCCCTATGGGCCTCTCCAGAGAGACGGTGGCACGGGACCCTCTCCTCCCTGTGGCATGCTGCGGGAGAATATGCAGCCATAGCGGTCTCTGAGGGAGAGGCAGGCCCTTCGTGCGCCCTCCTGCGGCTTCTTCCCGTGCGCCGCCCATGTAGCACCGCAGGAGGAGCAGAGACCCCGTCTCTGAATCTTTCATGGGGTGAGAAGGGTCTCCCTCATATCCTCTTTTCTCAGTGCCCCCAGAAAAGTTCCCTCATTTTCTGGGCCCAAGCACCCAAGGATTCACACAAAGACTGCCTCATCTGTTCTCATTAGAATTCCCCGGTAGCATGGGCCTTCCACCAGTCCCAGCTCTGGGTCCCGCCCTGGGTACCTCTTTTGGATTTCTTATCTCTGAGATTAGGCTGTTCTGATGTGGGAAAAACCCCAAGGGGGTGCTATGGCCCCGTGAGAACGAGTCACCCCCTCAGTCACACATGAAAAAAGAGTCTCAGTTTATATGCTTACTTTAGCGATAGATTCTTTCAGAAGCACCCCCTCCCCTCCTTTTTTTTTTTTTTAAGTAAGAATTTTTGTCTGCCCCGCAGGAATCCACTTAGCTACCCATGGCACCCCGTTCAGGTCTGTGTTCTGCCTCCCCCTGTGGCTGAGTGCTGCCTGGACCTGCTCCGCACCAGCACTGTGTAGGGCATGGGTAGAGATGGCCAATGCACAGGGACATTCTAGTGGATGGCTGGAAGTGAGGGCCCTGTGGCTTTCATGGGGACACTGTGAAGGTCAGGATCTGCCTTGGGTGAGGGTGGGGGTGGGGAGGGAACACTGGAAAGCCTTACCCCCCGCCCCCCCTCAGAGAACAGGAGCCTCGTGCTGAAGCAATTTTCCAAATGCATTTGTGTTCTTTCACACAGAAACGATAAGAGCAGTTAAACAAGGTTTTGGAACAACGCTGAACCGTGTTCCATTGCCGCTGCGAGTTTATTGCCATTTTATTGGCACACACTCTTCTGTGGTTTCTGCCTCACTTCAGCCTGGTCCCAGCCCAGAGACGGAGGTGGAGGCCTGTGCTAATGAGGGCAATTTGTTTTGGCTGGGGATCTTAGAGTCTTGTGTTTCTTTGGTCTATATGCCTTGCTGCCCTGGTTCTGGGCCTGGTGCACACATGGACGCCTGGCTCACAACCTGCAGTCTGGGTGCATCCTACACCACACAGGGGCAGGGCCTCTCAAAGAGACTTATCGTGAAGCCTGGGGTGGCGGAGAGGTGAGTCCCTCTAGGTATCAGAGGTGACATTCCGTGTCACTCTCTTAGGGGAGGGCCAGCTGGCTGTAGATTCCCCCCGCCCCCTCAGGATCAGGCAGCCAAAATCAGAGATCAAGCCTACAGCCACCCACACAGAGACTGAGAAGGTAAAGAGAGCAGGGAAGGAACTCTGTGTGTGTGTGTGTGTGTGTGTGTGTGTGTGTGCGCGCGCGCCAGAGAAGCCATCAGCAATCCTGATGGGTAGGCCCAGCTGATCTGAAGCCCTTCAGGGACCAAGTAGGAGGTCTTAGGGGTCAGAACCAGCACGTAGGATGAATTTTCAGAGAACAGAGGCTGTGTCACTGACAAAGGGCTTGTTGGCACATGGGTGAGCTGAGATGAACACCTCTAAGTCTGGGCTGCTGAGGTACATAAATAAGGAGGAGCGTCAGGCAGGGGCGAGCACATCTCACCCCAGACACCACCTGTGCCCACAGCTGGGCAGCCTTTGCAGCTATTTGCAGGATCAGCCTACAGAACCTCAGTCCTGAAGGAGGGGCAGGGAGATGTGGATAGAGTGAGGGTGGGAGTGGGATGGAGGGAGGGAGGGAGGGAGAGAGGGAGGGAGGGAGAGGGGGGGGGCCAAGCCCTGGGAAGGAGTCCGGGCAGAACCAGTGATGTCATTTATGAGGAAGGAAAGTTCCAGGTCTACAGCAAAACTTAGCTGTGTTCTGTGGGTGACGTTCTCACCTGTGCCGTGTACAAACTGAGCTGTAGTTTATAGACAGAGGGATTTATGTGCAAGGTCAGGAGGCACAGACGGTGGCATCTGGCAAAAGGGAGGTGGGGCTGGTGGCATGGAGTGAAAAAAAACCAAGTGTTGTCTGCTTCTAAGGCCAGTGACAGGGACAACAGAAGGACACAGGAGAGATGAGAGGCCGGTGGAGTGATCTGTGGCAGGTCTTCATGAGATAGGATGTGAACTAGGCCAGCAGAGTAAGGGGCCCTCTTGGGGCTAGGGTCTTTGGCGTCAGGGAGGTTAAAGGCGAGTAGGAGGGGGCAGGACTACGGTAGTACTCTGGCCGAGAGAAGGCAAGATGCGGTGGACTCTCTGGCCCCTCAGCTGCAGAAGACACCGCAAGCCATATGAGACCTTCCTCTTTGGACCTGGCACAATGCATGAAACAGGCTGCTCCGGCTGGTGAGGGCTGGTCCCTGTCAGCCCAGCGCGGGGCAGGCTGGGAATCCTGCAGCCCTAGCTTAACAGGGGTGCTTAATTCCATAGAGCTTTGCCTCTGGTTTTCTTAGCTTTGAACTCCAGCTCTCCCTCCGTGTGGCAGAGTCCCTTGGCATGGGGCTCACGTGAGTGCTAATCGCCCACCCTACTCTCTTTGTAGTCTAACTTGGGGGGTGGGAGCAATTTGTGTACCTTCTCTGTGACCTTAGCTAGCACAGCTTCTTCTCAAAGAACTGTCCCTGGACCAACAGGCTTTAGCCGGCCTAGTGGATCTTTTTGGAAAAGTAGTGAAAATAGCATACTACATACCGTCTTTATTTCTGCTAAAGGCCTGCAGGCTGCTGAGAGGAAACGGACCCAAACGAGGGCAGGAGAGAAACATCAGTGGCCTCTTCTAAAGATTCCTCCGTTCATCTGTGTGCCCTCTCTCTTCTTATAGGTCACCAAGCATGACTAACTGGCCTTACTCTGGTGGGCACATTGCCCTGGTGCAGATGGCTGAACAAACTCAATTCTCCTTGCCAGCCAGCCAAGCAGGGACAGCCACCAAAGGGCGTCTCCATACACCCCTGAGCAAAGACATCCATCCCTGTTCCTGCCACACAGAGTGCCACATAGCCCTCTTCCCTCTGGCCTGCGCCCTGGGCTTGCAAGCTCATGAGTTGCGGGTCTGGAGTCTTCTAGAATGCCCTGCGCATCACACTAGTACCAACAGCATTCTAAGAGTCAGCACAACCTGTGGCAAGGCTCGGCGAAAGCCTTGGAGGTTGTAGAAGGCTGAGGCAAGCAGAGGGGTCCCGCCTTCAAGGAGGAGGTCAGATGCAGAGCAGACAAGGAGCTGCCCTTGGGACTCAGAATGTGGGGACAAATGCAAGATCACGTAGCTCACCTGGGGATGTACACCCAGATGCCTGCGGAGTCGGGAGGCACAGTGACTCTGTGAACTGGTGCCCAGAGGGCATGGGTGTGCCTGTGCCATGGAAGGGCTCTAGCATCTGGCCTTGCCACAGGCAGGAGTGGTCTTTGGCGGATACTGCTGGAAGGAGGGAAGGGCTGAAGGCAGCCTGGGCTTCCACCGCTGCAAGATAAAGCTAGAATCCAGATTTTTGTAGAATTCTAATGTCTTAAATCTAGCTATTAGGACATATTTAAAAGCTAAAACAATTCCTCTCTAGTTGCACTCAGTTCATAGGCTGCCTATGTTGACCTCTGCCCTCCACGCTCTGCTGTGACTGGACTCTGGGGACTGGGCAGCCTGCTGCCATGCCACTTGATGTCTGCCCGCTTTTAGCATAGTCCCTAGGATGATGTGCTATTTGTCTCCCAGCTTAGCTAAGAAAATAACATTCTTTCCCCAAACTTAGACTTGGCAGGTGGGTGGATTTCTGGTTTGGGAGTTGAATCTTAAAAAAAGAAAAATGCACCTGATAGGAAAATGTCATTTCTTCTCAGGCATATTGCTGCTGTTTGGAGCCTGGGAGGTTCTCATGGCTTCAGAGTCTTCTGGGTCTAGGCAAGGGTCATCTCGTCAACCTGGTCTCTTTTTCAGGATCCCCAGATGAGTTTGTATGCCAACGTACATTTTTTTTTTAAAGTCAAACAGAATAAAGACAAAAATGTCTGGAACTAATTCCTTTACATACCCAGAGCTGCCTTTCTTTCTGATGAGTGGTCTCAACAGCCAGGGTCAGCATCCATGTGTTTTATAATCGCATGAGCACTTTAGGCTCAGAGGCCCCAGACATAGGAATGAACGTGGGAACGTGCGGTGAGATTGAACAGCACGGTGTCAGGGGGCATGGTGTCAGGGGGCGTGGCATCAGGGGGCATGGTGTCAGGGGGCGTGGCATCAGGGGGCGTGGCGTCAGGGGCGTGGCACCAGGGGGCATGGCGTCAGGGGAGGGACCTTCAGTCTTGCTGGGGAGTTGTGGAAATGAGACTCCTGCTCAGGTGCCACTGAGCGCTCTGGTGGACAGGGAGGGGCAGCTGCCCGTTGCATTGTGACTCCCATCCTTTGAGTGTGCCTGGAGTGAGCAGGGAGCAGGTGGATAAGCCAATGAACACACCAGTTTCTAGAGACACTGAAACAGCAGGAAGCCCCAGGCAGCAAGCTCCCCAGGGTGAGTCCAGGATTGCAGCCAAGGACGAGAAACCGAGAAACCGTATGAGAGGCTGGGGTGCTGAGTATTGGCCCATCACTGTAATCCCAAGCTCCTAAACTCAAGGTGGTGCCTTCTAGAAATCAGGCCAAGTCTAGTTCTCCTCCTCCTCCTCCTTCTTTTGTTTTTTGTTTTTTTGAGACAAGGTTTCTCTGTGTAGCCTTGACCATCCTAGATTCGCTTTGTAGACCAGGCTGGACTCACACTCACAGCGATCCACCTGCCTCTGCCTCCCAAGTGCTGAGATTAAAGGTGTGTGCCACCACGCCCAGCCTGGCCAAGACTAGTTCTTACAGATCACTGGGAAAAATTCTTCCGGGCCTTTCTGCACCTGACTTCAAATTCCACCTCAGAAACCAGCACCGAACACTAGAAGCGGGTTCAGAGTTTAAATTTGTTTTCACCGCTTGCCAGCTGTGCGGCCTGAGCCGACTTTGACAGCTGCAGTTTCTCACCCAGTACAAGAGAAAAGCGCTGGCCTTGCCGCACAGAGCTGTGTCAGCACAGATCTCCGCTCAAGGATGGCTCGGAAAATAGCGTCTGCATAGGAAAGCTGGGATGGACACTCGCTACTTCTGTTCAGCCTCCCCAGGTCCTACCAGGGCCTCCTGCCCTGCCTCTGCCTCCTCCTGAGTGCTGAGGATAAAGGTGTGTCCAACCACACTCGGCTGGTATGAGATGTCCAAAGGAGATTGGAGGAGACCCGGGATATTGTTCCCACAATATTTGAAAGACTTAATTCGGGGAGAAAATAAAAGGACATGCCTTTTCCACTCACTTCATCATGAACGTACAGGGCTTCTCACAATACAGGACCACAATACAGGTGCTATGAACTCAGGTAAATCCAATGGGGACTTGATAACGGGTCAGGGATGGCCCCACCCCGGCCCTTTGAAAATGAATATCATGGAAGCACCCTTCAGCTCTGCATCACACCATCCATGTGGGGCCTGCTACGTCTCCCACACCTAGAGGGACACGCGGGAATCTCTTGGCTCACTGGCTTTTTCTCAGCTGCTTCCTGGGCAAGACACAGCTCAGCCTAGAGAAGGCTAGACTCTAGATTGGCATTGCAAGCTTAAGGAACACACCTGGAGCCCTCCGAGTCTCTGTTTTCTCAACTCTACGAGGGAGTGTTTGCCGCAGGCATCGTAATTACTGCACAGGAGATGGAGGACACGTGGGCCCCTGTCGTCGTTACTGCCTGTGAGTGGCTGCGTTTGCCTTACATCACTGATGGTGACAGTCCTAGCAGGGGCACACGGAGGCCGGTCAGGCTCCCCAGAGGCACAGAGACAGCGGCGAGACACGGGATTGTCAGTAAGTTGCTGAAGACCAAACAGCCAGAGCCAGAATGAATGGGCTTTAATGCCATCGAAGTTTAGGCAGGTGCCGCTGCGTGAGCTAATTAGCTCAGAAGCGGTGTCAAGTGTGGAAGTTTGAGGAGATGACACGATAAGAGAGCCTTGTCCCTGAAGGGTAACAATTAAGGATGCAGCGGGGGAGGGGGGGTATCCCGGTGGGGGGGGGTTGTCCCAGTAATGTGCACCACAACTCAAAAACCAGGCAAAGGGTGAGGAAGAGGAGCGGATGAAACTCAAAACATAGGCTTGGGAGTTGGGAGACCAAAGTTTCGGGCCTCGTTTTGTCACAAATGTGCACAAATGGGAAAGTCTTTTTTCATTTTGTTTGTCTGTTTGTTTGAGACAGGGTTTCTCTGTGTAGCCTTGGCTGTCCTAGACTCACTTTGTAGACCAGGCTGGCCTTGAACTCACAGAGATCTGCCTGCCTCTGCCTCCCAAGGGCTGGAATTAAAGGTGTGCGCCACCACGCCTGGCTTTCAAATGGAAAACTCTTAACTGGTACTACATTTTTCCTCATTTGTAAAGTAGTTTCATGCATGGGGGGAGGGGAGGTGAGAGAGGGGACGGTGGCGGTGGCTTCATGTGCCTGCAGGCAGAGAACAAAGGGGGACATCTGATGTGGTTCCTAATTCTTTTGAGACTGGGCCCCTCGCTGAACCTGGAGCTAGGTTGGCAACCAACCAGCCTCAGACGGTCTCCTTCCCTCCCACAGAACTGGGGTTACAAGTGAGCTTTGTGGATGGGTCCTGGGACCCGAACCCATGTCCTCATAGTTACACAGATGCCCTCTTACTCATTGAGTCATCTCTCCACCTCGTGGGTTCTTTCGTAATCTCCCTATTCACTTTCCTGCATGGTGACCCTGTAACGCAGTGTTTTTCAAGACAGACATTTAGAATACAGTAGTGGCCAGGTGTGATGTGCATACTTGTAACCCTGTCACCAGGGGATGAGGGCAGGGCAGCTTGCTCTTAAACAGTCAATTCTAGAACGGCCAGGAAGATAGAGAGATATTCTGTCTCAAACAAAACAAAATAAAACTGAATCACAGAACCCCCCCCCCTCCTGACAAAAACCTAAATAAATAAATGAATAAATAAGTGAATAAATGCAGGGCATATCACACACACACACACACACACACACACACACACACACACATACACACACACACACGTATACAGCAACCAGAGTCTCCCACCACCACTACAGGGTGTGCCCTCCTTTTTATATCCTGGTGCTCCCAGAAATGCCCACATAGGTCACTTGCCTCAGTTTCCCCTTTTGCACTGGCGCCTCTGTCTAGTCTAATTCATTTAACTCTGTTAGTGTCCCTCAAAGGACCAGTCTCTCTCACAGCATAAAGGCACAAGGTCCTGCAGTGAGCATCCTCTCTGGCAGCAAATACCCAAGGGTTAAGCTGACTCTGAGTCTAAATGCAGGCCCCGCTGTGCCCCAACCCCCACCCCCACCCCACCTCCAACCCCCAACCCCCCCACTTCCCCCCCCCACACTTTAGAATAGAAACAAAAGCATTCAGTTCGCTGAAAATAACAGTTCGCAGCACCTACATTTTCAGTATAAGTCTATCCCCAATACTGAGTGTGATACACTAAAAAATTAGCCAGTTTGTCTGGAATTCAAATGTAACCAGATCCCTGTATTTTATCTGGCAGCTTTAAGTAATAAACAGAGCAAACAGGAGAAAAGTTAGAAGATTAAGACTTTAAAATGCCTCCAACTAAAAAACTTTGGGCTTTTAATATGATCATAAATTAACAGCTGTATTGCATTATGTAAATTTATGTTAAGTTATTCACTCTCTGTCATCACACCCCAGTAAAAATTGTATATATGACATTTAGGGGAAAAATGACATCTCCTGATAAGGGTTTTGCTCTGCATCTCTGCGCAGCTGATTACCTATGCCTGAACGCTGCAGCCTGCCCTCCTTGAGTAAGTGACTCTTAGAGTCCCTTGTGGCCCAGGACCCTGCAGAAGAGCAGCCCTGGGAGTGGGGGTTTCTATGACTGTGGTTTCTTGCCCAAGAGTGGCTCCTCCTGGCAGTAAGCCTGTGTTTCTCACCAAATTACAGATTTATCTGTAATCTCTGTTATTCTGTCTCTTGGGGCAGCCACACACAAGGAGAAAGTCATCTCTGGTCTGCTGGCCCACAAGCTGTCTAATTTAATGTTCACGCAGACCGAGGTGTGTGCCATTAGCTCTCCTTAGACAGATGCTCATGATTGGCTCATTTATAGTTGTCACTTTCCTGAAGGTTCCTGACATAACCCTCTTTTTAAAATTCTTCTTTCTTTCTTTCTATCATCTATCTATCTATCTATCTATCTATCTATTATCTACCTATCTATGTATTTATCTTCCTATCTATCTGTTTCCTTGAGACAGATCGCTTAGGCTGGATATGAATTAGCTCTGTTTGATCCTCTTGCCTCTATTTCCTGGTGCTGGGATTACAGGCGTGCATCTACAATTGGATGGCAGTTTCTGAAAGCTGTGGCACTGCTTGTGGAGGAGGTGCCCATTTCTGTTCTGGAAGGAGGGTCAAGCCTTGCAAAGGGTATATGACCTCCATTAACCTGGTACCAAGTAAAGCCTGGAGCACAGAAAGCCAGGTGGCTTTTCAGGAGATTGCAGAATGCCAGGCCTGGCTTGGAAAATGGCTGTTGGCAGACATAAGCTACAGGGAGGAAGGCGGGTACGAGGGCATAGAAGGATCTAGTACAGAAAGTGAGGATGCCGAAGAGGCAGTCCCAGGGGTTCTTGGGGGGGGGGGTTGTCGAAGCGTGTCATCCAACAGACACAGGCTGTCACTGTTCTAAAGGTGCACAGGTTTGGGAGGATGAGGCGAGTGCCACTGGCCTTCTTAGAGACGATGCTGTTTTCTCAAGTTATGCAGACAAGCAAGCATGGGCCTTGGGCCAGGAAGCTGCAACACAGTATGATTCTGAGCTATCTTCTAATGTCCGTCCCCCACTTCCTTATTTACAAAGCAAAGGGATGTAGCTCACTAGCAGAGTGTCTACCTTACCAAGTGTGAAGCCCTGAATTCAGTTCCCTGTATTTCATGTACACACTCACGCAAGCACACGTGTGCATGTGTACATACATCCAAAGGGGGACCAGAGTGAATAATTTCTATTCTTTTTTTTTTTTTTTTTTTTTTTTACCTTTAATTAGCACCTACTCAACTACCATTGACTACTGCTGAGCACCCATGTCTGGATGTGATGAGGCAGGCAAGCTTAGGGAACAGTCTAGCAACCTGAGACTCCACTTGGTTTGGGCTATACACACACACACATCCCTCTTCTAACAATGCACTTCGTAACCTATCTGGCTGCATGTATACATCACCCCAAACAATGGAACAACAATGCTTCCTCTCCTTGCGAAAGATCAAAACCTTCCTTTAATAGCAATGTCTACTAAGACATGTTTCTGAATGTACATGTGTGTGGAAGGCCCGACGTGGTTTACACTGCTTTTGAACGCAAGCAGCCAGGCAGCTTGTGTTCTCTGAGTGAACATTTAGGGAGACTTCCCTACTTCCGCCTACGCCTATGCGTAGTTAGGCACACGTACGATTCAGATCATCGTGGGTAGGGACACACCCAATGAGCGAAGATTTACGGGATTCATCCTTCTCTCAAACCCCGTAGAAGGAAGTTTCAGACAGCAGCAGGGTGATGTGAGCTCCCTCACCTGTGTGGCCTGCTGCCGTTCCTGACAGTACATCTCTTCCTGATCAGCTGTGTTGCATGGCTTTGAGTACAGTTTCCTGGCTACTTTGCAATCGTGTGCGTCTTTAGTTCAGTTCTTTAATGAAGATTGGTAGAACCCGGCAACAGCTGGCCCAGACTCAGAGCACCGGGAACCATGACAGACCCTGCCCTGGTGGTGGGGCACTCAGGCTTGCCCAGGGGGTCAAACCAGTTGAAGAGGCTTCTGCCTGTGAGAAGGCGTGGGGGGGTGGTAGGATGGGGTGCAAAGGCAAGAGAAAAGAGGGGATGCGATGTGAAACTCCTAAGGTAGGAGTTTCTTGCCTTTGTGAAGTGACGAAGGCACAGCCCTGTGACCAAGAAAGCCCTAGACTTCACCCTCTAGAATATTCCTGTGCCAGCTGTAAAGGTAAGAGGGTCTAAGGCCCGAGCATGGACCAAGGGGAAGGCGTTCGGTTCTGGAACTGTGGGTTCAAGATGTCTCACCAGCAAGGATGATAGGCTACCCTCGCGGACCTCTCTGGCTAGGGCTGGTCCCTGTGCAAATGAAAGATGGGATCTGAAGGAGGCTTGAGTCAGCAAAGCCTTTGAAATGTAACTCAGGAGGTCACGAGCAGGATGGGGGCAGGGGTGACAGTCACACGCCTTCCTCAGAATCTTGGCATAGATAAGCAAGGGCGGAAGAGTCACGGGCTACTGTGCAGCAGCCAGACACAGACTGGGCTTGTTTAGCTAAATTAGGGTCTGTGTCAGACCAGCACTTGCCAGAACTCCAGGCAAACACTAGGGGCCCTATTAAGTAGGCTTTAAGGAAAAACTTGAGGGACAGGGAGAAAAATGCAACCAGATACAGTGACGACTGACAGGCTTGACATGTAAATCATTCCTTAGGAGGAGGAAACTGTATGTCTAAAACCCAAGGGACAGGATGAGTAGAGGAATTCTCGATAGGGCAGATTTTACATAGGAATAAAAGCTAATAAATACATGGAAATATCTATAGAGATTAATTTTAAGAGACCCAAGGGCAGACAAGGAGAATGTAAATTTGCCAAATGTTAAATAAGAAAAACCCATTTTTCCTTAGCTTAGGTTTGGTTTTGAGAGATCTAGCTATTATTTTTATTTCTGTATATGTGTGTGTGTGTCTGCATGAATTTATGGGTGCCAAGTATGCGGATCTCCTTGGAGACGAGAGGGCACTGGATCCCCTGTGCTGGACAGTTGTGAGCTACTTCATGTAAATGTTGGCATCAGGGTTCCTAACAGCCTATCCATCTCTCCAGCCCCACCCCCCCTTTTTTTCTCTTGCTCGGTATTTTTATCTTGTTTGATTAGTTTATTAATTATTGAACTAAATTTATTCCTTTACTGGTAAAGACAAATGCATCTTAACTTACTGGTATTTCCTTGTTGCCAAGTTAAAAAAAAATGATCTTTTTTCTTTTTTTGTTTGGTTGTTTATTTTTTGAGACAAGGTTTCTCTGTGTAGCCTTGGCTGTCCTGGAACTCACTTTGTAGACCAGGCTATCCTGGAACTCACAGAGATCTACCTGTCTCTGCCTCCTGAGTGCTGGGATTAAAGGCCACCACCTGGCCAAAAAAACAAAACAAAAACAAAAACAAAAACAAACAAACAAACAAACAAAACCCAACAACATTTTACCCCCTAATATTGCCCTTTGGTGGCAGCAGAAAGGGAACATTCTGGGCGGAGGGCAGATCGACTGTGGGGACTCTCCAACACTTTGCCATGAACTTGGCTGCCACAGTGGTAACAAAACAGGAGTCACGTGTGCGCCTGTCCCTCACTTTTGACATCTACTGTCCCAGAACGCTCCCCCAGACTTAGTGGCTATCCCCAAGATGGCACCAGAGAACTCAAGTGCTGGCTGAACTGGGTTCAAACTCAGTCTCTGTCTCTTAGTTTAGTTACTTCATCTACGAGCCTTCATTTCATTTTAGTCTTTTAAATGAAGTAAAAACCTAGACTTGGTTGTTAGAATTACTGACTCCTTGTGCCTTAGAATGAGAGACACTTCCACCAGATGCTTCTAGGAGACTTCATTTTACCCAGGATCCTTGGCTAGCAGGGTTGACTTCTTTAGAGCAAGGTCAGATTTATTTAGCACATAAAAGTGATTATGAATAATTATAATGCTCCATAAATGTTTACTGTTGTGCAGGAGGTTAGAACCACCATTAGTGTCTTCCAGGCAGGTCTACAAATCTCCCATTCGCAGCCACGCTGGGGACTCATCATCAAATGAGATTTACAGCGAGAGGTGAAAGGACAAGAGAGTGGGAGAGAAACAAAGAACTGGCTCACCCCCCCCACCCCACCCCACACCAAAACACCAGGTCTTCATTCTTAACTGAGGTGGGGACCTGTGATGCAACATCCCTGGGCTTCAGTTGTCTTGGTGATAAAAGGGGGCTTGGTGTGATTTTGTGAGATACTTTCAGATCATCATCTCCCAAACCCTGTCAGAGCAACCATCTCTAAGGCCTGGCTGGACTTTCAGAAGACACCGAGATGAGCTGGATGTGACCACCACACAGTCTCAGAAAGCCTGCTGCTACCCAGCAATCTGACCAGGGCTTTTCCTAAAATGCCATCAGTAGCTCCAGTCACCACAGAGTGTTTAGAAAATCATTCCTGTCGTTGACAGTGGCTTCAGGTCATAGTATAGAACTTTTGGAACAGACTCCTCATAGCACTATGGCAACGGGTCTTCTCCCTAGCTGCTCATCTTAGATCCCCGTGGGGCCTTTCAATCCCAACCAACTAAGCCAGCAGTGGGTCCCAACCACTGCCATTTTTTTATACTCTTGAGGCTATGGAAGCTTCTGGCTATTCTGGGGTCCTGATTTGCATATGGGGCCCAACTGGTGGCAGGAATGTGAAAAGCCTACATAGTGCTGGGAGCTGCAAGATGTCTGAAGTAAGGCTGTCTGTGCCGTGCTGAATGGCTGTGCAGCTAGGTGTGGGAGTTTCCTGTCACTGACAGCTACCTGTAAGAAATAACTTAAAGGAGGGAAGAGTTTTATTTTTTTTGTCTCATGGATTCAGAGGTTTTTGTTCCATGACCACTGGGCTCTGTGGCATCCAGCCTGATATAGTAAGGTACCACGTGATGGCGGGGCGTGGTGGGGCGTAGCAGAGGAGCGCCACATGCGAGCCAGGAAGTAGAACAGCAGAAGCGGACTGTCCACATGCTTGTCCTCAATGACACGCTTCCTTCACATAGGCTTCACTTTCTACTTTCTTCCATCACCAGCATCATCAGAGGCCTCGTGGTCCAATCACCGTTCAATAGCATTATCAACTGGAAAGCAAGCCTTCAACACATAAGCCTTTCATGGGGCCACTTCCTTGCCAAACCATGACACATGCCAGATCTTGGTTTGCTCTGGTCAGAGAATCTAGAGACTTGGTGAGGCCTGGAGGTCCTGTATCCTTTTGGGTAGAGAGATGGAGGGTACCGTCTCAGAATTCTGGGCCATTCTTCCCTTACCAACCATCTTCCAGGCCTTCTCTACACTGAGCTGAAACAGCCTTCAACAGTAGTCAAGGGCAGGCTGGACAGTGAGAACATCAAGGTGGCCTCTGACTGGTACCCGGGAGAGAGAGTGGAGAGGCTTTCCTGCAGAGCAGTGCACTGATGGGTCTCAGAGAGTGGGTCCCAGGGGTTGGGGGTCAATGGCGGCTCCAAGCCAAGTATCTCTTGAATATGCTTAATGAGTTTAACAACTAACACAGTGAAATCTAACTGTAGGACAAAGTTTCTCTAGGACAGACCCCAAGGAGGAGATGTAGGAGGGCCAGAAAACTTCCTATAAAGAATGAAGCAATATCATTCACATTGGAAAGTAAGAAATGGGGCCCACAAGATGTAAAGGCAAAGATGCTTGCCAAGCCCAGTGACCCCCCTACTCCTGATTCCACACCACATAAGTGTAGGAGAGACAGATACTACAAAGATATATACACAGTATAATAATGATAATACAACAACGGTGATGATGATGATGACCAATAAAGGCTTCAGGCAGTGTGCCCGCTCAAGTAGAACACAGGCCCAGGACTGAGGTCTCAGATTCCAGAATGTTCCTATGGTATGGGTGAGACATCTAGGGACCTAGGATCAGGAGGGTAAAGCGGCCTGTGTGCTGTTCATTTCATACCACCACAGGCCACTCAAAAAGAAAGCCCAGAAACTCAAGAGAGTGGACCATGATGATGGGAAAAGTCACAGTGAACCTAGGACCATGCCTGGTGCTGAGAACCAGGAGGGCAGGTCAGGGGTGGAGCTGGTGCAGTGGGTGATGAAGGGTAGGTCTCCCTTGCCACAGCTGAACATGTGCAGCACTGCTCTTACCAACTGGACAACCAGCATGTCCCTGGTTCCATGAAACTGAGGCACACACAGCCCCATGCTCCACCTAGAAGGCAGCCCTGGAGTCCTTCTTTTCCAGTACGGCTAGAGCCACCACTGCCTACCCAGTCAATAACAACACCAGAGCCTGGAGGCGCAGCCATCCAACCCCAAACATTAGATACTGTGTTGATAAGCATACTTGGTACATACATACCCTTTTCTTCTGATGCTGTCCAGTCTGCCCTTTCTGTGACGGCAAGTCTTTTGAAAATTTGGTTAGGGTGTAGTACCCCACTATGTAATCATATGTCGACCTCTGTGCTACTGGGAAGGTATTCTGCCCCACAGCGTTGCATCTACATGGCATTAAATAAAGGACATGACCTTGAATTAAGTTGGTTGATGGCAGGAGAGTGAACATTGCTGTTTCCTGGAGAAGCAACCCCATCTCCAGACGGCAGCATCAACTCCTTTGTGAGTTTCCAACTGCCAGCCTGCCCTACAGACTTCAGACTTGCCAGCCCCCACACGGCATGAGCCAACTGCTTAAAATAAACCTCGTTCTCTTCTTGGTTCTCTCTCTCTCTCTCTCTCTCTCTCTCTCTCTCTCTCTCTCTCTCTCTCTCTCTCTCAGCTTGATTTGGGGGGTATTTTTTGAGACAAGTTCTTACTGTTTAGCCCAGGGTGGCTTCAAATTCAAGATCCTCCTACATTAGAATTGGGTACACTGGGGTACACCATCACTACTCCTGGCCCAGCTCACCTCTTTGCCAGCCACTGGGGTCACTTACTAATCTAGTTCAGATCCTTGCCTGCTGCTGAGAAGGTCAGGAGCTGGTGTTGCCCTTACTGTAGTGTCTAGGCGAGGAAGCCACCTCAAGGACAGTCTGTGTGGCTCTCTACCCCTTCTTGTTCATAGTGTGGGATGGGGGTGGGGGGGCTGGGGGGTGGGAGGGGAGGGTGGGGGTGGGGAGGTGGAGGAGATGGGGGGAATGGGCCCCCTTCTAATCTTCATAACAAGAACAAGAAGCCCTTGGCAGGGGGTCTGTGGTGTGCTCCCCACAGCTCCTGCCCCAGTTTGGTCCCAGCAGGAGGAGGCCAGTGGAGTTTAATTACATTCCTCCTATAGGGAAAATTCAAGAAATGAGCCTTTGAAAAACAACTTGTGTTACCAAAAGGAGGGGTGGGGGACAGGGTGGGGGTGGAGGGGCGGATCAAATTAGGCAAGGCAGGAACAGGCACTTGCCTCCTGTGTCCTAGAGACCCAATCTAAATATTTAAATGTAAAAGACAGATTTCTAAACGCTCATTTTCATACGGTCTATGAAAGGTTTATTTATGGAAGGTTTCCACACCGCCATTCACTGGAGGGTTGAGCATCCCTTCTGATCTGGAATATTCATAGGCCTGGACGGGCATGCTCATCCAGTTGGTGTTTTAACACATGCCATGTTCAGTTATAAAACGTCTAAAACAGACAACACCACAACACAAAACAATGCTACTCGCAGACCTGGGCTGGAACAGGCACTTGGGAAAGGCCCCTCACTCTGCGGTGATACTTGGCTCTAAGGTATTGGAAGATTGGCCAGAGTCCCAGAGGAGCCCCAGGCCAAAGCTATGAATTTGCTATTTTCTAGGGGACACTTGTATCATAGTAGAAAATCCCTCATTCTGTGGATGCCTCAAGCCTGGCCACATAACCTCCCATCATACCCCTGTCCTCTGGGTAAGTGACTGCTCCAGACAGCCCAGGCTCCCCTCCTTTTCTTATTCTGAAGGTTCTAGCTGTCACCTGGCAGATGTATGATGTCCCACGGGAGCCCATAAAAGCACAGTTGTCTGACCGTAGGGACCGCCTTGTGTGTGCTCTTCAGCCTATGTCCACTCTCTCAGGGGTGACCCTTGTCTGACTTGAGTCAGTTCCTTCCTCCCAGGAAGCAGGAACCCACTGGTTTGACCCAGAGTGCCTTCCTGCTGATGACATGCCAGATCTGCCTCCATTCGGAGGAGGAGGAGGAGGAAGAGGAGGAGGAAGAGGAAGAGGAGGAGGAGGAAGAGGAGGAAGAAGAGGAGGAGGGCACTGCATCCGCTCATAGCATCTCTCAGCACCAGTATCTCATAGGCTGGGTGTGTACCAGGTGCTGTTCTGGGATCTGGGTTGGACCAGTGGGCCTGGCAGATGTGGTTTCCTATTCCCGTGGGGCTGGCATCCTACTTGGGCTTGAGGCTGGTGCCCCTTGCCAAAGAAGTGCAGCTTAATAGTGCATAATATACCGATGACAAAATGGTGGCGCTCTGAGTCCTAGTGGTGGCCGTCTGCATCTAGAAGTGGGTTGACTTAAGTGGGGCTTTTAAGGATCACGAGTTTTCAAACTCCCACCAGACTGTGCTATTCGGAAACTTGTGTGTTAAACAGCATTTGTCAAAGGTGTCCGGGGAAGTCAAAACACAAAGTTTCCATTTATTCTTTTACTTCAGAAGCTAATTGTAAGGAACAAAAATCTATTCTTTTGACGTGCACAATAATTAAATAAAAGAGTCACTTGGTTCGGAGTCTAAGTCAAGGCCAAGGGGACCCACAGGACACAGAGCTCCATCTGTGGGGCTTTACCTTGCTCGCGCTTATTTGTAATTCCTGCTTTTTTAAATTAATTAATTAATTTATTTTTATTATTACTGTGAATCACCTCTCCCATCTTATATGCTTAGGAAAGCCCGGATCCCTAGAGCCGCAGATATTGTACATAAAACACTCTAAGTGGCCACGGGAAAGGCACACATCCAGGCCGGTTGGTGTGGAGTGGCCCTGGAGGGCTGTTTCTTCACAGGCCACTTCTCCCTGTGCTCTGCAGGGACACGACAGGACTGGGGTAGGGTGCTGAACATCCAGACAGCAAAAGTGCTACACTTGCTGAGGCTGGACTGCTCAGAAAAGCTGCTCCTAAACCCTTCCTGCTCTTCAACCTGCCCGTCTTGCCTTCCTCACGGTATCCAGTTATATGGTCTCTGGATGGCTGAGACCTCTAGTGGGCAGCGAGCTAGGGGGCGAGGCAGGGCAGATTCTGGGTCTCTCTGGATCTGGGGAACAGAGCCAGAACAAGAATGAAGGGGGGAAAAAAAGAAGAAAGGAGAGAGGGTGGTGCTGTGGGCACTGGAGGAGACGGGAAAGGAGATGGCAGCGGGATGGAAGGGAGGGGCAGGGGAGGCACATGGCCAGGGATGCAGCTGCCACTGTGAGGGTCACAGTCAAGGTGGATCAGTTTTCTTGGGGCTCGTTGTGGGGGTAGGCATTGGGCATCTGTAGTGAATATGAAGGATTTTGGAGCTCTGGATAGTTACATAGAGGCTGTGGCCATTCACAGCCCAGATTGGGCCTGAAAGGTACCATCTGCCCTTCCCTTCTGTTTGTGCAAAAGCCACGGGGGTACTTTCCCTAGCGCCTTGTCCAGGTTTCCTGGCCACTCTGCTCTGGGGCCACAGATCACAATTTCTAAGAGATCTCTGGACACACTGAAAGGCCCCTCTTCACACATGTAAAGGCTCCCCGCCTGCATTCATTGTTAGGGTGCTGTTACCCCTGTGAGTCAGAAACTCCCAGAAAGGACAGGAAAGTAGGCAAATTGAGGTTCACTTCTGAGAACCCCCTCATGGAGACTCCCTTTCCTCAAGTGACACTTGAGAAATGGTCAAGGAGAAGTTCCCTTTGTCAACAACACTTTGGGCAGGTGACCAAGACTACTTACTGGGTACATGGATTAATTCCTAGGAGAGCTTCAGGCCAGACAGAGCTCCTGCCTGAGGGGAATAGCGTAGTGGGTACATGTTGGATGGGAGAGGTCTCCAGTTTCTACAAGCATCCCGCAACCTGCTTACCATTTTTGTCTGCTTTGACCATGGCTTTAAATCAAATGGAAGCATGCCCTCACTTCCCACCAGAGAACTACTTAAGGAGGCAAGAAGACCGGCCATGGTTGTACACACCTTTAATCCCAGCATTCAGGGGAGGCAGAGGTAGGTAGATCTCTTTGAGTTCGAGGGCCAGCCTGGTCTACAAAGTAAGCTTAGGACAGCCAAGACCACACAGAGAAACCTTGACTCAAAAAACTGGGGGGGGGGGTGGGGAAGCAGGACGATTAGAGGATAAATTTAGGACTAATGGACTTCCAAGATGTTTTAGGATGGAGTAAGTCCCAAAACACTTTATCTCCCATCCATAAAGTGACTGGCATCTCATTGGAATAATCTAGAAACCATTAAAATTTATTCATGAAAGGCAAGCCACTGCAGAACTTCCAGGCATTTGTCATTATCATTGGGAATAAGTACACACTGACTCTGTGCATGTCGCAACAGGAGCAGGGTTTATGATTGAAGGGCCTGGCTCTCACCATGTGAGGTGCTGACAGACAACCTCAGAACATACAGTCCACTTGGAAACTGTAAGGAATGCAGATGCTCAGGCCCCACCTCAGATCAGCCCAACAGGAACCTGCAGTTTAGCTCCATAGTTCCTATGTATGTTAAATTTGTGTGTGTTTGTTTTGTGTGTGTGTGTGTGTGTGTGTGTGTGTGTGTGTGTGTGTGTGTTTAGAGGCCAGAAGTTGACATTCGTGCCATCCTCTGTTTCTTTCTATTTTATTTTCTTTCTTGGCTGGCTTGGAACTTACTGGGTAGACCAGGTTAGTCTTTAACTCACAGCGATCTGCCTGCCTCTGTCTCCTGAGTGCACCACACCATGCTAGCTCTCTTATTTTTTGAGACAAGGTCTCTCATTGAACCTAAAGCTAAGCAACTGGCAAGACTAGCCAGCCAGCAGGTCCTGGGAGTCTTCTGTCTTTGCCTCCCCAGTGCTAGGATTATAGACATGTACTGCCTTGCCTACCTTCTTACATGAGTGCTGGGGATTTGAACTCAGGCCCTCATGCTTGCTTGATAGGTACCATACTCCGGGCCTGCTTCACACTGCTCCCACCTTGGTTCTTGTTTTTATGCTTGGGTATTAAGGTATTTTACTTCTCCTACCTTCCACCTTGCGTTCAGATATATTGTGAGATCTAAAGGAAAGAGCGGGAGTTCTGAAGAGCACGGGGACTGTTGGCTTGGTACAGAGCGATGGGGAGCACCCAGTCTCATTCAGAATTCTGGGAGACTTGGGCACCGGGAAGAACCCCTGCTGACCGATAGCCCACCTCCCAGTTTTAGCTCCATCCTACTTCCTGTGTGACTCTGAGTGTGAGCCTAGCCAGGAGACCCCCCCACCCCACCCCATAGTGAGCACAAATTTATGGTAGGCTATCCAAATAGTTTTCAATCCAATGCTCCCCCATGACAAAAGGACACATGCATTTATGAAATAGCTGCTTGTGGCTAACAACTGTTTTATTTTTGTAACCATGGGATATGTTAGGCTTTTTTGAGATCCTCTGGCTGCTTCAAGGAGCAAATCCCCAACCTTGCTCACATTAAGCAGCATGGGCTAATCAGCTGGAGGAAAAAAAAAAAAAAACTACCCAGCATGGAATGTGCTTTGATCTTTAAGAGAAATAGAAGGAAGAAGATGGGTTTTAATTAGATCTTTACAATGTGACAAAGTGGCTGTTGGAGAGTTCCAGGGAGTTGATTGTCCTTCTAAGTCACGGCTGTATCCAAACTACCCTTAGCCGAGGCCATATATCAGCATCGTCCAGTTTGTGATAAATTTATAACTGGGTTCTGCAGAGCAGATTTATATCAACAATTAAACAGAAGGAAAATGGCTCATAAATTTTGGCTGGCACAGTCCAGTACCAAAGAGGAGAATAGTTTAGCCAGATCAAAAGTCAATAATTTCCACAGGAAGTGCTAAAGCTAGAGCAAACACAGTTGCGAAGGAAAGAATTGTATTTTCTCTCTCTCATTCTTTAAAATTTATATATGTGCATACAGTGGCGCATCCTCACGACAGAGTCTCCTAAGCGGTGCAAACGGCCTAAGCCTCCCCATCCCACTAGCTTAATGAATGTACCCTGCTCTTCCATCTGACCAAGGCCAATGCGGAAAGAGGAGGTCTCCAAAAAGCCCAGTGACTGGAGAAGAGCCAGGCTGTGGTGGCCCAAATATTCACCTACCAGAATTTACATCTTGGATTTAGGTCCCTTATTTTATATGTCAATGCTATTGGAAGGTAGAGCCTTTGAGAAATTAGGCTTAGATGAGGTCATAAGGGCAGTGACCCTAAAATGGTGTGAGTGGATTTATGACAGAAGAGACAGAAGGGCTGGGAAGTGGCTCATTTGACATGCCATCCCAGTGTGAAGATCTGGGGGTGGACGCTTGGCATTCATGTAAAAGCTGGGGTCCGTGTTGTGTAGTTGTCAGCCAGAGTGGGGAGGTGGAGATGGGTGGGTCCCCAGGAATTACTTGCCACAGTTTAGCTGAATTGACCTCTAAGTTTAATGGTCTAATTAAAGACTCTGTTTCAAAAATAGAGAGTGACTTTTGGCCTCCATAGGTGTGTGTGTGTGTGTGTGTGTGTGTGTGTGTGTGTGTGTGTGTGTGTGTACATACATGCAGACAAACATACACAAAAACAGAAAGAAAGGAGCAGAGACCAAGTGGCATACTTGCTGTCTCATCAGGTGACATGATTTGCCATATCATGAAGGAACAAGAAAGCCCTTGCTACCTGACCAGCAGACTGGACCCCAGCCTC